>NC_134866.1:5887142-6217857 GCF_049852395.1 Peromyscus maniculatus bairdii | reverse complement strand
AAGTGTCTCAGCATAGGCCCCAGGTTCCAAAAAGCCAGGTTGAGGAACTAAGGACAGGTCCCGGTCTCACTGCCTGGGGGCCCCCTAAACAGTTCAAGCTAAACAATTGTCTTGCTCATCTGGAGGGCCTAGACCAGTACCATGGGGGCTCCTCAGCTATTGGTTCACAGTTCTTGTGTTTCCACTAGTTTGGCTATTTGTCCCTGTGCTTTTTCCAATCATGTTCTTGATATCTCTTGCTCATATAATCCCTCCTCTTTCTTGTCGATTGGACTCCTGGATCTGGGCCTGGGGCTTGGTGGTGGATCTTTGCATCTGCTTTCATCAGTCACTAGATGAGGGTTCTATCATGACAGTTAGGGTGTTCGGCCATCTGATCACCAGAGTAGGCCAGCTCAGGTACCCTCTAGACTATTGCCAGTAGTGTCTTTCAGCCATTTGAGCTTTTGTTGAGAATCCTCTGTTTAGCCCTATAGCCCATTTTTTAATTGGACTGTTAGGTATTTTGATGTCTAGTTTCTTGAGTTTTTTACATATTCTGGATATCAGCCCTCTGTCAGATATGGGGTTGGTGAAGATCTTTTCCCATTCTGTAGGGTGTCATTTTGTCTTATTGAACATGTCCTTTGCTCTACAAAAACTCTTCAGTTTCAAGAGGTCCCATTTATTAATTGTTTCTCTCAGTGTCTGTGCCTCTGGTGTTATATTTAGGAAGTGATTTCCTATGCCAATGGTTGAAGACTAGGTCCTACATTCTCTTCTATCATGTTGAGTAACTGGACTTATGTTGAGGTCTTTGATCCACTTGGACTTAAGTTTTGTGCACGGTGACAGATATGGATCTATTTGCAGTCTTCTACATATTGACATCCAGTTATGCCAGCACCATTTGTTGAAGATGCTTTCTTTTTTCCATTGTACAGTTTTGGCTTCTTTGTCAAAAATAGGTGTTCATACATGTGCAGATTAATGTTAGGGTCTTCAATTCGATTCCATTGGTCCACATGTCGGTTTTTATGCCAGTACCAAGCTGTTTTTATTACTGTAGATCAATAGTAGAGCTTGAAGTCAGGGATCATAGTGCCTCCAGAGGTTGTTTTATTGTCCAGAATTCTTTTGGCTATCCTGGGTTTTTTGTTTTTCCAAGTGAAGTTGAGTATTGTTTTTTCCTGGTCTGTGAAAATTGTGTTGGGATTTTGATGGGGATTGCACTGAATCTATAGATTGCTTCTGGTAAGATTGCCATTTTTACGATTTTAATCCTACCTGTCCATGAGCATGGGACATCTTTCCATTTTCTGATATCTTCTTCAATGTCTTTCTTCAGGGACTTAAAGTTGTTGTCATATAGGTTCTTCCCTTGCTTACAGTTACCCCAAGGTATTTTATATTATTTGTGGCTATTGTAAAGGGTGATGTTTCTCTGATTTCTTTCTCAGCCCATTTATCATTTGTATATAGGGGGGCTACTGATTTTTTTGAGTTAATTTTGTTTCCTGCCACGTTACTGAAGGTGTTTATCAGCTGTAAGAGTTCCTTGGTCAAATGTTCGGGGTTAGTTATGTATACTATTATGTCATCTGCAAATAGTGAAAGTTTGATTTCTTCCTTTCCAATTTGTATCCCTGTGATCTCCTTTTGTTGTCTTATTGCTCTACCTAGAACTTCAAGTACTATATTGAATAACTATGGGCAGAACGGAGAGCATTGTCTTGTTCCTGATTTTAGTGGAATCACTTTGAGTTTCTCTCCATTTTCTTTGATGTTGGCTGTTGGCTTGCTGTAAATTGCCTTTATTATATTTAGGTATGTTCCCTGTATTCCTGATCTCTCCAAGACCTTTATCATGAAGGGGTGTTGGATTTTTGTCAAAGGTCTTTCCAGCATCTAATGAAATGATCATGTGATTTGTTATTTTGAGTTTGTTTATATGGTGTATTACGTTGACAGACTTTCGTATGTTGAATCAACCTTGCATCTCTGGGATGAAGCCTACTTGATCATGGTGGATAACTGTTTTGATGTGTTCTTGGAGTCTGTTTGCCAGTATTGTATTGAGTATTTTTACATCAGTGTTCATGAGGGAGATTGGTCTGTAATTCTCTTTCTTTGTTGCATCTTTGTTTGGCTTTGGAATCAGAGTACCTGTAGCCTCATAGAAGGAGTTTGGTAATGTTCCTTCTGTTTCTATTGTGTGGAACAATTTAAAGAGTATTGGTATTAACTCTTCTTTGAAGATCTGGTAGAATTCTGCATTAAAACCATCTGGTCCTGGGCTTTTTTTTTTTTTTTTTTTTTTTTGGTTGGGAAACTTAATGACTGTTTCTATTTCCTTAGGGGTTATTGGTCTATTTAAATAGTTTGTCTGGTCTTGATTTAACCTAGGTATGAGGTATCTATCCAGAAAACCTGTCCATTTCCTTTAGATTTTGTATTTTTGTGGAGTACAGGTTTTTGAAGTATGACCTGGTCATTCTCTGGATTTCCTCATTGTCAGTTGTTATGTCTCCCTTTTCTTTTCTGCATTGCTAATATGGATGCTCTCTCTCCGCCTTTTGGTTAGTCTGATTTAGGGCTTGTCTATCTTGTTGATTTTCTCCAAGAACCAACTTTTTGTTTCATTGATTCTTTGTATTATTCTCTTTGTTTCTATTTTATTGATTTCAGCTCTCAATTTGATTATTTCCTGGCATCTCTTCCTCCTGGGTGACTTTGCTTCTTCTTGTTCTAGAGCTTTCAGGTGTGCTGTTAAGTGGCTAGTGTGAGATTTCTCCAACTTCTTCATGTGGGCATTTAGTGCTATGAATTTTCACTGCTTTTATAGTGTCCCACAAGTTTGGGTATGTAGTGTATTCATTTTCATTGACCTCTAGGAAGTCTTTAATTTCTCTCTTTATTTCTTCCTTGACCCATTGGTGATTCAGTTGAGCATTATTCAGTTTCCATGAGATTGTAGGCTTTCTGTAATTCTTGTTGTTGTTGAAATCTAGCTTTAAGCCATGGTGGTCTGATAGAATACAGGAGGTTATTCCAATTTTTTTTGTATGTGTTGAGATTTGCTTTGTGACCAAGTAAGTATGTGTTCGATTTTAGAGAAGGATCCATGGGTTGCTGAGAAGAAGGTATATTCTTTTTTGTTAGGGTAGAGTGTTCTGTTAGATATTGATTAACTCCATTTGAGTCGTAATATCACTTAAACCCCCTATTCCTCTCTTAAGTTTCAATTTGGCAGATCTGGTCAGTGGTGAGAATGGGGTGTTGAAGTCTCCCACTATTAATGTGAAGGGTTTAGTGTGTGCTTCACGCTTTAGTAATGTTTCTTTTACATATGTGGGTGCCCTTGTGTTTGAGACATAAAAGTTCAGAATTGAAACTTCAATCTTGGTGGATCTTTCCTGTGATGAGTATGTAATGTCCTTCTTGATCTCTTTTGATTGATTTTAGTTTGAAGTCTATTTTGTTGGATATTAAGATAGCTCTACCAGCTAGCTTCTTAAGACCATTTGATTGGAAAGACCTTTCCCAGCCTTTTATTCTGAAGTAGTGTCTATCTTTGAAGTTAATATGTGTTTCCTGTATGCAGCAGAAAGATGGGTCCTGTTTTCGTATCCATTCTGTTAGCCTGTGTCTTTTTACAGGTGAATTTAGTCCATTGACATTAAGGGTTATTGATGACCTGTGATTGTTATTTCCTGTTATCTTTTAGTGGTAGTGTGTGTGTTTCTCTTCTTGGAGTTTACTGCTGTTTGTTTAGGTATTGCCTGTGTTTTTGTGGGTGTATCTGACTTACTTTGGTTGGAATTTTCCTTCTAGTGCTTTCTGTAGGGCTGGATTTATGGATAAGATTGTTTAAATCTGGTTTTGTCTTGGAATGTCTTGTTCACACTGTCTATGGTGATTGAAAATTTTGCTAGGTATATGCTAGGCTGGCATCCATGGTCTTAGTGTCTTTATTACATCTGTCCAGGTACTTCTGGGTTTCAAAGTGTCCTTTGAGAAGTCAGGTTTATTGTGATAGGTTTGCCTTTATAAGTCACTTGGCCTTTTTCCTTTGCTGCTCTTAATATTCTTTCTTTATTCTATAGATTTAGTTGTTTAATTATTATGTTGTGAGGGGACTTTTTTGTGGGGTCTAGACTTGGTGTTCTATAGGCTTCTTGTGTCTTCATAGGTATTTTTTTTTTAAGTTGGGAAAGTTTTCTTCTATGATCTTGTTGAAATCATTTTCTGTGCCTTTGAGTTGGTATTCTTCTCATTCTTCTTTCACTATTATTTGTAGGTTTGGCCTTTTCATGGTGTGCCTGATTTTCTGGACATTTTGTGTTATGACTCTTTTGGCTTTGGTACTTCCTTTGACTGACACAGATCTGTTTCCTCTATTGTATCCTCTACACCAGAGATCCTCTCTTCCATCTCTTGTATTCTGTTGGTTATGCTTGCATCTGTGTTTCCTGTTCATTTACCCAGATATTCTATTTCAAGCATTCCCTCTGTTTGTGTCTTCTTCATTGATTCTATTTCACTTTTCAGATCTTGAACTGTATTCCTCACATGTTTGCCTTTTCATGGTTTTCTTGGCTTTCTTTAAGGGATTTATTGATTTCTTCCAATTTTTATATGTTTTTCCTGTTTCTTTATTGATTTCTTCGAATATTTGTTTGTCTTTTCCTCTATTTCATTTTTGATTTTTTCTTGAAAGGCCTCTAGCATCTTCATGATGCTAATCTTAAGGTCACTTTCTTTTGCTTCTTCTACCTTGTGAGGTTCAGCTATTGCTGTTGGAGGAGGGCTAGGTTCTGGTGATGCCGTATTGCTCTTTATGTTGTTGTATGTATTTTTGCCTTGAAGTCTGCCCATCTCCTCTTTCCTTGGTCCAATGAGAGCTGGCAGTTTGGTTTCTATGCCTCAGGAAGTTGTTGGGGTCTCAGGCGGATGGGTATGGGGACATGGCATATAGATTGCATTATCCAGTGGGGAGTTTTGGTGAGGTGGTCCTTCTGGTTTGAGTTTTGCCTGCTGTCTGGCAACTGGGACAGAGTTGGGTGGGGGTTCCTTGGGACTGGTTGTGTCCTAGGAATGGGTCCTAGGGGCCTCACAATTCAGTTTTAATGGGTTTTTCTTTCCTTTAAATAAAATTCAGAATCTAGATATTGTAAATTCCTTTATGTAGTGTAGTGATTCTATAAGAAAACATTTAAGGAACTGATTGTCTGCAATCATTTATTTCATCATCTCTTTCCTTATAAGCCATGTACTGGAAGGAACATGTCAATTCCAAGTAAAAGAACACATAAACAATCTTGTTCCTTCTTTTTTTCTACAAACAGGACTTGCTGTGTCTAAGCCACACCTGGTAACACTTTTGGAGCAAAGACAAGACTCTTCAGATGTGAAGAGACGAGCAGCAGCCAACGTGCAGCCAGGTGTGTAGGAATGAGGGGTTTGGGGCCAGGGTTGAGTGCAAATATCCCCCAGAAAGGCAGGCTTTCCCATCACCTGGAACATGACACTGTGGGAGTCATTCTTTGGTCTGTCCTTCATGTCTTTGTTGTCGAAGCTCATCTCTCAGAAGTGTATGGTACTTTAAGTCCTTGAAGCTTTACATTTCCCCAAGAATAACTCACTAGCCGGCTCCTATTGCAGTGCCTTCCGAGATCTGTGTCTTTGTTGATTCTCCATTGTAGAGTAAGACACAGGGAAAGAGAACTCAGTGCTGGTCAGACTGAGAGTCATTTAGTTTTAGAATTTGAGAGCAGACTCTAGCCGAAAGATCTCAATACCAAAGTGAACATCATGTCTTGAGTTATGACTTTCTTGGGTTAAGTGTTTTCTTTGACTGATGGATCTATTTCCTCTAGCATATCCTCCATTCCCCAAATTCTGACTTCCATATCATGTATTTGTTTCCTTTTGCTTGCTTCTGTAGTTCCTGCTCAGTTCTTGTATAATATTAAAGTGACCAGCCTTAATATTATACATCCCAGGGGCTCAGGAGAGAGAACTACTAACGGCGAGGACTATTTTCAGGAAATATCATCTCAGCACACCGAGTTCTATAGTCCACTTGCTTTAATTCCTCTGGCATAACATCCTTTATACACAGCTTCAGTTCTGTTTTCATGTCTAGCTCCTTTCTTGCCTGATTTCTCTATATTTATCTACTGTCCCCTCTAGATTCTATCTTAATTCCTTCATCTAGTTCTGTCCCTTCTAGGTTCTCATCTATCTAGTTCTTTCCCCTATCAGCTCCTCTCCCGTCTCCTTCTCTCTCATCTGGCTCTTCCTCATCTTGTTCTTCCCCATCTGGCTCTTCCTCATCTTCCATCTCATTCCTCTAGTCCTCTCTTTTAGGCCTTCAATCTAGTTTTTCCCCATCTCAGTTCATTCCTCTCAAGTTCTTACCCATCTAGTTCTTCCATTCTCTTTTCTCTTCTCCCCTCTACCTCCTGGAAGTCTCGGTATATAAAGGGAGGGTCCGAGCTAAATTGTGTAAAGCTATTACTTAACGTCCACCTCTCCTGGGCGGTGTCTCCTTGTGGAATTTACCGTAAATCAGGAGACTTGCTTGTGGGCTGTTATCATTGTTAGTCTACCTGGGACTAACAATGGGTGCCCACCTGGTGGTGTTTCCTGTAGTCCTTGAAAGTGGCCAAGGGAGATAATCTGATTCCAGAGAAAGCCTTTCCTGAGGCTGTTCTCCAAATACCTGGAATGTGTATGTGATCAGTCTACACTGTTAGCCCTTCTTAGGGAAAAGTCAATTGGGAAAACTATGAAGGCACACATGATTTTCATAACAGAATACAGCTGATATATAACAAGCCAAGTAACACCAAAAACTCCTTGGGATTTGGCTTCCTCTGGAGGAATTCCCTGATCCCTCCAGGTAGTGACTTTGCCATAACCAGCTGAGTTCTTATGATATATTCCTGCGGCCCGCAGCACTCAGTTACTCAGATTTTTATTTCCAGCATTCCCTCGCTTGGTGTCTTCTTCATTGCTTCAGTTTCAATTTTTAGATCTTGAACTCTTCCCTTCCCCTGTTTGATTGCTTTTTCTTTGTTTTCTTGACTTTCTTTAAGGGATTTATTGATTTCTTCTCATTTTTGTTTGTCTTTTCCTCAATTTCTTTAAGGGAATTTTTCATTTCTCTTTAAAGGCCTCTATCACCTCCACAAAGTGATGTTTTAGGTTCTTTTCTTCTGTCTGCTTCTGTGTTGTGATTTTCATGTTCACTAGGTTCTGGTGGTGCCATGTGGCTCTTTATGTTTTATGTATTCCTGCACTGGTGTCTACCAGTCTCTTCCATAATCAGTGCAAGAGGTGTCTGTGTCTTAAGGAACTCCTATCAATCCAATCTATGCTGCCTGTGTCTGTGTCTCAGGGGGCCACTCTTGATCTAACCTGCATTCTTGGGTCCAATCAGAATTCTTGGTGCACTTGTTGTGCCCAGATCGTGACCCCCAGAGAGACCACCAAAGACGAGCATGCCGGAATGCAAAAGCAAGGTTTAATTCTGGATATCCAAAAGCAATAGAAGCCTAGGCAGGGACTTCGTCCAATACATCCAACGCAGTGGAGGCTGGAGGAAGCGTCCACCTGTCTGCAAGCTCAGTTTTTAAAGGGAAAAGTCACAAGGTTACATCATTTAAGGGTGCTAGTATGGATACAATTCTGATTGGCTCGCTTCTAGGGACTTCTAGAAATTACTTCTAAGGGAGTGGTTGCCCGCCACCATTTCTCATTGGCTGCCCTCAGGTGGGGGCATTTCTGTAGTCAGTTACCCTGGAAACCAGGGAGAGGACATTCCATAGTCTGGCAGGCATTACCTCGTGACTATCCTGTGATTCTGTACTTTTACACTTCCTGGTTTCTGGAATCTGAACTGACTGGTTTCAGTAACTAATGGCCTATTCCCAAAAGGAGAAATCTTAGGCCTTAATTTTAGGGTGAAAGCATTTTGGTCTTATTTCTAAGATGGCTCCTTTTGGTCTCACACACTAATCAGAATTCTTGGTGCAATCAAGCTGGTAGATTCTGTGTCTCTGGGAGCCGCAAAGGTTTGGGCAGAGGGAGTTGGTCTCATAAATTGCAGGGTCCTTTGGGAGATATTGGTAGGGAGATCTGCCCACTGGAGTCTTCACAAGTTGTCTGCAATGGTGGGGGTTGGCATGGGTCATGGGTTGTGCCCTGGGGCCTAGGACTTTCTAGGAGTCAGGACTTTCTGGCTAGGCAAAGAGCCAATCAGAGCTGGTGGATTCTGTGTCTTAGTGAGCCACTTAGGTCAAAGGGAGTGGTGTTGTAGATTGTAGGGTTTAATGAAGAGTGTTTGATGAGAGGCCTGCCCACAGGAGACTTCCCTACTGGCCTGCAACTTGGTGTGGGGAGGCATGACTTGTACCCCAAGGCATAGGTCCTAGAGACATGACTGTCTGGCTGGGATAAGACTCAGTCATTCATCTCTTGGTACCATCAGAACTTGTGGATTGAGTGTCTCAGGATGCCCCTGAGGTCACAGGGGGATGGGTAGGTTTGGGGGAGGGAGGGGGTCTTACAGATTGCAGGGTCCCTAGGGGGTATTGGTGGAGAGATCTGCCTGCCAGAGTCTTCCCTACTGGTCTACAACTGGGGCAAGTGTGGGTAGGGGTGGTAGGGCATGGGTTCTGCCTCAGGGCCTAAGTCCTAGAGACAGGACTCTGGCAGGGAGAAGATTCACTCAGCTCTTGGTCCAATCCGAGCTGGAGGATTCTGTTTTATATATTCTTCTCATCAAAATAAACTATAAAATACTGTCCTAAAATTTTGAGTTATAAATTTAATTTTTTGGGGGACCATCTACTTGTAGTGCAGCATAACTTTTCTACCTTCCAAATTAAAACTCTGTAGGAGGATGGAAATGTTCTTTTTAGATGATGGCTCAAATCATACAGTCACAATTAACTTTCTCTTTTCTCAGCTTGGTTACTTGATTTAAAATTACAGGGGTTCATTGTTTAATGGGTTAACTTCTGTTGGAAAATGCCCTCACAACTTTCTTAGTAATTAAACTTTGAATACTATGCCATAATATCTAGGTTCATTTTCGTCATGCCATTATTCTAGAATAAGTATAGATTATTTCTACCTACAATATTTTATCATTTATGCTTAGTGCCTATAGGTTTTGAAATATACTGTAGTTTCTCACTGATGCTTCAATATGTACGAGTAAATGTTTCCTTTGAAAAAGATAAGCATTGTACGTATGAAGAATATTTCCAAGCTTTGTTCATATCTCAACTTTTGCTCAACAGGAACAACATTCAATGACTATAATGTTTACAGCAAGGGTATTGACTGCAACTCATTACATATTCAACGCCAAAGAACTCATACAAGGGAAAAACCGTACCAGTGTAAAGAATGTGGTAAGGGCCTTAGTTCTTATAAAACACTTTCCATACACCAGAGACTTCATACTGGAGAAAAATCCTACACATGTAAGGAATGTCATAAGACCTTCAATACTCACTCATCACTTTTTATACACCAGAAAAATCATACTGATGAAAAAACACATAAGTGTGAAGAATGTGGCAAATTGTTTTACTATCCTTCACTGCTGAAGCAACATCAAAGAATTCATTCTGGAGAGAAACCCTACAAGTGTGAAGAATGTGGCAAAGCTTTTTATGAACCTAAATTGCTGAATCAACATCAAAGAATTCATTCTGGAGAGAAACCCTATAAGTGTAAAGAATGTGGCAAAGCTTTTTATGTACCTAAATTCCTGAATCAACATCAAAGAATTCATTCTGGAGAGAAACCCTATAAGTGTGAAGAATGTGGCAAAGCTTTTTGTTATCCTTCATTCCTGAAGCATCATCAAAACACTCATTCTGGAAAGAAACCCTACAAGTGTGAAGAATGTGGCAAATCCTTTTACACTCCTTCACTGCTGAAGCATCATCAAAAAATTCACTCTGGAGAGAAACCATGCAAGTGTGAAGAGTGTGGCAGTTTTTTTTCTTCATTTTCCTACCTTAGACAACATCAAACAGTTCACTCCAAAGACAATCCCTACAAGTGTGAGGAGTGTGGCAAAAGGTTTTCCCATTCTGCAATCCTTCAGAAACATAGTAAAATTCATGGAGAGAGACGATACAAGTGTGAAGAATGTCACAAAACCTTTGTTTATCACTCAGATCTTAAGAGACACAAGGTAGTTCATACTAGACAGAAACTCTACAAGTGTGAAGAATGTGGCAAATGTTTTTCCGCTGGTTCATGCCTTAAGCGACATCAAATAATTCACTGTGAAGACAACCCTTACAAGTGTGAAGAGTGTGGCAAATGTTTTTACTCCAATTTATCCCTTAGAGGACATCAAATAATCCATTCTGAAGACAATCCTTATACCTGTGCACATTGTGGCAAACGATATTCCTCTTCTAGGGATCTTCAGGAACATCAAACACTTCATACTGGAGAGAAATTGAACAAGTGTGAAGAATGTGGTAAAGCCTTTCATTTTCACTCATCTCTTAGGAGACACAAGGCAATTCATGTTGCAGAGAAACCCTACAAGTGTGAAGAATGTCACAAAGCCTTTCCTTATCTCTCATCCCTTAGGAGACACAAGAGAGTTCATAGTGAAAAGAAATCCTACAAGTGTGAAGAATGTCACAAAGCCTTTAATTATCTCTCATCCCTTAGTAAACACAAGACAGTTCATACTGGAGAGAAACCCTACAAGTGTGACAAATGTCAGAAAGCCTTTCTTTATCCTTTATCCCTTAGGAAACACAAGACAGTTCATACTGGAGAGAGTCCCTAAAACTGTGAGGAGTGTGACAGATGGTTCTCTTCACCTTCATCCCTTCGACAACATACAAAAGAAAAGGAAGTTCATTCTGAAGACAATCCCTAAAATTGTGGGGAATGTGACAAAAACTTTGTTAATCTTTATGTCCTTACTCAATACATGGTATAGTTCATAGGGGAGAGAAATCCTACAAATGTCTTAAAATGTTTATTTTTTCAACCCTTAAAATGCATCACATGATTCATTCTGACTACAAACTCCATGAGTGTGTGAAGTGTGGTAAAATGATTGCTAACAATTCAGGTCTAACCCACCTCTAATGAACTCTAGTAGAGAATAATAGGCTAATTATTTTGGATTGTAAAGAGGAACCTCTAACTTCCAATAGCAAAATGCTAAGTATGTCATCAGAGAACAGTAGAGACTTCTCTTTGCTGTAACATCCAACAATTTGTTGAAGCTGTGCTGTGGGATGATCTGTATGGCAAATTGCTCTGATTGGTCAATAAATAAAACACTGATTGGCCAGTGGCCAGGCAGGAAGTAGGTGGGACAAGGAGAGAGGAGAATTCTGGGAAGTGGAAGGCTGAGGTGGAGAGACACTGCTAGGTGCCGCCATGACCAGCAGCACGTGAAGACACCGGTAAGCCACCAACCACGTGGCAAGGTATAGATTTATGGAAATGGACTAATTTAAGCTATAAGAACAGTTAGCAAGAAGCCTGCCACGGCCATACAGTTTGTAAGCAATATAAGTCTCTGTGTTTACTTGGTTGGGTCTGAGCGGCTGTGGGACTGGTGGGTGACAAAGATTTGTCCTGACTGTGGGCAAGGCAAGAAAACTCTAGCTACAAAGCAGTGTATTTGAAACAAGCCTTGATTAATGAGTCTCTTTCTTCTGTAGCTATAAATGTTCCCTGAAACCTTTACCATGTCCTAACTTTGTCCACAGGGTACCTGGAATCTGAGATCTGGGCTGTGGCATAGTTATTCTTGTTTTTCTCAGTGGAGTCATCCAAGCTCCTGTAATATCTCCCCTTGGTGTGTAAGAATCTCTGTCTCTCTCAGCTAGCAGGTTGTCATGCAGTATCTGGCTCCTGCATCCTTATTGGTAAAATAAAAGGACAATGACTTAGTTAAAACTACAGGAAGGTTCTTCCAGTCTAAGGCCTCCGCATCAAGGCAGCAGCTGCAGCTGAAGAGGTGAAGTCATCAGCTGTGGCATTGATAGTATGAGGTGCAGCTGCTGTGCCCCAGATAAAAAACAACAGTGCCCATACAGCAATAATGACAGACAAGTTATGAGAGGAACCAATCTCTTTCTGATTGGATTTAATGCTTATTCCACAAATTGTAACTGATGTGATATTAATTTGCTAATATACTTTTGCGTGGCTAGGTGATAAGCCCTAGGGAGAATTGAATGCTGTTATTCTAATAAGTGGATACTAACTAAATGAACGTAAGTCCTCATCTTATCCCACAGAGTCAGGAACCCACATTCTCATCTTATCCCACAGCGTCACGGACCTCTCAACACCCACTAAAAAAATGTTAGTTGCATTGTAGATAGGAAATAATACACAGATGCACATTTGTCAAAGTATAAAGAATATTAGGCTGTGGAGGGCCCTTGTCTAAAAGTGACTCCTTTGTCACACATTGTAAAAGAGGTCCCTTATGTACATCTAAAGCCAAAAGTCAGGGAATCCTAATGGAAAAGAGGCAGAAAGAATGTCAGAGGCAGAAATAGTCGATGTCTGCAGTGCGACAGTAGAATTGTTGAAACATTTTAGAACTCTGAAACATGTCCACAGGCTTCCAGGTTCCAGTCAACTGTCCTACATCCCCACACATAGTACCATTTTTTGGGGGATCAGAATGGCTCTGACCCCTCTAAGATCGCCCCCACCTCCCCTGTTCTGAGTGCGCTGAGGTCAGGCTGTTCTGCGGATGTTTTGCTGTTTGGTATATCTCGTGGTTTGGCAGCTGTGGCTTCCTGGGTCATGCTGATCATTCCTTGACCCTGGGTGCTTGATAAACAATTCTGTTTGTTCCTCCTGAAAGGGTATATAAGATGGGGAGGAAAGAATAAACAGTCCTGATGCTTGCAACTTGACTGGTGTGTGCTGTGCTCATCCCCACATCCCTCGCCAGGGTTTGGACCCAATTGCCATGTGGGCATGGCACCATTTCATGCTTAAATGTGGTTGATAAAATGTGCACCCCAATACGCTTATCTGAGGGTCAAAGAACAGAATAACTACCAGATTAGACATAGAAGCCAAAAATGGTGGCCCACATGCCTTTAATCTTGTCATTTGGGAGGCAGAGATCCAGATGGATCTCTGAGTTCAAGGCCACACTGGAAACAGCCAGGCATGGTACACACACCTTTAATCCTAGACAGTGATGGCAGGAAGCAGAAAGGTATGCAAGACATGAGGACCATATCTAGAGGCTTTTAAGGAAACAAGATCATCTGAGGAGCTAGAAAGGTGAACTTGGCTGTGGCTTTTCTGTCTCTCTGGTTTTTTAGAATTTATCCTAATATTTGGCTCCATGTTTTTTATTTATATGACAGTTTAGCAGTTGTCTACTCTTGAACACACTGTGACTATTGCTAACTGGACAACACTTTTACTGACTAAACCCCCACACACAATAGGCACAGTTGCATAAGGGCCTCACTATGTCTCACCCAGTGGAGGAGCTGTTTGGCAATTGATGGCTCCTGAGGGAGACAATCAATCTGAGAGGCTTCCAGGTTCCAGTCAACTGTCCTTCACCCCTTCACATGGAGGGAGCACTAAGTGGGATGAAGAAATATCACAGAAAAAGCCCACCAAGCTGGGAGAGTAAAGTGATTTTAAGGGTAAGAAGCATAGATGAAGGAATGTGGGGATTTAAATAAAACATTTAACATACATGTATTAAATTCTGCCCAAATAAATATCATTTTAATCCTTGTTGGCTTTAGACAAACCCAATCTGACCTGTTTTAACCATGATTACAGCACATGAATCTGGCTGTTATAACATTTACAGAGGGTCCGCATCCTACCATGAAGGCATCATGAGGGATCAAGTGAATGGACTCCCAGAAGGGATCAGATGCTGAGAACTAAGGAGCCCTCTACCTGTGTAACCTCAGGAAAGAAACAGAATGGCTTTGAGGAGATGAAATGCAGCCAGACTCACCTCGTATCTTCCACTTGGCTTTGCCATGAGAACAACAGAGGGATGGTGAACAGTGGTCTCTCCACCTTCCCTGACCTCCCTCCTACATCCATAGTGATCACAGCTGTTGTTGTCCCTGGTTATCAATCATTATAAAGTTAGGGAAGGAATGTAACAGTCAAATGATCTTGGATAGAAAGTGTGGTGATATTGTGTTCCCCAAAATACTGTGTACCCTAATACACTTTTCTTGGGTCAGAGAACAGAACAGCCACTAGATACAGAGGCTAGAAAATGATGGCACAAATGCCTTTAATCCTAGCATTCCAGAGGCAGAGATCCACCTGGTCTCTGTGAGTTCAAGGCCACACTAAAAACAGCTAGGCATGGTGACTCTCGCCTTTAATCCCAGGAACTGATGGTAGAATGCAGAAAGGTTTTAAGGCGTTTGGATGAGGAACTAGAGGCTGCTTAAGCTTTTAGGCTTTGGGCAGCACAGTTCAGCTGAGATTCATTTGCATGAGGGCACAGAGGCTTCCATTCTGAGGAAACAGGGTCAGCTGAGGAACTGGGGAGGTGAGGAAGTTGTGGCTTTTTCTGCTTCTCTGATCATTCAGCATTCACCCCAATACCTGGCCCCGGGTTTGATTTTTATTAATAAGACCTTTTAAGATTCATGCTACAAGAAATTTACAACACAGCACATCACAAAACTTCTGTCACTGAGTTTTGTTAAAAACAGTTTATTAACATGTAAATGCCATATGTGCACATTAGAGAAAACATGGAGAAATGAGTAAGCCTCTAGATTATGTGGCAAAGAGTCAATGCTTCCAGCTTGAATGTCCATCATAGATAATAAAGAAAGGCTGTGGTGTGGGAAGGTTCTGTTTTTTATAAATGCTAAGATGTAGTCAGCAATGCACCTTGAACAAAGGTCAAGTTTCTTATGTGAGTCAATGTTTTCTCCCTGCTTGGATTATCTGTAGACCTAGTATTTAATTTCCTCAGAACACAGACGGAAATTCCCTTATCAAAGGAAATGACCTTAATGGATATACATTTGTTCTATTACAGAATTATTTTTTTATCACTGCACTCTTTGGGGAAAGCATCACAAGCTACCAGCTCATGTGAGAAATAAAACAGAGACACTCTCAGGAGTAAACATTTCAGCAGAGGCTCCCAAGCTCAGCAGTGAATCACACAGCAAAGGCTCACACCGTCAGGAATAGGTAGTATAGCAGAGACAGACACACTCGGGTCAACAGGACAGCAGAAACAGTCTCAGGGTTAATAGAGCACAGACACCACCCTCTGGAGTAAACAATACAGCAGAAACCCGCAATCTCAGGACCAGGGACAGCAGAGACTTGAAACTCAGCCTGCATTTCTCATTTCTCTCTTTAATTTCAAACCCCATTATTTTCAAAGTAAAAAAAAAATATTCATATATGAAAATTAACAATACCTGGAAACCACAGTGTTGTGGAATGTTATTTGAACTAGGCAAAGATGTGTTACATCTGCTTCTGGTGTGGAGTCTTACTTTAACTGAGTAAAGGTGTGTTACATTAGTTTCTTCTTCCTTGTTACCCATGTAAAAATGTGTTCATTTGTTTCACCTTGCCTGCCTGAGGCACCTGATTGGTCTAATAAAAGGCAGGACAGGGATAGGTGAGAATTGCAGGCAGAGAGTATAAAAAGGAACAGAAACCTAAGATGGAGGGAAGGAGAGGAGAATGGTTAGAGAGGGACGCACCAGGACCAGTAGCAAGGAGGCTCCAGGCAGCCGTGGAGACAGCGGGAAAGCAAGATATATAGAAAAAAAGGGGAGGTGGGGGTGGAGAGTTCTAAGGCAAAACGTACAGGAAGCGAAACATTAATTTATAAGAACCAGCAAGAAATGAGCCTCAGCTAAGGCTGATCATCCATAAATAATAAGTCTGCATGTTATGATTTTGGATCAGGTTGGTGGCCTAAGAGAAAGCCTGTTACACTACACCAGTCATGAACTTCTGTACAGCTAGAAGGGACATTCAGAACAAAATCTGAGGCATTTACACTGGACTTGACACTGTCTGCACTGAATTTATTTTATGCTCTTATATACCATGAAGCTAAAATCCATGCTTGACGGAGTTGGAATGGGATTTTCAGTTATCTTTTTTCCTTTTTCAAAACCCGTGTTCATTACTTCTTTAAATCCATCCTTATCACCTAATATTTAACCATTTTTCCTTTTCTATCTTAGATACAGTACACACTTATCTCTTTACATATACACTCATTTTAATGTCCAGATTAAACATTAGGGACAACATGCAGTGTATATCTTTATATGATTGGATGACTTGAACTTATATACATTATACATCATCCATTTTTCTGTAATTTTTGTGATTAGCATCCCCTCTGTATGTGCATGTAATAACATATACATTTTTATTTATCAACTTATTGTCTTTTTACTAAAAATTGTTTTATTCATTTCATATACCAAACACAGACCCCCTCCTCTAATTCTTCCTCCTGTAGCCACCATTCTAGCTCCCTGACAACCCGAAAGCCCCTCCTCTAAAATGATAAAGCATTTACCAAATTATTTTCTACTAATATGCTCATTAATATTGATGATGATTCAATTCTTTAAAATGGAAAATAAAGATGCAATAATATGGAGTACAAAGATCTCTGTAGTGAGGTATGAGTGTCCCTTGCATAGCCCAGGACTGAAACAGTGAATACAGTGCAGAGACCTGGGCCCTGGTTCCAGTGGTGTGAGGTCATAATGGGTGTGAGGGGCTGACTTGTGAGGTTCCAGGTGTCACTGCAGCACCCAGAGTCTATGCTGTGGTGGTCACAGAGGCTTCTTTGGGTCTGTGGTTCTAACCACAGACTGCACTGCACCTGAAGTTTGTACCTGTCTCCAGCAGGCTCACAGGGTCCAAGAGGTGACCAAAGATTTGACTCCATATGGTCACCTGGCTGCCTAGTGAGCAGCCATATGAACCTGCACTGATTTCTGAGGTCACTGTAAGGAAATCTTGGTTGCAGATGCTTTCCTATGGCTTTGATGGTGACCATCCTTTTTAATGTTTATACCCTGTACAACCTTGTTTCCACAGTAAACCTGAGGTCTCATGCATTTATAGCTGATCTACATTCTCCAAGCTGAGATAAATGACTGGATGCTTATCTGCTTTTGTACAGACACTTTTATACCAGAAGATAAGCAATGGTAGTCTCGGTTGGACTACCTCGGTTAGGCGGCCTGTTACTAGCTGTTCTTAATCACACAATGTCTTCTTTGGCTGTTTGTTAATCTTTTTTTTCCATGTCTCAGAGTCAGCAGTACTGACTCAGGATGGGAGAGTTAGATGATCCTTCGAGGTACATGTGCTTTGGGCTGATATAGGGACACCAAATCCTACCTTCAACAGCATATGCTCACAGAAGTGTAATGTTAGCAACACTCTAAATGCAATTGATCTATGTATTTGAAAAGTAGAAACATATACAAGAGTAGGCAGGTGTTTTGAGGTAGAAATCAAGGCAGATCACAGTCAGGCAGCAAAGGAATTTCAAGGAGAGAGAGAATATCCAATCACATAAAGAGGAAGTATGCTTGGAGATTTATAAAAATCTAGCCCTTGGACCCAGTATAGCTTCTCCGACTGCAGAAACACACAGGTAGGGGACCTTCCAGCATAGAAAAAGTAGTCCTACACCTTAGAGCCACTGTGAGTTGGGGTCTGGCCTCCCAGGTGCTTAGGCTATGGGATGATCAGGGTTTCAGAAGGGTAAAGAGGTGCAGAGTGAATACTCTACTGCTTCTAACATGGTACCTCCTGCTCAGGGACCCCCTGCAGCCACCACAGGTCATCCACTCTGGCCTCCCTCACCTCAGGATGTGAGGACAACAGAGCAGCCCAGGTTCCAGTCTGTGCATTTGCACTGGGTTCCCTTAAGGTAACTGGACACTCAATAAAGATTCGTCAAAGCCTGGAACCTCACGAGGACAGGTATCTGAGATAACTAATTCCATTCCCGGAACTGCTCAGTATCAGCTGTTATCAGGATAACATGATGGATAGTGAGTCTCAGGAGATTATCAAATGTGCTAAAGAGAAAGGTGACTAGGGATTGGACTGGATAAATATTTAAAAGTTTGTCAGTTTGGTAACCATTTTAGGCTGAGAGATTAATGTAAGAGAGGTGTTGTGGAATACTCTTTTTGTACATTGTGAAGATGTGTCTTTGCTAAGGCACCTTCTGATTGGTTTATTAAAAGCTGAACAGTCAATAATAGCCTGGACTTCTGGACAGAGAGTGCTGAGAAAAGGGAAATTCCCCAGGAAGATCCCAAGGAAGCAAGACATGCAGGAGGAGAGGTAAACACTGCAAGTCATGTGGGAACATGTGCATGATGAGAAATAGATTAATTAATGTTATAAGACAAGCCTTAGCTATAAGCTTAGCTTTCTTAATTAATAATAAGTTTCCATGTTGTTGTTTTGTGAGCTGGTAGCCCAAAAGAAAAATGCATGTACAGAATTGAGTCAACATATTCTGAGTGAACATGACAACTGAAAGAGGCATGGAGTGCCACTCTGAGGACCCTGGAGTTAGAACAAGTTAAAGAACTCATGGATTTCTCCCACACCCACTTAGATACATCACAAATGAAAGATCCACGTGGGTCTCTACATTTTTGATACACTGAACTCTTACATATGGCTAAAGAAATAATTTGTCTTCAAACAAATCAGACATTAACATGATGTTCTAGGTCTATAGGCCAAGTGACAGCCTCATGTATAATAACGAGATATATGCAACTACCAAAACAGAGAGGATTTCCACAAAAAATGACTGATATTGCAGAAAGAGGGAAACTATAGTGAGGCTACTAAACAATGTATTTCTCTATAATAGGATAAACCATTTATAAAGCACATAGAGGAATTAAGACTGCAAACAAGATGTCAAAGGACAGGCACAGGTGATATGGAAATGTGGAACACTGGAATTCTTGTAAATGTTAAGGAAGGGTAGAGGATTGAGAAGTGGTTAAGCAAACACAAAGGGAATCAGGACAAGTTGGATGTTAGTCATTTAAGCATCACCTCATGTCCAGATTGATCTTTGGGGACTCTCCAGATTCCTATCCATCATGTTCATGTAACCTCCATCTTTCAAGATAAGGTATGGTAAAAAAAAATTATAAATAAGTACATCTCTAACTCACTCCCATCTCTAACTCTCTCCTATCTCTGATGAAGTCACCTGTGCTTTACCTGGCTTCAAATTCAGTCATTCTTGGTTATATGACAAATGACAGTTCACAGATGAGATCCCAAATGACATAGGAGACAAACTTCTGCTAATGTCCTTTGGGGAAATTTAGTAGTAGATTGTTGAGGAAAGAAGATGCTCTCTAATGGTGTATAGCCCTAACCTTTTGAAGTTTACCTTGACAGTATAAGTAGTGCTGAATTGATGGTTTCATTGTTCTCTCCACTGGGACTGTGTATGTAAAGTGGCCAGTACCAATATCCTCTGAAGGGAATCATTGCGTCCTGGATGGGGCTTCATTAACTCCTGGGAAGGATGCATGTTATAGGCCTTAGGGATTTCCCAACATATACAAGATTCACATTGAGGACCTGCTGGAGACACTATAAACAGTGAGGATTGTAAAGGGGGAGACTGTGGTGGTAATCTAATTGTATTGAAATATTATTTTGATTTGTACTGAAATATTAATTTGATTGTATGTTAATAAATAAAGTTGTCTGGGGGTCAGAGCTATTAGAGCCATAGCAAGAGTGTGGCGGTGGTGGCACACGCCTTTAATCCCATAGATATCTGTGTGTTCAGGGTCAGAGCTATTAGAGCCATAGCAAGAGTGTGGC
Source organism: Peromyscus maniculatus bairdii (assembly GCF_049852395.1). Classification (NCBI taxonomy): domain Eukaryota; kingdom Metazoa; phylum Chordata; class Mammalia; order Rodentia; family Cricetidae; genus Peromyscus; species Peromyscus maniculatus. The sequence continues at coordinate 6,197,955 of NC_134866.1, read as the reverse complement.
GGTGGTGGCACACGCCTTTAATCCCATAAGATCTCTGTGTGTTCAGGGATACAGCCAGCATTGGAGACATATGCCTTTAAGACCTAGGGGGCTGTACATTCAGACAGTGACGAGGCAGTCATGTGTTTGGGTTTACAACCAATGAGAAGGCAGAACAACATACTTTAAAAATACGAACCGAGAGGAAGTAGGTCTCTTTTCGCGAAGCTGGGACAGCAGGAGGAAGGGTGAGATTTTAGCTCTGAGCTCTGACCTCTCGGCTTTCTCTTTTACATTGTTTCTGTGTTTCTTATTTAATAAGACGGTTGGTTACATCTACATCTGGCGCCCAACGTGACAAGAATCCATTAAAAACTGCTTGGCTTGGCGGCAGGTCCGCTTTCCCGCAAGGGCGGCAGGCGGCCCGCGGCGGCGGCGGCGGCGGCGGCGGCGGCGGCGGCAGCGGCGGCGGCACACGGCGGCCGGCGGCGATCGGCTTGTTAGTCCGAGCTGCTGGCGTCCTAGTCCGGGTAGCAACTTCTAGCCCGGGCCTAGGTCTGTGAGCAGCTTGCCTAAAGCCGGTGCTACAAACAACTCAGACCTGCCCTGCCAAACAGGGCCCTGTGCCTGTAAAGCCAACGCACGTGGTCGGAGCTTAAGGAAGCCTGACCCAAGCCTTGACTCGGCACAAGAGGGAACACGTGGCTGCATTTAAGCTTTAGCCGGCTACGCTTTCTTGTGCGTTCTCTCTTTCCTCTCTCTCTCTCTCTCTCTCTCTCTCTCTCTCTCTCTCTCTCTCTCTCTGGATTTACACCTGGGACACTAGGTGGCTGCTTTGAAAATCCCCTCGGATTTCTACTGTTCTACGCAGATTTGGTAAGTCATAATATATCAGATATTTTAAAGGAAACTATCTAAAAGAGAATTTTTTTCCACATTAAAAAACAAATGGGTTTTATATGTACATTGGAAGAAAATTGGTTTTTGTTCGAAATTTTAGGCAGTCTGGCAATGGAACAACTATATAATATTAGTATTGGTGGAATTATGCACCTCATCACTATAATAATCCACATTTTAATATTTAAAAAGATAGTCAATTTAAGTGCCAGGATAACAGCGTTAGAAGAACTTGTTAAACCTGTAAAAATTCAGACAGAAGAAATTAACAGTGAAGTTGTTTCAAGTCGGGATCATAAGGTTGCAGAAAGAAAGCCTGTTTTCACACAGTCACCCTTAATTTATCCTGTAACAGTACAGCAGATGCCTGATCAAATGGCTACACAAAATACTTGGGCTCCAATTGAAATGTTGGATTTAAAAAGGTTTAAGGAGGCAATAGTATCTTATGGCATGCATTCCCCATATGTAAAGCAAATGTTAAACACTTGGTCAACATATAATAGGATAGTACCACAGGACTGGCGGGACCTCGCACAAGGTGTTCTGGAACCCAGCCAGAGACTTCAATTTCTGACTTGGTTTAAGGAGGAGGCTAAAAACATAGAAAAACAATGGAGGGATAAAGGAGTACAAGTTTGCCAGGATCAGCTTATGGGCGAAGGCCAATATGCTTCAGCACAAGCACAATGTTTATATGATGTCCAAACCCTAATTTTATGTCGAACGGCAGCCTTGAATGCATGGGACAAAGTTGAGGAACCAGGAAAAAAATCTGAGTCATTTACAAAGGTGAAGCAAGGCCCAAAAGAGTCTTTTACAGATTTTTTACAAAGACTGGCTTCAGCAGTAAAGAGAACGGTCTCGGATTCAGAAGCTGGTAAGGCAATAATTGAATCTTTGGCCTTTGAGAATGCGAATACAGCATGCAAAAGAATAATCAGGCCATTAAGGGCAAGATCTGCACCTATGGAAGATTGGATTAGAGAAACAATTAATGTTGAAGCTGATGAGCATGATGATACATGGGTAGGAGAAGTAATTTCAAAAGGTTTGAGGAGTGTTAGATGTTTTGGATGTGGAAAGCAAGGACATTTGAAAAGGGACTGTAGACAGGTCATTTCCAGAAACAATGTTTCTTCAAGGAACAATGGCAACAGAATGCCCCTTCCTTCTGGAGTATGCAGAAGGTGTGGTAAGGGAAAACACTGGACCAACGAATGTAGATCAACAAAGGACAGACAGGGTAATCCTTTGCCTCAGTCTTCGGGAAACTCCCAGAGGGGCCTCAGGCAGGCCCCCAGTGCAAATCCAGTTCAAACCTTTCCGGCAGCCATAGAGGAAATGCCTGCTCTGGAGAGCGATTAAATAACCAAATGCCTATTGGAATAAATCATGCTGGTCAGAATGATGAAACAGAGAGAATAGAAAATTCAGGAGAAAACATAAAGAAAATTTTTTGGCAAACTTCTATTAATGAACAAAGACCAAAATTAACGATAAAAATAAATGGTGTTTTGTTGTCTGGTCTGGTAGACACAGGTGCGGACGTTACCATAATTGCACCAGAATTTTGGAATCCAACTTGGCCTCTTCAGGAGGTAAACGTTCAACTGTTAGGAATTGGGACATTATCTCAGGTGAAACAGAGTGCAAGATGGCTCGAATGTATAGGTCCAGAAGGACAGAGAGGAAAATTAAAACCATATGTGGCTAACATAACTATGAACCTGTGGGGTCGAGACTTGTTGCAACAATGGAATACTCAGATTAACATCCCTCCAATCTCAGAAACAAATCATAAACTAGCACATGTTACTGAGAGAAATATTAGAAGATATTGTTCTAATGAGTGGTCACCAGCCATCCATATTATACAAGAACAGGGCACAATAACTGATGATCTTCCAAAGACACCAACAGCTCTACCTTTAAAATGGTTAACAGACAAGCCTGTATGGGTCCAGCAATGGCCTTTAACAACAGAGAAACTCCAGGCTTTAGAAGAGCTGGTAGAAGAACAGTTAAATGCTCAGCATATTGAAGAATCAACCAGCCCTTGGAATTCTCCTGTATTTGTTATTAAAAAGAAATCTGGTAAATGGAGAATGGTAACAGACCTTAGGGCAATTAACAAAGTAATTCAGCCAATGGGTTCTCTACAATCTGGGATGCCTTTGCCTACTCTGTTACCAAAAGGATGGCCTCTCATAGTTATTGATTTAAAAGACTGTTTCTTTTCAATACCCTTACAAGAAAAAGACAGAGAAAGATTTGCTTTTACAGTGCCTACTTATAATAATTCTCAACCGGTTAAAAGATTTCAATGGAGGGTCCTCCCACAGGGAATGTTGAATAGCCCAACTCTGTGCCAATATTTTGTACAACAGCCATTGGAAGTGATACGTAAAAAATTTCCTAAATCTATAATTTATCATTATATGGACGATATTTTACTAGCTGACTCAAATGCAGATACTTTAGAAATAATGTTTGAAGAAGTAAAGAAAATTTTGCCTCGCTGGGGATTACAAATTGCTCCTGAAAAGATACAAAGAGGAGATTCTATTAATTATTTAGGATATAAAATAGAGCTACAAAAAATTAGACCCCAAAAGGTGCAAATTCGGAGAGATAGACTACAGACTCTTAATGACTTTCAAAGATTATTTGGAGATATTTCTCATCTACGAACTATTGTTGGGGTAAAAAATGATGAACTGACTAATTTGTTCAAAACCTTAGAAGGTGACAAGGACTTAAATAGTCCAAGAGAATTATCACCTGAAGCTGAGAAAGAATTGGCCTTGGTAGAAAAGAAAGTGCATGAAGGACACGTGAATCGTATTGATCCAAAGCTGGATTGCATTTTGGTTATCTTACCTTCTAGGCGTTCTCCTACTGGAATATTAATGCAGAGGGAAGATATTATATTGGAATGGATATTTTTACCAAATAAACCAAATAAAAAATTAAAAACTTATGTGGAAAAAATCTCTGACTTGATTTACAAAGGAAAATTGAGACTTCGTCAATTAGCAGGCATAGACCCAGCAGAAATTGTCGTACCATTAACTAAGGAGGACATTGAAAAATTATGGACAGAAAGTGAACCTTGGCAAAGAGCTTGCAGTAATTTTTTGGGAGAAATTAACAGCAAATATCCCAAAAGCAATAGAATTGATCTTATAAAGAGAGCTGATTGGATCTTGCCTCGAATTGTACGGCAAAAACCCATATCTGGAGTTCGTACATTTTATACAGATGCCAACAAAGAAGGAAAGGCAGGTTACAAATCAGAAAATTTAAGTAAAGTGGTTCAAAGTCCGTATAATTCAGTTCAAAAATCAGAATTGTATGCTATTCTGTTGGTATTAATGGATTTTTCAGAACCTCTCAACATAGTAACTGACTCTCAGTATGCTGAAAGAGTGGTGTTACATATTGAGACTGCAGAATTTATCCCTGATGCTTCAGAATTAACTTCACTATTTATTCAATTACAAGATACAATCAGGAAAAGGAATCATCCTTTATATATAACTCACATTCGATCCCATACTGGTCTGCCAGGCCCTCTAGCACAAGGCAATGAAGAGATTGATAAATTATTGATAGGAAATGTGCTGGAGGCCTCAGAATTTCATAAAAAACATCACGTTAATAGTAAAGGTTTAAAAAAGGATTTTTCCATAACCTGGCAACAAGCCAAAGAAATAATAAAGAAATGTCCTACTTGTTCCTTCTACAATCAGACGCCATTACCAGCAGGATGTAACCCAAAGGGTACTCAGAGAAATGAAATCTGGCAGATGGACGTGTTTCACTTTGCAGAATTTGGAAAATTGAAATATGTACACCACACTATCGATACTTATTCAGGATTTCAATGGGCAACTGCTTTGAGTTCTGAAAAAGCTGATTCTGTAATCACTCATTTGCTAGAAGTTATGGCCATCATGGGTATACCTGCACAAATCAAAACTGACAATGCTCCATCATATGTCTCTGTTAAAATGAAACAGTTTTTTGCTTATTACAATATAAAGCATATTACAGGCATACCACATAATCCTACAGGTCAAGCAGTTATAGAAAGATCAAACAGAACTCTAAAGGATATGCTAAATAAACAGAAATGGGTAACAAAAACCCCCAGAAATAGACTGCATATTGCTCTTCTAACTTTGAATTTTCTGAATGCCAATGAGAAAGGAACAACAGCTGCAGAGAGACATTGGATAATAGAAAAAACTACAGAATTAAATCAACCTATATACTTTAAGGATGTGCTGACCTCAGAATGGAAACCAGGGTATGTATTACATTGGGGACGTGGTTTTGCTTTTGTTTCTACAGGAGAAGATAAGCTGTGGGTACCATCAAAATTGATAAAGGTTCGATTTGAACAAGAGAGACCTCTTAATTAGAGGAGGTGATAGTTCATCAACCAGCATGAACATCCAATTTAAACTAACTTGTATCAATAAAACATGCCTTTTCATTTCATCAGATAATAACTTGCCAAAAAGGAACATCCCCAAAATTAGTCTTGGGGAAAGGTTTTTGTTTTTGTCTTTTAGGAGAATGAAGGTTAAGGAATCTGAAGAACACTGGACAAATGAGACAACTGAAGAAAAGGGACAAATCATCTATCCCAAGAAACAGAGTGAAACGGTGTATGGGTATATATTATCTAAAAAAATTTTATGTCTTCCTAAATGTTTGTTTCTGCTTTTCTCTAAAGATTTAACACTATTGGTCTTCTAACAGTCCCAGTTCAATTAAAATTTAAAGCTGACTTTGGAGTTGGAGAATGGCTCTCTCCTTCTTTAAAATCAAGCATGTTGTTAAAAGGAAAATGCAAACTCCCTGTATCATGCCAGAATAAGAGCCATCTTCTGCTATGGTACAGGACAAAAGCAAAATTAATTAAGGGACTATTCTATTACTAATCTCAACTCTTTGATTCTATTCTGATTCTTTAAACTTTTCTCAAAGTATAAATTTTATATCAAAATTTACAAGATTAATAAATATATATATATATACATTTTAAACTTTGTTAAGATATGAATGGTCACATAGAGTACTAACTAATTCTAGAAAAAAGGCTAGCTGCATATATATGTTTTTGTGTTCGAGTCTCTTATCAGTTTTCTGCAGGAAATCACGGCCAGGCCTAATATCAACTGAAGTCTCCAGAAAGAAGATGGGGCCCCACAACAACAACAATTCCACGTGGACAATAATAATATCATTAAGCTGACAAACATCATCCATAGATCAGCTTTGAACTACAAGGTGCTCAGAGCAAATTTGAGATGACTAGCTGAGATGATCCAGTCTCAAAGACTACTTGAATAAGGACTTGAGATAAACCCTCAACTTTGGTATTATACACAGACTGGATAATGAAGGATATAGTTACCTCTCCTAGAATTTGACAATTAACCTAAAATTTTTCTTTCAGGATAAAGAAAACTTCGCCCATACCCAGCAGGAAGCAATTTTAAGAATACGACGCCCACATTCCCAAAGAGGTGGTGTGGGGCGGGTGGTTTTTTGGTCTTTTTAATGGGTTTTGGGTCTAGGATAATTTTCAGTATTTAGGGGGGTTGGTTACAAGTTATTGTCAAGGGTTAGGAAAAAGGCTAAGCAAAGGAGATTAGATTTAAGGTTCTTGTTAAAAAAAAAAAAAAAAAAAAAAAGAAAGAAAAGAAAAAAGACAATTACTAGTTTTAAATACTTTACATTGGATTGAATTGTTTTATATTGTACACAAATTTGAAACTGATATTGTTAGAAAATGCTATATGTATATTTCTAATTGTATTAATTCCATCCATTTAACAATGTAATGCAAATTTCTGATCCTTGAATGTTATTATTATCAACTATTAGGATATAAAGAAATGAAAGCTAGTAGTTAGACATTATCATAGAACTTGTAGTCATATTAGATATGTTTTAAAAATTGAGCAGAGATGTTTTAGACAGGTCATCTTCAAACCCTTCAGAGATCTACAGAATATGGCATTTAAAATGTTTTAATAACTTAGAAAAATTTTTCTTTTTTGAGACATGTCGGCTCCTGGCAGTACCAATCTACTTTAGAGAAAATATGGGCATTGAAGAAACTGCATATGGAGTCAACTTTCATTCTGGCAAAAGTTAGCCACTGGACAACAAAGTATCCTCGAATCAACAGGACAAAATGGACAGACAGATCACGAAACAAGGGACTACTGATTCTTGCCAAAACAAGTGTGGTTATGGCTTTATCAAAAGGCATCTTCTGAGGCCAGGACAATATGGCCCCATCCCTGAAGTGGCCTTCGCATCCGGAAAAGGTACGGTGCCCTTTTCTTCGAAGGCAGCTTAACAGGCAGAGGGCCGATGGATTCTGTTGTACAATGGAACAGCAGCTGAAAGCTCATGCCTCTCAAAAGTAGACTGGCATTTAATAGAGGGATGTGGAGAAGAAGGGGATGCTGAGATGAAGCCATATATACACAGCCAAGAAGAATGGACAGCTGAATTAAAAAACTGTCAACAATTTCCAGAATTTAAAATCCTGAATCATGACAGGACACTAGTGGAATTCAGGTGTTTCTGGTACGTGGACTGCTCTCACCCAATGTGAGGTTGAACTGTTGACCTTGTGTACATCCTACTTCACAAATGAGTCTGTCAGATACACTAAGCCTATAGGCTGAAGATGATGCCCCAACACTGCGGAGAAACCTCAGGTGACTGCCCAGGCAGCTGGCTGTTTCTGTCAACTCACAAAATTTTTTTTTGGAAGTTGCTTGCATGCACTTCCTGTTTTTATTTTTGTTAGCTAATATTATTCCCTTCTTGGGTCTCTGAGGGAGTTGAAGATTAGTTAGTTATGGTTGAAGATTAGTTAGTTATAGTTGAAAATTAATTAGGATAGAAAGTACATTAGATACATCTTGGAATTATCAAAATAGGATAGATAATGGAATTATTTTCTCTGATTCGTCAAATACCTGTTTAGGTATTTATTACTTGTATATATTGTATATAGTTATTGTACTTTTGTATATAGTTTTTCTTTTGTTAGTCATAACCTTTTGCTTTTTTTCTTTTTATTAAAATAGAAAAGGGGAAATGTGGTGGTAATCTAATTGTATTGAAATATTATTTTGATTTGTACTGAAATATTAATTTGATTGTATGTTAATAAATAAAGTTGTCTGGGGGTCAGAGCTATTAGAGCCATAGCAAGAGTGTGGCGGTGGTGGCACACGCCTTTAATCCCATAGATATCTGTGTGTTCAGGGTCAGAGCTATTAGAGCCATAGCAAGAGTGTGGCGGTGGTGGCACACGCCTTTAATCCCATAAGATCTCTGTGTGTTCAGGGATACAGCCAGCATTGGAGACATATGCCTTTAAGACCTAGGGGGCTGTACATTCAGACAGTGACGAGGCAGTCATGTGTTTGGGTTTACAACCAATGAGAAGGCAGAACAACATACTTTAAAAATACGAACCGAGAGGAAGTAGGTCTCTTTTCGCGAAGCTGGGACAGCAGGAGGAAGGGTGAGATTTTAGCTCTGAGCTCTGACCTCTCGGCTTTCTCTTTTACATTGTTTCTGTGTTTCTTATTTAATAAGACGGTTGGTTACATCTACAGGAGACTGATCATCAGTGGAGCTGCCTGCAAGTCATGCACTGAGTTGTAGGCATGCAGGTAAAAAGAGTTCAGAATTTTAGTACTGCTGATTCACCTGTATATGAGTTTTCCCTGTTTCTGTTCTTGGCCATTAGCTCAGGCCTATCATTGTCTAGCTCTTAGTCTTATATTTAGTCCATTTCTATTAATCTGTACTTTGTCACTCGGCTCATGGCTTATTGGTACCTTACATCTTCCTTGTCCCGGCAGTGGCTGCAGTCTTCCCTAATGCCTTCCTGTTTCCTCAATTCTCCTCTCTGTTAATCCCGCCTATACTTCCTGTCTGCCTACTGGCCAGTCAGTGTTTTATTTATACAGAGCGATATCCACACAATTGTCCTGTTGGTAACCAGAATAAACTCACTGATTCCTGGAAATATGGAGTATAGTAGAATCTTTACTGTGTTTTTCATTACAGCCTGATGTGACATGAGTAAACTTTCTTTCTCTTCTTCATTAGAAAAATCACAGAATGTAGTGTCTTTTTAATTTTTGTGAGACAATACATTCATAATCTGTGGCTCATTGTTTCATTGTGCATATATCCCCTGTTGGAGAGCATAATATCCGGTGGGCACGCATGGTCCTTGTGAAGTAGCAGAGAAATTACATATTTATCCACAATAGGAGGTAGATAAAGGTAAGTGGGAATAGCTCACAATTACTATATAAAAAGCCCAGTCTCAATGACACAGCTCTTACAACAAGGCCACACCTCCTAATCCTTCCCAAACAGTTCCTACCAAGTGGTGCCCAAGCCTTCCATTGTATGAGCCTATAGGTGCCATTCTCATTCTAAGACCACAGTGACTTTAAATTTATAGACTATGGGACATCCGCTGTAATTGTCAGAGAGATTAAGGTCAATATTGACAGTCCTTGACATTGAGCCAACAATAAATGTGCTTTGAGCCAAGACCATATTCATGGAAATCTCTATCTTGTGAAAGTGAAATTTCACTTGAATGATGAGAGACCATTGTAGATGTTCGTGTCAAAACTACACTTCTAGGAACGTTTCTTAGTGTCAGAACCCAGAGACAAAGGAAACATTGCTATGGGCTCTGGCCATATCCCAAGATTGAAGCAGAATTGTCCACATTGTACTACCTCTGTAGACACTGAGGTGCAACATGGAGGTCAACATGGACCTTTGCAGCAGAGTTAAAGAGAACTGATTCACAATGAAACATGGAGATGATAGCTAAGTTGTATTTGGAAATCCATCCTGTACTCATGACAAAAACATATCAAAGTCTAGACAAAGACTATCTGTTCTTCAGAGCACAGAGATAGAAAGTTTGAGTTGACACAATTGTTTGGAGTCCACATAACTTCAATCAGGATCCTCAGTTGCCATGTGCATGATGTAACAAGATGTGGAATCTCCCACTGCATTTCTGTCTCACTTATTCTCACATTTCCTTGTTAGATGATGATTCCTCCATCTGGAATGTCAAGTGACCACTGTCCCAAGGCATGTTGAAGCCATAATCTTGTAAGCACTGTGGGATAAGCAGTTGTTTGTATTACAGAGTCAAGAGACTTTGGAATTTGACTGTCTTCTGATTATTAGAGTCTAAACGGACATAGAGAAATAGATTTCCTCTCTTAATAAGAGGTGAAAGTGAAACTCTCAGAGGCTGCCAGGGTAGAGGTTATGGTGTATAGTAGGGTATTTGATTGTAAAATTCCAATAAGATTATTTGATATCTTTGTATTTTAGAAATAATAAGTTTTGTGTCCTGATTTTGAGAAACTGAGGTAAATCCAAGGCAGAAGCCATGAATATCAAAATACTGTCACATAGGAATCCTTTCAGCATCAGAGAGGAGGAAATTGCACACAGCAGATGAAATCTCTGCAGAGGGAATTCCAGCAATGGATAAAGGTGAGGTGTCATTATACACTCATGTTTGAGCCAGGACCTGTGTCCCTCCACTTTGGAGAGGAGCAGGTTGTAACATGAGCTCACAGCACACCTGGAGACAAATACACACCTTTTAGGTCACTTGACACTTAAGAGAGATTCAGCAAAGCCTTGTGACCTCATGAGTATGTGAGATAACTGACTACATACTAGGTATGGTTCAGTGATGGGAGCTGTTATCAAGATGACATGATGAATAATGCATTTCAGAAAGGATCAACTGTGCTAAAACTAAAAGTCCACTAGGTCCTGGGATTGGCAAATATTCTGTAAGTTGGAACATGTTTTGGTTCATTGTGAACTTAAGAGATTATAGTAAGAGGGAGGAGGCACATTCTGAGTGATCAGAACAACTGAAAGAGTGATCAGTGTCACTCTGAGTACACTGGGAGTGAGAACAAATCAATAAACACATGGACTTGGCCCACACCTACTTAATTACATCACACACTGAAGAGGGATCATTGTCATGTGACCCATATCTGTCCTTAAATTTGTGATAGGCTGGTCTCTTATGTATGGCTAAGGAAATGACTATTTTGTCTTACACAAATTAGATTCTGACTATAATATGTTACAGGACTATAGGTCAACTTACAGCCTTATGTATAAGAGTAATGCTTTTATAAGTCCCCAAACTGAGAAAATTTCCACAGGAATTGACAGATATTGCAGAATGTGGGAAACTATACTGAGGCTACTGAACAATGTATTTCTGTGTAACAGGATAAACAATATATAGAGGGAAGACAGAAACTGAGACTGCAAACAAGAAGGAGGGGTGATATAGAAAACTGTTTGTCCCACAGTCATTAAGACATGGTTGATGAACAGCAGAATCCATGTACGTGGAAGAAGTTTATAGGGCTGAGACGTGTTCAAGTAAGCATAATTGGAATCAGGACAAGATGGGCCAACCCTTGGTCCATCTATTGTAGCGACCATTATGTGTCCTTCTCATTCTAAACCACAGTGACTTTAAAGTTATAGACCATGTGAAATCAGCTGTAATTGTCAGAGAGATTAACTCTAATATGGGCACACCTGGCACTTTGTACTGACCACACCTAAATGTGCTCTGAACCAAGAGCACATCCGTGGAAGTCTCTGTCTGGAGAAAGTGCAATTTCATTTGCAAGTTGAAGACCACTGCAGGAGCTCAGACTCAAATCTGTACTTCTAGGAAAGTTTCTCCAGGGTCAGCACCCAAAGTAGAAGGAAACTGTGCGATGGGGCTGACACTGTCCCAAGATAGCAGAACATGACAGCACTGTCTACATTGTACTAGATGTGTAGACAGGAAGTGCACCCTGGAGGTCACCATGACTCTCTGCAGCACTATTAAAGAGATCAGCCTCACCATATAACTGGTCAGATGTTCAGTGTCCCTCCTAACTGTCCCTGTGAGGTCACACTTCATGGACCATGGTGATCGCTAAGTGGAATTGGAACCCCACCATATACTCCTGACTCAACTATAGGTAACTGGACTGTTTAGATAGTTTAAACTATCTGTGCTTCAGTCCTGAGTGAATGACCCAGGACCAGTGACCCTTCACTAGGGAGGTAAGCATGAGATTCTAGCACACAGGTGGTGAATATGGACCTGAGTGTGAAAAACCATGGAGACACTGGTAAAATTCTAGTAGAGCTCTCACAAAAACTAAATGGCTCACAGAGATTACTAGTTGAAAGTTTTCAAGGGAAAGAAGTACAAGTGGAAAACTGAGATGGGTTATGGGAGATCTTTGCAAGTAAGTGTCAGAGAGTTGGACATTTAACTTTGTTCAGTGATTATACCATCTCTGTATTCCTCATCAATACACTGTAGGGATTCCAATGTTCACACAAAACTGTTTTCCAAATTGTGGGGTCAAATCCATGTATGGCTCACACAGAGTGTCGGTACAGAGGAACATGATTATTTATTTATTGTTTATTATTTATTTATTTATTTATTTATTTTTTATAGGACAGCATATTCAGACAAAGCCCACATTATACTCAACTGCTTTCACGCATGTTTGTTTTGTTTTGACTTTCCCTTTTGCTTAGATACAAGGTCTCTTTAAATTTCCCAGTCCACATCTGGCCTGTGGTGTAGCACTCCTTTAATGTCAGCACTAGGAAGGCAGAGGGAGACAGATCTGTGAGTTTAAGGCCAGTGAGAGTTACAGAGAAATTTCCCAGTCCAGACCATCACCTCTGGTCCATTTGTCAAGGAAACCGCAGAGCAGCTAGGAGCAAGGATTGACAGATGACGGCTGGTTTGAAAATCATCTTTAAAAGGCACTTCTCATTCCCACATTAGTGTATTGCTTCATTACTTTAAAGTAAAACAGTGTCAACGTGTTTATTTTTAAACGCTGTAGTAAGATTCAAATCATAACATATGGGCCATAACTTTACAGGGCTAATATTCCTGTCAAAGGCTCGACTCACACTCATGTTTCTTATGTTGTGGATCTGGAGGTGAACACCAGGCTCCTGCCCCAGGGATGTCCTGCTGACTCAGCTTCTTCCTCCAATAATTTCCAGCAGGAAGCCAAACTGGAATTCACAAAGGGGGAGAGGCCACACCTGGGTTCCCACAATTCTTTCGCATAGACTTCTGGGAAATGTAGTCTGCGGCACTGTGACGTCACGGCGAGCCATCCAGGAAATTCCCTCCCGGACTTGAGTTCAACGGTGTGCAACTTTCCCAAAGTTGTGCGAGAGTCCGGCCTGCTGTACGTTCCTCTTGCGTCTCTGATCTCAAGGTTGGTCCAGGGTGCAGCGCAGCCTGAGGCACTGTGCGGGGTGCGGGGATCCGTCTTGGAGGGAGCTGATCTGGGTTCGGTGAGAGAGCGCAAGAAGCTGCCATGGCTGCTGTGCTGAATTGGCAGGATCACTAGAGGTTGCAGGTCAGGGCTGGGGAGAGGGCGATAGGGACTGTGCCCTGAGTGATTTCTTTAGGAAGCCGCTTGCCACTTTTGGCTTTTGGTCAGGAGAGCTGCCTGGTAGCGCGGAGTAGATGATAGTGCAAGTCCAGAATTGCAAACTAATGACGGTCAGCTGACTGCCTGCTCCTGAGGTGGAGCTGGGAATTCAGTGAGCAGCTTTGGCGGGGAAGCATGCTTCTCTAGCTGTGCCGTTCTCACATGGATGCTGTCAGATTTCTCAGAATCTGTAGAGCAAACGGGGTCTGGTCCTTCCTGAACTCTGTAGCCGGCCTAGTGTAACGGTCTTGAAGTCTTGATTATGATCTCTGCCAGTTTGAGAATTATAGAGAAAAATTTCGAGGTGAAACAAAGTTCACATGTGGGAAATTCTGGAACCAGTCGACAGATCTGCCAGAATCCGCTGCATTGGAAAAGCTTTGACTGGGGTGAGAGAACACACAGCCTGTACAGAGAGAGAGGCATCAACTGCAGGAAGAAGTGGTTCTGGCGAAGATGTCTCCGGGTCTCAATTTTTGGACTGGGTTTTCTTAACTTTGAAAGGTCTTCCATTCCTCCTGTAGGGTGGACCACAGTGGTTGTGTCAACATGTCTTGATCTTGTCTTGAAGTGTTGAGCTAGTCCATAAGCAGGGTGTCTAGGAACAGATCAAAAACTCTCAAGGCCTTGGGTTCCAGTACCAGGCTTTTGTGTCAGGTCAGCAGGGTGAGGAAGAACTCACAGACTGTGTGTATTCATGTGATTTAAAGTAAACAGACTTGTGATAGAAAAGAAACTTCAGTCTACTCTATTGCACATCCCTGTCATCTCCTCATTTGTGAAGGGGAGACAGGACATTCTGATCCTCCCATGCTTCACCAAAAATTCAAGGGTGCCCAGGATACCTGATTCTGTGTCTCAAACCATTTAACTTCATGGTTATGAGAAATAATTTCTGTGTTCATTTCATGTTTCTTACAGTGAGCACCATGACAAATCCATGCAATCAGCACATTGCTGACTTAAGAACTATTTGTTTTTAACTTCTGTTGACACATTTCATATGTAATTTAATGTTTTTTCACTAACATACTTTTTTTTGTTGTTGAAGACATTAACTTTTGGAGATTAGATAATTGTTTGCCTTTACTGTGAGGAAGAATTCTCAATGCCCTGCTTAAATATTCCTGTTTGTAGTGATTGTTCATTCTTTTTGGACATTAATCTTTGTTTGTCACTTTTATGACCTGATGCTGATTTCTTCTGGTTTCACTGATTATTTCCAGTTTAGTTTGCTTCTTTCATATCTAATCTGAGACTCCATTATTTCTTCATTTCCATTCTGCAGTTCTTGACTGATGTGGCTGCTCTGGTTACATTCCTGGGTCTTTTTCTGCAGCTGCAGCTGGGATGCCTTCCCCTGTCCTTACTCCAGAGGTTCCACTGTGTGCAGATGCTTCTTACAGTGAGCCAGAACAAAACCACTTCCTCCCTGTCCTTCACATGGGCACTGCCATATCCAACCAGTAAAGCAAAGTGCTAATGTTGGTTCCTGCTCTTCACAGGTCCAGTCTAGGTCCCCTTGTTGAGCAGTCCTGTCTCTTTCCTCCCAGGCGTCTTTCATTGTATTCTAATGTCAGTGTGAGGGAGGGAGTTCCTTGTGTTTACAACTCATGAATGAACCCTGCTGTGTTAGACATGTCATATCTGGAAAACTCTGGAGGGGAGGTGTGCTGGGTGAGGACGTTCAGTTCCTGCTGATTGATCTACAGGACTATGTCAGAGGCCATGGAGAGACATTGCAAGGTTTGAACAGGGGTCAAACACATATGCCAGGAATAAACCTGAGCAGCACAGATTTTCATTACATTGTCAGTTAAGGTTATAAAAGTGGCTGCCATAGTGTCCTCCATACTCATTATCAAATGCAGCAGCATGTTTGATTGAAATGTGTATGTGGTTCCATGACTATCATTTTGAATATCTGCATTTCTTTGTTCTCTTCTTTGCACTATCTATATGAAATTAAGTCAAGCGTTTAAGTATGAACATCCCAAATCATTATGGGTTACACTCCGCTACTGGTACTTTAGGAAGACTCAGAAGCAATACATGGACTGTTAAAATCCACAAATACATCTAGACATCTAATGTAATAGGCAAAGCTGTCGATAGTATTTTGAAGTTTCAATTATAAATATGTAATTCATGTTTCCAGAGCAGCTACTACATTTGGTCTCCACAGTTTTCATGGCTTATTCCACTTTTTGAGTTATATATTGCAATATATGGTGGATTAAGGCAAAAATCAATGAGTTTTTCATGCCACATGTATGCAAGTATAGAGCCTGGATGGAGATCTAGGAGTTGGGACTTGATGATGTGTGTAATGTGTATTTTAAGCACTATGTCCTTTGATCAGGACGTAGGCTGCTCTGAGTGGAAGGTCACTACTTTAGGAACCTGATCAGGAATCCAGTCTTCCCTTTGCATCTGGCTTGGACTTCCCACCAATCTTCAGTTTTTTCTGATTTTCTGAAAAGGTGTCTCTGAGGATACTGACAGGAGATGCAGCAGTTCTTAATGTATCTACTCTGTCCATTCTGTTGTTTTAGGCTTGACTCTAGGACCAGTCTCTATTCTCTTTATATTATATATATTTACATTAATATATTATTGCTGTTAATATATTAATATTATTAATGGTTTTAATTAAACTAAAGTGCAGTATCATTTATTTATCTTTATTTCAGGAAATGCTGTCCTTCTGGGATGTGGCCATTGAGTTCTCTGCAGAAGAGAGGGAATGCCTGGAGCCTGCTCAGTGGAATTTGTACAGGGATGTGATGTTGGAGAATTACAGCAACCTTGTGTTCCTGGGTGAGGCTCTCATCCATAGTGAATTCTTATTTCACCATCAACATGTAGCTTCCTCACTTTGTATGGTATCTTATGGGAGCATTTCAACAGCCATTTTCATATCCTTTGTTTTCAGAAAAATTAAGGAGATTGCTGTATTAAAAATCATTTCAGGACTGGTGAGATGGCTCAGTTGTTAAGAGCATTGACTGCTGTTCTCGAGGATCAGGGTTCAATTCCTATCACCCATATGACAGCTCACAACTGTCTGTAATCCCAATATCTGACACCCTCATGTTGTGTGATATTTTTATTGTGTTCTGACAAATAAAGCTTGCTTGGAGTCAGAGGGTGATGCTAGCCACTGGCTGACCATAGACATTCAGAGGCTTGTACAATGATGGACTGGAAGTTCCAAGTAAAAGAACACATAAACAGTCTTGTTCCTTTTTTATACAAATAGGTCTTGCTGTGTCTAAGCCACACCTGGTGACACTTCTGGAGCAAAGACAAGACTCTTCAGATGTGAAGAGACAAGCAGCAGCCAACGTGCAGCCAGGTGTGTAGGAATGAGGGGTTTGGGGCCAGGGTTGAGGTCCAAATGTCCCCCAGAATGGTAGGCTTTCCCATCACCTGGAACATGACACTGTGGGAGTCATTCTTTAGGTCTGTCCTTCATGTCTTTGTTGTCGAAGCTCATCTCTCAGAAGTGTGTGATGCTTTAAGTCCTTGAAGCTTTGTATTTCCCCAAGTATTACTCACTAGCTGTGCTTCTATTGACAGTGACTTCCAAGATTTTTCTTTTTGTTCATTCTCCATTGTAGTGTAAGACTCAGGGAAAGAGAACTCAGTGCTGGTTAGACCTAGAGTCATTTAGTTTTAAAGTTTGAGAGCAGTTTCACGCCCGAAAGATCTCTACAACAAAGTGAACATGATTGGGTTTATTAAGCCACACTCAAAATTCCATCACTGAGTGGCAGTGAGGCTCAAGAGTTCTGGTGATTAGAACAATTGGGGTCTGGGGAGCAGTTGGATAATTTAAGACAAACCGGAGTCACTTTGGACAGTTCATTCACCACTGATCTTAGGGAAGAGTCAAAGTATTAATACACTGTAGAAGGCATTATATGGGGCTATTAGGGGCTGTTTTGTGTTTTTCAACTCTTTACCATCAGTTGGTTCAGCAGGGCCTGACCATTAGTCCTGGGAAGAACAGCACAGGATGCGCTACAAGGCCTTGCTCTGTTAATTCAGGGATGCCCATCCAACCAGTTCTGGGGACAGTGATTGTGCGCCTCTCTTTCATGGCAGTCAGTAGATGTAGGCCTTTAGGTGAGTTGTAAGGCTCCATGGTTTTTTTTTCAAGTTAATATATGTATCATATATTAGGTCTAACGGTTATTTGAACATATTCCCAGTCACAACTTGTTAGAGAAATTAGAAACTT
The DNA here is from genome assembly GCF_049852395.1 of Peromyscus maniculatus bairdii. Classification (NCBI taxonomy): domain Eukaryota; kingdom Metazoa; phylum Chordata; class Mammalia; order Rodentia; family Cricetidae; genus Peromyscus; species Peromyscus maniculatus. The sequence continues at coordinate 6,180,219 of NC_134866.1, read as the reverse complement.
TTATGTATAAATCTGATATTCACAGATATATCAGAGCTAGTAAAATGTTTTGTTTAAGATCCAGTGAGGGTAGCTACTGTGGCTAGCTCTATAGGAAGCATTATAGCTAATATTACCATGAGTTCAATGGGATGAAGAGATCTTGTGGTCCCTTCTTCTCAAGGTTTTCTGTGGATTCTCAAACTTCCTCCAACTGTATATTTTCACTGGCTTTCAGATTTTTTTTTTTAGAGATTTATTTATTATGTATACAGAAGAGGGTGTCAAATCTCATTACAGATGGTTGTGAGCCACCATGTGGGTGCTGGGAATTGAACTCAGGACCCCTGGAAGAGCAGTTGGTGCTCTTAACCTCTGAGCCATCTCTCCAGCCCCTGGCTTCCAGATTTTTAATGTGAGCAGGGCTGAGGAATGTAGGCAGAGTTTTTTTGTGAGGACCATGATCAGCTCTGTCTGCCAGCAGCTCCCAAATAACCACTCAGAGACTTAATATTAACTATAAATGCTCAGTCGATAGCTCAGGCTAATTAATAATAGCTCTTACATTTTAAATTCACCTATATCCCTAATTTATATGCTTTCATGTGGCAGTACTTTTTCTCTATATGGCATGTTTATATCTTTCTCTCCTGCATGCTGGTTTCTTCTCTGCCTATGCCCTTCCTCTTCCCATCATTCTCTCTGCCCAGAAAATCCTCCCTAGCCATAGGCCAATCAGCTTTTTATTAACAATGAAAGCAACACATCTTCACAGTGTGCAAAAGGATTATTCCACAGCTTTTCTCCATTTTTATCTAAATAAAAAGGGAGATTTTAATTTTATTGTAATAAAACTGTATATAACAAAAACACTTGTCTTGTAGTCATCATAGCTACAGTATCCAGTTACAATATTCATTTGTATTTGGCAAATTTAGAGAATATATTTTATTATCTATTTTATCTTTGTGAGTCAAAAGTTTCATATCTAATTTACCTTTCATTATAACTAAGGAAAACGTTAAGTCTAATTATTTAGTTTTTTACTCTATCAAAGACCCCAACATGGTGAAATGTTACCCAGACAGGGACATCTGGCATCCTGGACAGTCACTCAAAGTTCTTCTGTAACATTGGGGCATCTTCTTTGGCCAAAAAGCCTAAAATATTTAACAGACATTTTTGAGAAGCAGTGAATTTTGAAGGACTGTCTGACCTTGTCTTGGGAAAGTGTGACAGTCAGTGTTTTTGTGTCCTGCTGGTCCAGTTTGGACAGTATACTGTCATCAGTCGAGGCAAGGGCCTTCAGGGTGAATTCTAATTGGTCTTAATAATAAAAATCCAAGTCAGATATTGGGGTAAATGCCGAAAGATCAGAGAAGTAAAGGAGCCAGCCACTAGAGAGACTTCTTATTTCTTCCAGATCCTCAGGCTGAAGGGGGCTTAGCTCTTATCTCAGCTGGCCTTATCACTTCCTCTCTCTTCCCAGCCGTATCACTTCCTGTTTCCTCATCCAAAGTGCTAGGATTAAAGGTGTGTGCCACCACGGCCTGGCCTCTATGGTTAACTAGTGGCTAGCTCTGCCCTCTGATCTTCAGGCAAGCTTTATTTGTTCAAGCACAAACAAAGCATCACCACAAGGGCAGTTTCTTTGTCTACATAGGTAGCTTTTGCCATAAAGAAAGCAACCCCCATATGTAGTTTCTTCAGTGCCCATCATCTTGTGTGAAGTAAATTGGCGCTGTCATGAGCAGACATGTCTTGCTTTCAAGAAAACCTTGTTATTAAAACATTTCAAATGCCATTTTCTGTAGGTCTTTGAAGTCTTTGAAGACTATCTACCTAAATATATCTGTTTATGACCTTGAAAACATAGCTAACATGACTATAAGTTTGATTATTATAGGTGACTAACTACTAACCTGTATTTTTAATTACACATTAAATTTTTAAATGAGCAGCATAAACACAATACCCCAAACAAGAGTAGAAATATACATACAGTGTAACAAAATTAACTTCAAATTTATATCAATAAACCAAAATCTATACCAATGTGAAATATTGTGAGATTAATAGTTGTCTTTTGGCTTAAAGTAAATTCAATAATTTACCCTTTTATCTCATCATTTCTATATCACATCCCCCTTTTTCCTTTAGAAAGAGATCTTTAAATTTAATTCTTTTGTTTAGCCTTTTTTTTTTTTTAAATTGAGACCAATAAAATCTTATAACCAACTCCTCTTAGATGATAATAAACACCCACAACCCATGTCTTAGGAAGGTGGGAGTCATTCTCTGGACTACTTCCTGCTATATGTGGGCACTGGTATCTTTGGGGAAACCTTGAGAAAATCCGAATAGTTGTTAGGCCTTGGCTGGAGTAGTCTGTGAGGCTGGATCATCTCAGCCAGAAGCCTTGAAACTGTCTTTGATGCAGATGAGGAAACTGCAACAGAGGTGCACTGAGATTTTTGAATCATCTGGGCCATCCATTTTTATTGGTATCTGGTCTCCTTGTTCTGAAAATACATAAACTTTTAAAGGTATCATACATATCTGTGTTAATACAAGTATAGACTCTGTGTTATACACAAGTTAGCCAAAGATGCTTTTTTGTTTTATATTTGAGCAGGTAAAATATACGTCATGCGTTTCTAGTTTTTCTAGGTTTATTTCTTTATGTTTGTAGCCAGGATTTTTCAGGGTTTCTTCCTCAATCAAACCTGATCCATATCAGCATGGAATGAATCCACAGCCTCTCATTTCCTGTGGAAATAAAAGCATAACCTCTCTCCCAAAGTAACATTTTTTTTTAAAATCAAGACATTTTAAAAATATACAGGTTGGTTTAATCCAGCAGCAAGTTTTCATAATCCAGTGTGTCTTAGCAGCTGCTGATCCTTCATTAGCAATCAAAGCATCCAAACACAACACAACAACATACAGAATCCAGACTGTATTTCCCATCTTTATGTGGCTTTTTTCTTTTATATTACTTGACTCCCTTTTTAAGGACCTTTACTTTATTATTTAAAAGTATGTATATATTTTCATGACTGTCTATACCTTTTTACTTTTTTTCTCCCAATATCCTTTGAGCATTCTTAAATACACTGTAACCTACTTAGAGATTTTTTTTCTCCATCTGGATCTGTCTTCCCTGATCATCTGTAACCTTTTCTGTCTGCATGAGCAAAACCCCAAACACATCACACAGTGTGCTTGTGGAGCTCACACTGGGGGTTCAAATCTCTACACACAGCTACCAGGAGATGCATCTCTGTACTGCAGCCCACAAGAGAACTCGAGACTAGCAAGCCACATTTGGCTCCCTTTTTGCCTGTTTAGAACCTTTTTTAAGCTCGTTCAGGTGTTATGTGGATGGGTGTGCACCCGGTTCGAATGCCATTTATAGGTAGAGTTTTCCTGTCCCAGTAGCTGCTCCAAAATAACCAAAACAAAGACTTAATATTCATTATAAAGCTCAGCCAATACCTTAGGCTTATCGTTAGCTCTTAAAGTCAAGATATTCAAAATGAACCGATATTTCTTATCTAACCTTTGCCACATGGTGGTAACTTCTTTCAACACAGTATGTTCGTCTTGTTTCTGCATCTGCTGGCAACTCCTCTTACTCTGCCCTTCTTCCCAGCATTCACCCTGCCCAGAAATCCTGCCTAGCCATCAGCCAATCAGCTTTTTATTAATAATGAGAGTAATACACATTCATATTGTATAAAGAGATTGTTCCACAGCAGAGGAGCTGGTCCCAGATGTCTCTGGAAGGTAACTCAGAATGACTGCTCTGGGGGAACTTTCACATCCACCTCACCTCCTCCTCAGGCCATATTGCTTTCTTTTCCTGATGTCGTGGGTCCACACATGGCACAAGCAACTTAGTTTAAATGAGTGCCATAGTTCATCCTGCTGTGCTGACTGGACCCGTGGCAGAGCCTCTGTCATATATTATCTACCACTTTGCTGAGGACTCCTTACACAATCAGGCATTGACATCTCTGCTCCGGGATTAGCTTTGTTAGGAAGAGGAATGAAAGCCAGGGGACAGGGCATGGCCGTTTGAACTAGCATGAAGTTCACATACCATTTGGGTAGCAGGCATAGGTATCAGGTTCTCCTGAATATAAGATCCTCAACTATCAGTTCAGGAGACATGGAGTACAGAAAAATTACAATGAGTGTTTCCATTGCTTGGCACATTGAGAATGTGGTGCAGAATCTAAGATCCTCCTCAGAGTGATAGAATCCACTCCATCTTGTGGAACATGAGAAGTGATTCATCTTCCCTACAGATAGGGAATAGGATTTCCTGGTCTGGCTAACAGGCCAGAGGGAGACAGGAGCAGCAGACACTGACAAATCCTATTCCCCATGCATCCTTATCCTGTATCGAAACTAGAATGCCATTAATTTCAGTAGGACTCTGTTCCATTGAGGGTAAGTGTGGTATTTGATTCTGGTTGTGTCCTGCCATTCAAGTGTAGTGTAGATTGAATTCTTTTTACTCAAGCATTCAATTTTAATGACCAGTTTTCTGGGGTTTTTTGTTGTTGTTGTTTTTGTTTTTGCTTTTTTAAAGACAGGGTTTCTGTATAGCCCTGGCTATCCTGGAGCTGGTTTTGTAGACCAGGCTGGCACCAAACTCAAAAGGATCTTTCTGCCTCTGCTCCTGAGTGCTGGGATTAAAGGTGTATGCCACCACTTCTGGCCCAATAGCCAGTTACTTTAAGTACATCTGATTTTAATATTATTCCATAGTAAGGAAAAAAGAAGATGAACTTAAATTCATTTCAGTTACCTGCTTTAGGCTTAACTTTGATGACATGTACAGAGGACTGGATAATGGAAGGTAGGAAATTTTCTCTCCCTCTAATATTGTGTCTGTAAATGAATTATATTTGTATTTAGCATGAATGTGAACACAACTCTGGGCACACTAAGTATATTCCACCATTGATTAGGTGACTCATCATTAGCTATTCTGTCTTAGTTACCTTTGTTGTAACAGCTTACAATTAAATAGTGACTCTCATCAGTAAGACTTGATAAATGAAGTAATTTATATCTGTTAAAAATTTCACACTCTAAAATTATGATTGTTGAATTGAAATTCTTTTATACCAAAATAAAATTTAAACATAAATACATTCCATGCAGGAATTGGGCACTTCAGTCTCTTGAACCCTTTATAGTGTACTGTATAAAATGTAAATCAATCCTGCAGACCTTCTATGTTAAGTAGCTTGTATCATCGTAGAGAATACCATAATGGAGAGCTCAGTGCCAGGCATGAGCAGGTTGAAGAGAAATAGACATGGAGTTTCCCAGACCCACTAACACAGCCTCAGAGAGGACGTTGGCACTGCCCATGGAGGACAGGCAGGAGGACAGAGGAACCCCACAGCGTCCAGTAGCCTTGAATCCACAGTGAGCTCAGAGAGTGGCTGACCCTCTGTTCCACAAGGAGGGTCAGGAAAGGTGACAAAGTGTAAGGTCCAGAACAACAGCAGAGAGAACAGATGGAGTGGACGATACAGTCACTCCTTCAGCATCCACAGAAATGACATACGGTGTGGATTCAATTGAAAATGTATCTATTACCTCTTTAGTAAACATCTTTACTCTTAGAAGTAGGCCCTCGGGAGGCAGAGCCAGGTGGATCTCTGTGAGTTCGAGGCCAGCCTGGTCTACAGAACGAGATCCAGGAGAAGCACGAAAGCTACACAGAGAAACCCTGTCTTAAAAAACCAAAAAAAAAAAAAAAGAAAAGAAAAAAGAAAGAAAGAAAAGAAAAGAAATAGCCCCAGGAAAGGAGTCCCTGTCAGGTTTTTTACCAGAATCTGGACCAGACAAAAATACCCACACCTACCCCATTGGAGGACCAGAAGGACAGTGTTGGGTTTTGTGTCAGGAAATGCAGTGGTCATTCCCACACTCTCCAACCCGAGTTTAATTGGCTTTATAAAGCCAAACCCACAGTTACATCAAACCACACACAGGCCAGGGGCCTAAAATCCAAAATGGTTAGTTCCATTGATTGACACAATTTGTTTTATGTTGTAAAACTGTGGATCTTCCAAACCTGCCAGTGAGGCTGTGTGAGAACATTTTAAGAGTAGGATTGTTCAGTTGGGGAATCAGTTGGTTAAACTCAGGAAAAATAGAGTTACTTTGAATAGTTCAGTAACAGACTCTGTACTATTTTCTACACATCTGAAAATTGCACACATTTCTAAATACCTAGGTGTGAGACCATTGTATGAACCTAACTTCACACATGAGTTCTTTCATGTCACTTACACACATGTTGAGGAAAGGGACCCCATCAGCATTGTTTGTTTTTGATGAAGATATCTTCTAAAGTTTTTCTTTATCACGCACTCAGTAATAAAGATTTAAAATGCATACCCTTTGATATTCATATATATATTCAAAGATTAAAACTCTCTGTAACTAGGAGTATGCACTTAATAGCTCACCACTAAGTTTTCAAAGTTTTATGGGTTCAAAATTTTTTTCTTTACTCTGCAATTTGATATTATTTTGGAGGTGTATATAACCTATAATCCTTGGTTATACATTCCCTATATATTTTGGTGGATAGATAGAACACATTGGTAAAGTACATAAGGACAGTGTAAGATTACAGAATATCTACAAGCTCTGCTCTGTGAATTTCTACTTGATGGGAAAACATAAGCTTCTTGTTTTTATGCCCTGTTCACTGTCTATGTAGTGCTCAATACCTGTTTAGTCTTAGAAATACATAATTTTATTGTCTGGAAATGGTGGTCTACTGATCTACTTCACTGATCCCAGCACTGGGGAGGCAGAGGGAGATGGGTCTCTAAGTTTGAGGACAGTCTGGTCTAGATAGTGAGTTCCAGGACAGCAGGGTCTATACAGAGAAACCTTGTCTTGAAAAAGCAAAAACAAACCAAAAAGGAAATCAGTCGTTTTGTCATCTATTCACTGACAAACGTTTCTCAGCAAAATTTGTGTAATGCACAGGTGAATTTGAAGTTGTTTTTTTTTTAAACATGACTACATATGTTTCAGGTATATATTTTCTTGTCATCTAAATAAAACATAAAACACTGTACTGAATTTTTGAGCTATAAATTTAATCTTTTTTGTGGACCATCTACTTCTTGTGCAGCATATCTTTTGTACTTTCCAAAATAAAACTCTATGTGGAGGATAAAACATTTTGTACTTAGATGATGACTCAAATTCACACATTCACAATTAACTTTCTCTTTTCTAGGCTTGGTTACTTTATAATTTTAGGGGTGTCTGCCTATATAACATCTCTTGTTTAATGGGTTTATTTCTATTTGTAAAGTGCCCTTATAACTTACTTAGCTATTAAACTTTGAATAATATGCTATTATATCTATGTTCTATTTGGTTGTATACTTATTCTAGTAGAAGTATACATTATTTCTACCTACAATATTTTATCATTCATGCTCAGTGTCTGTAGGGTTTGAAATATACTGTAGTTTCTCACTGATACTTCAATATGTATGAGTAAGTGTTTTCTTTTTAAAAGATAAGTATTGCCAGGCGGTGGTGGCGCACGCCTTTAATCCCAGCACTTGGGAGGTAGAGCCAGGCGGATCTCTGTGAGTTCGAGGCCAGCCTGGGCTACCAAATGAGCTCCAGGAAAGGCACAAAGCTACACAGAGAAACCCTGTCTTGAAAAACCAAAATAAATAAATAAATAAATAAATAAATAAATAAATAAATAAATAAATAAATAAATAAAAGATAAGTATTGTAAGTATGAAGAATATTTCCTAACCTTTGTTCATATCTCAACTTTTACTCAACAGGAACAACACCCAATGATTATAACATTTACAAGAAGGCCATTGATTGTAAATCACTGTATATTCCACACCAGAGAATTCATACAAGGGAGAAACCCTACAAGTGTGAAGAGTGTGGTAAGGGTCTTAGTTCTCATAAAACACTTTCCATACACAAGAGACTTCATACTGGAGAAAAATCCTACACATGTAAAGAATGTCATAAGGCCTTCAATACTCGTGCATCACTTTTTATACACCAGAAAAATCATACTGATGAAAAATCTTACAAGTGTGAAGAATGTGGTAAATCATTTTACTATCCTTCAATGCTGAAGCAACATCAAAGAATTCATTCTGGAGAGAAACCCTACAAGTGTGAAAAATGTGGCAAAGCTTTTTATGATCCTTCATTCCTGAAACAACATCAAAGGATTCATTGTGGAGAGAAACCCTACAAGTGTGAAGAATGTGGCAAAGCTTTTTATGAATCATCATTCCTTCAGGTACATCAACGAATTCATACTGCAGAGAAACCCTACAGGTGTGAAGAGTGTGGCAAGTGCTTTTGTTCATCTTCATCTCTTAGAGGACATCAAACAATCCATTCTGAAGACAATCCCTACAAGTGTGAAGAGTGTGGCAAAAGGTTTTCTTACTTTGTACACCTCAAACAGCATCAGACAGTTCACACTGGAGAGAAATCTTACAAGTGTGAGGAGTGTGGTAAGTGCTTTTCCTTATCTTCATCCCTTAGACGACATCAAAAAACAATTCACTGTGAAGACAATCCCTACAAGTGTGAAGAGTGTGGCAGATGTTTTTACTCATCTTTATCCCTTAGAAGACATCAAATAATCCATTCTGAAGATAATCCTTATACATGTTTACAATGTGGCAAACGGTTTTCCTATTCTAGGAGTCTTCAAGAACATCAAACAGTTCATACTGGAGAGAAACTATACAAATGTGAGGAATGTCACAAAGCTTTTCGTTACCACTCAGGCCTTAGGAAACACAATAGAGTTCATACTGGAGAGAAACTATACAAGTGTGAAGAGTGTGATGATGTTTTTCCTCATCTTCATCCCTTAGATGACATAAAAAGGAAAAAAGAAAATTCTGAAGAGAATCTCTAAAAGTGTGGGTAATGTGATAAAGACTGCTAATTTTTGTATCCTTACTCAACATATGATATAGTTCATACAGGAGAGAAATCCTACAAACGTTCTTAAATTTTTATCTCTTCAACCCTTAAAACACATTAAATGATTCATTCTGACTGTAAACTCCATGAGTGTGTGAAGTGTGGTAAAATCTTTACTAATAATTAAGATCTTATTCAACTCAAAGGAATCCATAGTGGAGAATATTAAGTTAATTATTTTGAATGTCAACAGGAACCTCTAACTTACAATAGCACAAACACTAAGAATGTCATCAAAAAAGAGCAGAGACTTCTCTTTGCTGTAACATCCAACAGTTTGTTCTAGCAATGCGTTTGAAACTTGCCTTGATTAATGAGTTTCTTTATTCTGCAACCATAAATGTTCCATGAAATTTTCACCACGTTAACTTTCTCCACTGGGTTCCTGGAATCTGAGATCTGGGCTGTGGCATAGTTACTGTTGTTTTTCCCAGTGGAGTCATCCAAGCTCCTGTAATATCTCCCCTTGGTGTGTAAGAATCTCTGTCTCTCTGAACTAGCAGGTTTTCACCCAGTATCTGGTTCCAGAATCCTTATTGGTAAAATAGAAGGATAATGACTTAGTTAAAACTTTGAGAGAGCCCTTCTAGTCTAAGGCCGCAGCATCAAGGCAGCAGCTGCAGCTGCAGAGACGCAGTCATCAGCTGAGGCAGAGATGGCATCAGGTGCAGCTCATAAAAAACAACAGTGCCCGTAGAGCAATAATGACAGGGAAGTTATGAGAGGAACCAATTACTTTATGATTGGATTTAAAGCATACTCCACAAATGGTAGTTGGTGCGATGTTAATTTGAAGATATACTTTTGTGTAGCTGGGTGATAAGCCCTAGGGAGAATTGAAGCTGTTATTCAAATAAGTGGATCCTAACTAAATGAGCCCAAGTTCTCATATTTATACCCACAAAGTCAACACCACTAGAAAATATTAATTATGTGGTGAATGGAGAATAATACACAGATGCACATTGGTGGAAGTATAGAGAATATTAGCCTGTGGAGGGCCCTGATCTAAATGTGACACCTGTGTCACACATTGTAAAAGAGGTCCCTAATGTACATCTAAAGCCAAAAGTCAGGGATTCCTGAGGGAAAAGAGAAAGACTGTCAGAGCCAGATACGGTAGATGTCGGCAATGTTACAGTAGGAATGTTGAAACATTTCCAGAACAGTGAACATTGATAGAAATGTCAGCACCATTTCATGCATGAACACGCTGTGGCTGCTACTACCTGGACAACACTTACACAGACTAAACCCCAAGAGGAGCTTTTGGTAATTGATGGCTCCTGAGGGAGACAGTCATTCTGAGAGTCTTTCCGGTTCCACTCAACTGTCCTACACCCCTACAGGTGGAGGGAGCACTAAGTGGAATGAAGAAATAATAAATAAAAAGCCCACCAAATTTGGAGAGTAAAGTGTTTTTAAGGGTAAAAAGCAATAGGTGAAGGAATGTGGAGATTTGAATAAAACATTAAATTCTCCCAAAATAAATACCATTTAAACCTTGTTAGTTTTGGATATGTCCAAACTTGACGTGTTTTGGCAGTGATTACAACCAATGAATCTGGCTGTCATAAAATTTACCGAAGGTCAGCCTCCTACTGGGAAGGTACCATGTGGGATCAAGTGAGTGGATTCCCAGAATGGCTCAGCGGCTGAGGGCTAAGGAGCCCTGCATCATTGTAACCTCCGGGAAGAGACAGGGATGGCTTTGCAGAGCTGAGATGTGGCCAGACTCACCTCGTATCTTCCACTTGACTTTGCCATGAGCACAACAGAGGAATGGTGAACAGTGGCCTCCCCACCCTCCTTCACCCTCCTCCTACATCCATAGTGATCACAGCTGGTGTTGTTCCTGGTTATCCATCATTACTAAAGTTAGGGAAGGAGAGTAACAGTCAAATGAAGACAGCACAACACATCTATCATTGAGTTTCATTAAAAACATTTTTTAATATGTAAACAAATGCACATTAGAGGAAACAGAAATAAATAAGCCTTTAGATTACATGGCAAAGAGACTCTTTTTCTGGCTTTAATTTCCATCATAGATATAACAGAGAGAGGCTGCTGTATTGGATGGTTCAGTTTTTTAAAAATGTGGTTAGTAATACACCTTGAACAAAAGTTGGGTTTGCTAGGTATATGTGAGTCAATGTTTTCTTCCTCCTTGGAGTCTCTGTAGACATAGTTATTAATTTACTCAGAACACAAGAAGGATATTTCCTTATGAATGGAAATGACCTTAATGGATATACATTTCTTCTACAAAAGAATGATTTCTTTCTGTGGGGGAAGGCTCCAGGGACCAGCTTATGTGAGAAATATAACAAAGACACTCTAAGGAGTAAACATTTTAGCAGACACTCCCAAGCTCAGGAGTAAATAATAGAGCAAAGGCTCACACTATCAGGAATAGGTAGTATAGCAGAGACAGACACATTCAGGAGTAAATAGTATAGCAGAATCATATATTCCCCAGGATTAAGCAGTAGAGCAGAGACTCATAATCTCACTTGACATCCCTCATTTCTCTTTAATTTTAAGCTCCATTATTTTAAAAGTAAAAAAAAAAATTACATGTGAAAATTAACAAGACCTGGAAATTACAGTGTTGTGAAATATTTTTTACTCTGAAGATGACTTTCATTTGTTTATGCTGTGGATTATTATTTCTTCTTTTCGTGGAATAGTATTTTACTGTGTAAAGGTGTGTTACATTTGTTACTGCTTCCTTGGTTAAGGATGTAAAGATGTGTTGAATTTGCTTCACCTTGCCTGCCTAAGGCACTCAAACTGGCTAATAAAAAACTGAACAGCCAATAGCTAGGCAGGAGAGGGATAGGTGAGGCTGGCAGGCAGAGAGAATGAGTGGGGGGAGAAACCTGGACTATAGGAAAAGGAAAAGCGAACAAAGCAGAGAGGAAGATTTTGGGGCCAGAAGCCAGGCAGCCATGGAGACAGCAGGAAAGCAAGTTATACAGAAAAAAAGAATGGTGAGGCAAAACATAGATGAAGAGAAACAGATTAAGTTATAAGAGCTGGCAAGAAACAAGCCTAATAATAAGTCTCTGTGTCATAATATGGGAGCTGGTTGGTGGCCTGAGAAAGCCTGTTACACTACAGAGACCATGAACTTCTGTACAGTTAGAATGGACATTCAGAACTGAATCTGAGGCATTCACATTGGATCTGACACTGCACTGAACATATTTTATGCACTTATACACTGTGGGGCATTTACCCACCAACCCCACAGCTCCCCAGAGTTTTCTTGAGTGTGAGCAGCAGGAAATATTAGATAGAAGGATTTATTGCGGAGAATCTTGCAGAGATAAACAAATAGAAAATAAAGGATAGCCTCGAGAGGGCCTGGAACCTATTCCAACGGGCCCGACTGTCTCTGCCTCAGGGTATTTATAGAGCCGCCAAGGGGTGGAGCAAAAGACCTCCTCCCCCAGCACAGCCAAGTGCAGACCATCTCAGACACCTGCACTCAGGCCCATGGTGCTGATCATCCTCTATGTGGACCTGCTGGGTAACGCCACAAGGAACCCGAAAACGGGCTCCCACAGGTCCCCCTTCTTAATATATAAAAAATAACTATTAATGGCTTACAGCAATCTCCATAGCTGTTACACCTCCCAAAAACTCTTTTTTTTTTTTTTTTTTTTTTGGTTTTTCGAGACAGGGTTTCTCTGTGTAGCTTTGCGCCTTTCCTGGGACTCACTTGGTAGCTCAGGCTGGCCTTGAACTCACAGAGATCCGCCTGGCTCTGCCTCCCGAGTGCTGGGATTAAAGGCGTGCACCACCACCGCCCGGCCCAAAAACTCTTAAGGCAACTACAAACTTAAAGAATCCCTTAGTTTCATCATTACCATTAACAGGTTAACATAAATATTGCTATACATAGTCACAATTCTCCCAATCTTACAACTGAAAGCAAATTCTTAACAGAACCATTTGAATTAACATATATAGTGCTATATATAGTTAACAATTTTCACAGTCTTACAACTTTAACTCTTAGTAGAATCACTTGAATTTTCTTGCTAACAGAATATAACATTAATCCACTCAAAATATTTTTAAATGAAATAGACTAAGGAATATTAATTCTCCCTTTTATTTATAATTTTTTAAGTAAAATCTCAAGCCTAGTTAGAAAACCCAAGATTTCCTGTTTAAACAGTACCATATGTAACACAAAACCAGTTCCATAAGTAATTCCATTTTTACATACAGTTCCATAAAACAATTCATGAATCACCAGTTAATAAAGCATATATGCATACACAAAATTGCATATTGACTCTAGGTAGAAACAATACATTTCTTCATTTAAATAATTCCATTTTTAACACAAATAATTCCAGAAAACAGTTCCTAGGTCATTACTATAAGTAAACTCAAAATTGTTCCATTGCAATGAGATCTATTGTTCATTTCATTAAGCCCTAAAGTTCAAATAATAAATTCTGGTACTAGCCTTCCAAATATGAAGAAATCCATAACCAAAATCTTTTTGTAGTTTTATCTCATTTTTTAACTTCAAAAAGTTAATTCTGGTATCAGGCTTTCACTTCCAAATATGAAGAGACGTTTTACAACCAAAAGTTTTTCCAGGTAACAATTTTAGTTCAAACAAGCATCTCTGCAACTTTTATTCTCAAGCCAGAGACCTTTTTAGTTATAGTAATATTTTAAACTGCACCATTTTTGCTGTTAGCTCTGGTTTTTCTGTATTGCGTTGATTTTCCATGGATCTCAGCTGCAGATGCCTTGCGCTGGTTCTGGCATTCACCATTCTTAGCGGCTTCTGGAACTTTTGAAAACTACTCAGAATGCTTACTTTGCAGTCTGCTAGAACACTACCTTCTGTGTCTCAGGTTCTTCCACCATGTACATTAAGCATAGACTCACTCAATATTTACACTTTTTCACAAACTCACATATAACATGTGCTTAAGCATAAACTCACACTCAACATTTACACATTTTTACAAACTCACATATAACATTAACATCTACTTATTTATACTCCTTAAGGAAACTATAGAACTACTTTAGCAAATATATTTCTTATTACTTTTTATATACTTCTTATATTCATTCCATCTTCTTATTTCTTATTTAAACTTACATTTACAACTAACATCTTTACTTCTTACTGCTGCGGGCCGCAGGAATATATCATAAGAACTCAGCTAGTTATGGCAAAGTCACTACCTGGAGGGATCAGGGAATTCCTCCAGAGGAAGCCAAATCCCAAGGAGTTTTTGGTGTTACTTGGCTTGTTATATATCAGCTGTATTCTGTTATGAAAATCATGTGTGCCTTCATAGTTTTCCCAATTGACTTTTCCCTAAGAAGGGCTAACAGTGTAGACTGATTACTCTCTGGACATACACATTCCAGGTATTTGGAGAACAGCCTCAGGAAAGGCTTTCTCTGGAATCAGATTATCTCCCTTGGCCACTTTCAAGGACTACAGGAAACACCACCCAGGTGGGAGCCCATTGTTAGTCCCAGGTGGACTAACAATGATAACAGCCCACATGCAAGTCTCCTGACTTACGATAAATTCCACAAGGAGACACTGCCTAGGAGAGGTGGACGTTAAGAAATAGCTTTACACAATTTAGCTCGGACCCTCCCTTTATATACCAGATTTCCAGGGCACGGGAGGAGAAGAGAGAAGAGAATGAAAGAACTAGATGGGTAAGAACTTGAGAGGAATGAACTGAGATGGGGAAGAACTAGATTGAAGGGCTAAAAGAGAGGACTAGAGGAACGAGGTGGAAGATGAGGAAGAGCCAGATGAGAGAGAAGGAGACAGGAGAGGAGCTGATAGGGGAAAGAACTAGATAGATGAGAGCCTAGAAGGGACAGAACTAGATGAAGGAATTAAGATAGAACCTAGAGGGAACAGTAGATAAATATAGAGAAATCAGGAAAGAAAAGAGCTAGACATGAGAACTATCACAGAATAATAAAGTGTATGAACTAAGGAGTTTCGTGTACATAGATTCATTTCTTCCCATTAAAGATTAATTATCAGCTGGTTGTAGATTCTTCCCGTACCCTGGGAGGGGACTATCGAGGGGCTGTACCCCCATAGTCCCCGATATCTTACAAGCTTACTACTACATGTTTTAAGACTACCTTAGATACTTCTTGCAAGCTTACATTCTTAAAGAAACTCTATAGATCAATTTTACAAACTTACATAAGGCTACCATTAGCATATATCTAACTTAGCAAACACCTAAAGATTTCTTAATACAGATCTAACAAGACAGAATAATTTCTATAAACTCATATATTATTTTCATCTTTTTCTACTTCTTACTCTTAATTATCACAATCTCTATTAGAAAGATTCTGTTAATTAGACAGGAAGTATGTACATCATTTCTAAAGTTTAAAGTTAATAGTCAGCTTTACCATACAACACTGGAATTTAGTGAGTGTTGTCATTAGAGAGTTGTGATACTTGTTGCTAGGGGACTGTAACATTCTCCGGATGAAGCCACACTCCAAAGTTGGCAAATTCTCTCAGCCATTCTGGAACTGGCAGAGATGCATTGTCAGCGGTAAATGGTTATTAACTAGAGGCTGTCCCTTCACCCAAATTCATAATAGCTCCCCTAAGTGCTTTAATTCAGACAAACATTTCTATTACAGCAGCACTTTTGGTTTGTTCTACCGAAAAACGTCACTTCATGCTGAAGGTGAAATTACCATATTTAACTGCTGTAAAGCTCTTCACAAAATACTGCACAGCTATTAGGTGATATAAAGTATTTTTCTAAAGGAGCTAGTAAAGCCAAAAGTAGCACAGCTCTGAACTCTATTTCCTCACTGTTTGCATTAACCATTGACAAAACCTCAGAAACACTTTCATTCTGGTTCCTTTATAGGAACGTCATTGGAGCTGACCTTCCTTAGTTCCATGCTCCTTACCAAATGCTCTGGTAACCACCAAGCTTCATTCTCCCCTTGTGAAAAACACAAACATGTCCTCCACCCCATATTAAAACAGGATCTGGACCCTTCCATAATCCTGAGGAGGGATCTTTTCATTTCACTTGAGCAAAAGTTGCTTGGATGTCACTGTGCCAAAATCTATCTGTGGCACACTGCTCACGGACATCCATATTCAAAAAGTTCAGAAGAAAAAGAGCATGATTTAATGCACTATATGGTGATTGAGGGTAAATTTCTTCCTTTTTTATTTTTATTTTTTGAAGTTGTATTTTAAGACTGCTATGAGCCTACAATACCTTGTCTCTGAGGATTATAAGGAAGACCTGTTTTATGTACGATTTCCCATTGGATACAAAATTGTTGAAATGCCTTACTGTTGGTTATTTGCGGCACTCTTACCCTGCGAGGAAATGTCACAAAACACAACAGAATCCACTAACGAGTTTTATTAAGATAAGGGAGAGAGACAGATGTGCATAGGCCTGTGGAAAAGACACGTGAGTAAAAATGGAGCTGGGAACCATGGCCCTGGCTTATGAAGGCTGGGCCGTGCCTGTGTGTACACAGGCCTATGTGGCTATTCCATGCATGCACGTATATCACATGGTTGCACTGTGTGCTTTACGCAACCATGCAAAGCCACGGGGTCCTGGTCACACAAGATGTTTTGACCCAGAAATGGCTAGACAGAAGTGAATAGGTCGGCCGGGCATGCACAACCATGCACAACCATAAGGGCATGTTGTGAATCCATATTACTTACTACTATATCAAGAACCATTATCAGTTTTAATAATTTTTGGTACACCCACATACAAAAAACACTTCAAGCAGTCCATAATTACATGTTTTGTAGCTTCCCCAGGTTGTGCACTAGCCATTAAAAATCCTGAATAAGTGTCAATGGTCACATGTACATATTTTAATTTGCCAAATTCTGCAATATGAGTAACATCCATTTGCCATAGATGATTAGGAAGAAGACCTCGAGGGTATACCCCTAAGTGAGGGACAGGAAAATATTTTGGACATACCCCACATTCTTTAACTATTTGATGAACTGCTTCTTTGGCAAGATTGAATTGCTTTCTTAAGCTTTTGTTATTTTGATGAAGAAGAGTATGTGACTTTGAGCCCTTTCCACTTGGGATAATGCTACTATCTTTGTTAACTTATCAGCCATTGCATTACCCTCAGCTAAAGGACCAGGAAGATTGGAGTGAGCTCTAATATGGCTCACAAAGCACGGCAGCTTTCTTTTGTGGAATAGCATCTTGAATTTGTTGAAACATTTTGACTTGATTGTTGTTAGTTCCAGTATTTTCACTAAAACTATTACAATTCAAAGGAGTCAAGAACATAGATGTTCTTTCATGAATCATATCCTTCATTAGCTTACTCTGAGAAAAAGCATTTTCAGGATTTAGTATTTTCACTTCATTAGCTTTAACTCCTGATATTAGCAGCTGTGATATTTAGCATTGATTTTTTTATAAGGAACTTTCAGGTGAAGCAACTCTTTTGTAAGACAGCTAGATTTTCTGAAGTTTGTTTCCCATCTATAAAGCAGTCATTTCTTTTTTAATGTCCGTTTCCTTGTCTACTTATTAGATTTGCAAAGGAATTACTCATTGCAGGCAGTTTGTTTAAAAAGGCAAAGAACTTTTTTAATTTCAACATAAGTTTCTTCATATCTAAGACAACGTTCAGTGTATAAACTGCTTTCCCTTGTTTTAAGGATTTTAAAGTGGTTTTTTTGCTCTTATAGGTAGCTTTTTTGTCTGATCTGAGTTCTCAAGAGGTAAGATTAAGCTTTCTAGCTTGCTTTGAGAAGAAACTTCATTCTGAGCTGAAAAGTTTTTGGACAGTATCGCCATCTTTAGCTGAAAAAACTACATTTCCCAGAATGCATTTCTCTTCATCAGCCTACTGTTAAGAGCTAGCTTATGGACTCCATTTCCCATAGTTCTTTTCAGGTCTGAGAGTCAACTGGTTCTCTTTTATGAGACTTGCTTACAAATTCTTGCCAGGGAAGTTTGAACCAAGTTTTTGCTTTTGCAATGGGAGATTTGAACAAGCGTTTTACAGTTTCAACTATGGGACATTGGGAGATTTCTGGTCTCTCCTCAACTGGTTTCAAAAGGTGTTTCTCCTTCATTAGACACTGGCCCCTGAATCAAAACCACACCTGCCTCGTTAGTGTGCATTGAGGCTGGCATTTCTGATAGCAGCTTTCCTCGGGGCTTGTGTTTGCCTTAGCCAGTCAGTGAAAAACAAAAACATTTACAACAAAGCTTTTCCATAGCTCCTTCAGAGAGATTTTCTCCCACTGATTTTATTCTCGTTTTTTGTTTTTTCCTTTCCCCCCAGATGCACAGCTTCAGATACATCAGGCTGCTCTGTTCCTCTGCTAGCTGCATTTGTAGGTAGTTTGGTCTCAGTTTATCTCCTCTGCCCCAGAAACAGTTTCCGACACTAAAGGCGGCTTTCCCTGCTACTGAAGGTAGGGGCTTTTTGTCCATTTCTGTTTTCGGGGTCTGCGTGGGTTGCGTACAGACTGAAAATCTAACAAGGGAGGTTTTTGCCATTTCTAAACTCCCATTAGGACAGGTGCTTTGCCTCATCAGACCTTCACCTGGCGCAGTCCCCCAGTGGGTTGCATTTGCTTGTCTGGGTGCTCAAGGACAGAGCTTATGCCAGAGGCAATCACCCCTCAGGGCTACACTCCCTCATCTCACCGGGAGTCAATTGAAACAAAATTTTTCTCATAGAGATGCTTTCTCCGATAGAAAAGAAAGCTTTACTCCTGGATAGTTCTGTTCTGCCCTGGCTGGACTCTTTCCCCAGACAGCTTTCTGACTCAGCAACACAACTGCTTCAGACACAGTTCAGCTTTACTGTTTTCCCAGAAAGGTCCTTTCTCTGATAGGAAAGCTTTTCTCAGATTTCTTTTTGCAGCTGTGGACCTATCAACCTGGGACTTGTAGGAAAGTGGGCAACTGTGCCCTTTCCACTGGCTTTAGTTTTGTTTGTTCATTAGCAATCTTCCCCTGGGTCCTGCACCTTCCTGCCTCAGCTATATGCTCCAGGAAGTTTACAACTGCAGGAATCCTAGTATTCCTGATATGCATTCCAACTGCAATGCTGGCCAGTTGCCTCTGGGTTTTTGGTCAGAAGCGAGGATACGATGCTAACAGTTTGCATTGCTTCAGGGGATCTTTGCATTAGGACAATTAGGAGCACCTTTTCATTCTGAAATGCTCACTCAGAAACAAAACCCTTGATGCCTCCGCTGGGCTGTAACTGAAAAGCTTGGCTTTTTTGCTTTTCTCAGGTAAGGTTTTCTGCCCTTTTGGGCTCTCTGTAGCTCTTTACCTGCACAATCCCAAGCGTTTCCCTCAGGGAACTTTGACCCATTGTTTTTTACTAGCTTGAAGAGACAGAGCTTGGAAGAGAGGTTTTTAGGAACTCCGTTCCTGCCTCCTGCATTGCAGGGAGGATTTTTTTTAAAGCTTTAAAGAGAACTTAAGAGGTTTTGCTGTCTTCAGAGCTTTGTTGTTTTCCCTTAGAACTAATCACAGGTGGTCCCCATACCAATATCTTCAGGTGATTCTAATTTTTGTCCTTTTGAGAAAGTTAAAGGCTTTACTTTTTCCTTCTGAGAGGGAAAGTTAAAGGATTTAGTTTTTAAGTTTTTAAAGAGAACTTTTGAGAAAGATTAAGGCTTTTGAGAGAGATTTTTTTTCCCCAAAAATTTCCAAGGAAAGCTTTTAGTTTAAGTGGAAGTTTTTATTTATTTATTTTTGTTTGTTTTGTTTTCCCCAAGAGAGAAAGGACCAACTTTCCCCAAAATTTTTGAACTTTAAACTTTTTGACTTTTTACACCCAAATTTTTGCCTCAGGGAGAAAACTTTCTCCTGCCACTTAGACTTAGCATTTCAACTGTCCCCAGGTTAAACGCTTCCATAGGAAACTTTTTCTTCCCCATAAGCTCAAAGAAGAGCTTTTTTACTACCCGTAAAGCTCAAAGAAAGATTTTCTTCCCAGTTTGTGTTCATAGTCCCCAAGTTAGAAAAATTGAAGAGCTTTTCTTTCTAGTTGTTGTTAGTTATCTTAAATTTTTTCTACACAATCTTACATTTCTAAGTTTTTCCTACACTATATTACTACACTATGCCTTATACTTATTTTTCACAGATAGAAATTGAGAAAGGGATAGAAGACAGAAAATTTTGACAGAAAAGTATTTTGCACTGCAGCATCAGACATCCTTCCATTCTGTTTTTCCTTTTCTTTTCTCTTGAGGATAAAACCCCTGCCCCTCAATTTATATATATATATATATATATATATATATATATATATATATATATATTCCATAACACTGGCATGCCACTTTTCACTGGCAGGGCTGACTCACACTTTCACCAAAAACTCTGTAATAAAACTATTATTTCCCTTTTTCTTTAGTCCCTCTTACTTTGTATTTAGTCCCTGTTCATTTGTCTTTAGTTCTCCCCTTTTTTCTTTAGTCCCTGTTCATGGCGCCATTCTGTGGAGCATTTACCCACCAACCCCACAGTTCCCCAGAGTTTTCTTGAGTGTGAGCAGCGGGAAATATTAGATAGAAGGATTTAGATTGTGGAGATAAACAGATAGAAAATAAAGGATAGCCTCGAGAGGGCCTGGAACCTATTCCAATGGGCCCTGACTGTCTCTGCCCCAGGATATTTATAGAGATGCCAAGGGGTAGAGCAAAAGACCTCCCCCCCCCAGCACAGCCAAGTGCAGACCATCTCAGACACCTGCACTCAGGCCCATGGTTCTAATCATCCTCTCTATGTGGACCTGCTGGGTAAAGCCATGAGGAACCTGAAAACGGGCTCCCACAGAAGGTCAAGCATCTTATTGTAAAACCATTTTAATTGATAAATATTGATGGCCATTAGAAAGCTGATCAATCCTTTATGCCAGGGGGTTTCATTTTGACCCAGCATTTCAGTCTATTCTAGATAGGGAACATGGGACGATGTATTCTCTTCTGGAACTGCTTCAAGCTGGCATTGGGAAATTGTTGTCAGGGCCCCCCAAAAGGCTGAAAGGTGTAGTCAAAGGCTGGGCAATGGGACATTTGTCAGAAGCATGTGGTTTTCTGACCTGGCTGTAGAGGCAGGGAATAATTACATTTGGCTGTGGTCCACAACTGCTGCTTTGATGTTTCTGCTAGCCTGCTGGAAGATAGAATAGAGACAGGAGTTAAAATTTATGAATTTATTTGGAGACTTCAGGCCTGTAGTTTTGATAATTGGAGACCAGGAGAGAAAAATGCCATCCTCAGGAATAGATGTGTGAGAAAGACTCCTGAACTGGAACAGGCATGGGACATCTGAAAGGCAGCAGTAGACTCATACCTATAGGTTTAAAATCCTGAGTTTGTGACCCAAATAGTATCAGAGTGTATTAATGTTAAAATCTGGAATTTAAAATCTTAAGTATTAGTGCTGCTACCCTGCTCTGGCATAGGAGTGTGCTGTCCCCACCCACATGAGCAGCTGTAGGGGAATGAATGCCAGGCTGTGACTGAACTTCTGCCCCACTTGCTTGAGCCTGACAGTGGCAGCTAAGAAATGCGAGGCCAGTGAGCTGGCAAGTTGGCTATATCACCGTGCATGTGGTTCTGCTGATGCCTTAGAGAGGAACATACACATCTTCGGGCCTTGCCAAGATGAGTGGCCACAGAGGAACAAATGGCAGACTGCAACTGGACCTCCCTCCACCTTGCTCAGACAGCTTGAGTGCCAGGTGCCCCAGGAAGTGGCTTTTTGCTGCCCTTAATAAAGATGGCAGTGAGGTCATATGACCTGTGCATTTTGACTGTAGTCAAGATGGTGCCTGACCATGTGACTGCCCTTATTTAAGATGGTGAATGACCACATAGCTGCCCTTATCAAATATGGCAGCTGACCACATTGGTGGTTTTTTTTTTTTTTTTTTTTTTTTTTTTTTTTTTAGACAAACTGAACAGATAAGGAACAGGTAAAGTGAAGCATTTAAAAGTTAGTCAGAAACGGGGGCTGGAGAGATGGCTCAGTGGTTAAGAGCACCAACTGCTCTTCCAGAGGTCCTGAGTTCAATTCCCAGCAACCACATGGTGGCTTACAACCATCTGTAATGAGATCTGGTGCCCTCCTCTGAATGCATAATAAATAAAATAAATCTTAAAAAAAAAAAAAAAGTTAGTCAGAAACAAGTTAATGTGTCCATTTCCCAAGCCCTGGTAACATCATCATCATCATCAGCAGCAGCAGCAGCAGCAGCAGAAAGGCAGGCTGACAGAGGTGGGAGGGGTGGGGTTCCCAGCAGTGGTGGAGCAGAAGAAGGGCCCTGCACCAAAGTCCCTCAGTTGGAACAGGAGGTCCTGGTGACAGAGTCAAGCATTAGAGAGAAGAGACTTAAAAGATACAGACAAGGATAGGAATTAGAAGCAAGGGCCAGGCAAAGAGAGTGAGCTTTGCCTGGCGGGCAATTTTGCATGTCATGGAAAGGAACCTCATTACAGGTGATGATGTAATTGCTTAGTGGAGGCTAGAGGAGCATGGGGGGTGGGTGACAGAAAGGGAGTTGGGAGGGGTAGGAGCATTTTTCCACAATGAGGGATAATGGCACAAGATAGCCAATGGATTGTCATCACAGAGGCTATGGTCCATAGAACTCAGAGGGTACAAGCTGCCTCCATATGCCATCATATATGGGTCGGGGCTGAAGGGCTATGAGCCCAAGAGAAAAGTGATACCAGGAAGCAAAATGAGACTGACTTCCAGCATCCCAGAGAGTAAGCGAGGATGGGGCACAAGCTGTATCCAGAAGCCGCCACATAGGGGTGGGAGCTGAAGGGCTATGAGCTCGAGATACATGTGGTACTGGTAGATGAAATGAGGCAAATCCTCAGTTGTGGGAAAATGGCCAGACTAGAAGGGAAGAATCTTATCCATCCAATAGGATGAAGAGTTTCCCACAGTCCTCCAGCTGGAAAGATGGTGGGTAGTACAGGGTCCCAAAAGCTCCTTACACTGCCGGTAGGCGGGAGAAAGCAGTGGGATTGCTTGGCAGTGCTGGGTGCCAATGTTATGATATATTATGTTGGGACTTCAAGGGTATCCCACACGTGCAGGGAAACATGCTGGCATGCAGGGCAGATGTAGCAGCAGACTGGCAGACAACCCACTCCGTGCAGGCATGGTGGCAGGGTGACAGGTAGGCATTCACAATCCAGATGCTATACCTGTACAGAAATGGTTAATTATAATAGAGAGGTGAAGAGAAGATAGGAAAGAGGGAGAGAAGAGAAAGAGAGAGAGAGAGAGAGAGAGAGAGAGAGAGAGAGAGAGAGAGAGGAAAAGAGAGGGGGGTCTAGGAGTGCACACCTCTTGGGAGTGGAGGGAGAGAGGGAGAAGGGGGTGGAGTTTTTCCTTAAGAAGAGGCTTCTATGTTAGGATACAAGGTGGTGCCAAGGGGTGGGCCAGAATATTAACACTAAGTGTCAGTGTTGCTGGAGCCATAGGCACTGGAACTTCAGCTTTGATACTACAAGATCAGATTTACAGGACTTTGAGATTGACAATAGATGTGGATGTAGCTACCCTAGAAAAGTCCCACCTAGAGAAGTCTCTATTCCCTTACTGAGTTAGTCCTCCAAAACAGAAGAGGACTTGATTTGTTATTTCTGCAACAGGAGAGATTATGTATGGCCTTAGGGTAACAATGATGCTTCTATGCAACCATTCTGGAGTTTTCAGGGACTCGATGGCCCTGCTTAGGAAAAGGCTCAGCCGCTCAGACCCAAGTAAACACACAGAGGCTTATATCAATTATGACCTGGATGGCCTGTGGCTCAAGCTTTTTGCTAGCTAGCTATTATGTCTTTTTTTTTTTCTTTTTTTTTTCCAAGTAAGTGATCAGCAAGAGTAATTTCTCCATTTCAGGTCAGTCCCGTAGCTATTATGTCTTAAATTAACCTATTTCTATTAATCTATGTTTTGTCATGTGTTCCATGGCTTTACCTGTCTGATGACATATTGTTTCTTGGGTGGCAGGCTGGTGTCTCCCCTGCCTCTGCTTTCTTCTTTCTGTCTCTCTCTTGGATTTCCTTTCTGGCTATAACATGACTTGCCATAGGCCAGAGCAGCTTCTTTATTAACCAATCATAGCAACACATATTCACAGCATACAAAAAGACATCCCACAGCAGATATGAATCTTTATTTAACTGGTCACCCTGGTTAACCACCCTCTTAATCATCCCTAGCTGGACCTCCAATTCTTCTTCTTTTGACCTTAACCTGTAGACCTTGTATCATTAATGCCTTAATCAAATGTATTAAGGAATGGATCTCCACAGACCCCTGATGGTTTTAAAGCAACAATAGAAACCTGTAAACCCGGAAGAACTATCTCCAGGAATTGGTCTGATGCACTGAGCATGAATGAGAGGGCCAGGCAAATATCATGACAGGCTCCTAATGACTCAGTGAAGAACTAGGACTCAGTTCCTGCCTCTCGAAACTGGACAGACAGTTTCCAAGGAATAAACAAAGGGCAACCAATCACCAACACCCCTGACGGTGAGGACAGGAGAATTGCATATATTAGGCCTGGGCCAATTCCCCTCCCCTACCCAGGTATCTAAAGGCAATAAGCAAATAAGGACAAAGCCTGGGACCTGTCCATACTTGCCCAAGGATGGAAAGTTATAGCCTTAGCCCAACCCTGCCTATCCTAACCGATTAGAAACATACTAATATGATTGTCACTTGTGTAAGCCAAACCTAGATAGAATGATCTTGCTGTCTTTAGAATTCCTTTATATGTGTACACACACACACACACACACACACACACACACACACACACACACACACACACACACACAAACCTGTAAGCTTTTTTAAGGCCATTTTGCCCTTGTGTGGGATGTGCAGCCCCAGCATACTGCCATTTTTACTCTCTAGATAACATTTACTCTCTTGCTGATTGGATATGTGGATGGTCATTTGTGGGACTTCTCCAGGACGCTAACACTGACAAAGCAAATAGGTTTCTATTTTAGGGTAAAGCACATTGTGTAATGGAATTTATTATGGAGCATGTGAAGTTACATGGAGTATGTAGACAGTAATCTCTTTGGTAGCAGCTGGGTTTCAACTATCAAGGTGTGTTAAGTTCCTACTAGAACACAGAAGAAGACTTAAACCTCTATCGAAGTGTGTTGCCACTTTTATTAGATTGGAAGGCTGGCCCCAATTATTTTACAGCTAAAAATTAGCAAGAAACCAGTAAGCGAGGCTCTGTGGTTTTCCTCATTAACCAACATATGGGGAGACATCAGTCCTTTGACTGCATACAAAACCAGATAATAGGCTTTGGTGACAAGTAAATCTGTGCCAGCACAAAGCAGGACACGTCTGTGTTATCACGGCCATTGTAGGAAGCAGTGCTGGCTTCGATACTAAATTCCATGCTTATAATTGAAGTTCTTCTTTGAAAATTATCTCTGCTGAAGTCCCCTCAGCCTCCATTATGACTCAAGGAATCCAGTGTCAGCACCTACAACCTCTTCTTATGTTCAGGATCTTATGGCAGCAGCCCAGATTATCTGTGGGAGGTCAACATCAACCAGGTGGAGATGCATTTATCCTTCAGATGGCCATGTCCAATATAACTGAGCTCATACAGTGGGCAGCAAAGCTTCAAAAACAGGTTCAATTAGATATTTTGCTTTATTTTCTAAGCATTTGATACATCTGATTTTACCTTTTTATGGAACTACTGACTTAGCATGTGACTTAAGAAAGCACACGATATCTTTTTTTTTTTTTTTTTTTTTTTTTTTAAATTGGTAGTCAACCAAGATTCTCCAATGTAGAAGGACAATTTCCCTTTAGAGGTCATTGGTGGCTAGATTCTTTAAAGGTATAGAATCACTCTGTCCATCAAACTTCTGCCTGCGTATTGGTGTTCATATCCTCCAAACTCCTTTGTTCCACATTTGTTAATTAACATCACACCCCAAAATAGAGATTACCTTTCAGAAATGTTTATCCATGCCAGGGCAGACTGGCACATTTTATTATATCTCATGAGCCATTGTGTATTACAATAAGTAAATATTTTATTAATGCCCAAATTTCACAGGTTGTGTACCCAAGGCTGCTTTTCAAGCTCACTGTGTATTGATGTAGTCCCAAGACTCTGCTAGGAGACTTTAGCTTCTGGTTTGTAAAATTTTCTTCACTGGACTGGTTCCTTTCTTCCATCAGACAATAATATTCAAAAACAAAAATTCTGGTGTTGGGATATACAGTATTTTGGGTTCTTTGGAAGCCTGTGTGGGTGGGGGACCTGTATTCTGGTCACTGTTTGAAGGCTTGTCACATAGTCAGGTGAGGGAATTCAATTGAAACTTTCATTTCAAAGCACTCTGATAGTGATGCTGTATTCATGCAATATCTCCATAAATATTTCTGTGCAAAATGATTGAGTTTGCCTTTGTCTTCAAAATTGGTTTCTTTTGCCGGGCGTTGGTGGCGCACGCCTTTAATCCCAGCACTCGGGAGGCAGAGCCAGGCGGATCTCTGTGAGTTCGAGGCCAGCCTGGGCTACCAAGTGAGCTCCAGGAAAGGCGCAAAGCTACACAGAGAAACCCTGTCTCGAAAAACCAAAAAAAAAAAAAAAAAAAAAAAAATTGGTTTCTTTTAATGCTAATGACTTATGTTTCTGCATCATTTATTACCAATTTAGTTTTGAGGAGGGAGACTGAATTGGGCAAAGAAATGTGTGCACCACATAAAAATTACATTGTGTGTAACACGAATTGCTAAGTGGTCTTATTAATAGAAAGCCCGGAGCTAGATATTGGGGTGAAAGCTGAAAGATCAGAGAAGCAGAGCAAGCCAGCCACAAGTTCTTACCTCTATGAAATCCTGAGCCTAAAGAGAACGAGTTCCTGTTTCTTCATGCCTGATATACCTTTCTGTGTCCTGCCATCTTACTTCCTGGGATTAAAGGCCCATGTTACCACTTCCTGGCTGTTTCTCTCATGTAACCTGGTGTGGCCTTGAACACAGAGATCCAGACAGAACTCTGACTCACGAGTGATAGGATTAAAGGTGTGTGCCATCACTGCCTGACTTCTATGTCTAATTTAGTGGCTGGCTCTGTCCTCTGATTCCCAGGCAAGCTTTATTGGGGTACACAATATATCACCATATTTATACCCTATAATATCTTCCTTTCATAAGTTTTTTTTTTTTTTTTTTTTTTTTTTTTTTTTTTTTAGTAATACTGTGGTCTCCTGTATCAGGTCCAGCTCTTACTGGTCATCCTGGCCAAGGACTATAGAAAACAAGACTGGGCTCTTACCGGCCATATCCATTACTCAAGCCAGCTCCTAGGACCTGATAGGTTCTGAGATGCTGTCATGGCCACTGCCTCTCCATCATCCACAAACAGCTAATGCACAGGATCAAAGCTACCCAAATGATACCAACTGCTGTAGGTGTTTTTGCAAGGGAGAAATGCCCACCATAGCACACTCTAGGGGGATAATCGCCTATTCTCATGCCCAGTTTAATCTTTTTCACCCGAACCACTCTGGAATTCATGTCTTCTTTCACTCATTTGGTGAACTCACACTCAAGCCTTAATGACTCCCAAAGGCTCATATTCAAAGCGTTTGATTTTCTGTTAGTGTTCTTTCCTTAGAACCCTTGTTTGACACAATCTTGGCACATTTGCCTTTGAATGACCCAGGCAGACCCCTACATCCAGCCTTTCTTTTTTAGCCTCACCACCCCAAGTGCTTTAGAACTTTACAAATTTGATTTAAATGCCCATCTAATGCCAGGCAGTGGTTGGACAAGTCTTTAATCCCAGTACTAGGGAGACAGAGGCTGGTGGGTCTCTGTGAGTTTGTGGCCATCCTGGTCTACAAAACAAGTTCCAGGACAGTCAGAGCAGTTACATAGAAAAACCCTATCTCAAATAAATAAATAAATAAATAAATAAATAAATAAATAAATAAATAAATAAATAAATGAATGAATGAATGAATAAATAAATAAATAAATAAATAAATAAATAAATAAAAATAAACAGAACAAAAAAAGCAAGCAAGCAAACAAACAAAAATGTCTGTCTAAATCACTTGCACTGGAGCCTCAGGGAGTACCCGCAGAGGGCCTTCTGCATTTAAATTTCTCTTATTTATTGATGTGCTTTGGTGTTTTGCCTACATGTATGTCTGTGTGAGGGTGTCAGATACTGAAGTTACAGACTGTTATAACCTGCCATATGGGTGTTGGGAATTGAACCCAGGTCCTCTGGAAGAGCAGCCGGTCCTCCTAACCTCATTAAGTGCTGTTCTTACTGTTCTTCAAAAATCTGTAAAACACCAGAGGGTTAGTGTTTTGTGATGGGATCTTCTGAGAGAGGGAGAAGAGGACTTAAGATCCTCTCCCATCTCTTTTGTTATTCTAGGAACAGTCTTTGGAATGAACCAGCCCTGGTTATTTCTGTATTCTCACACAGGAGCAGGGTCTAGTTTGATTTCTGTGACTAGTCTATCTGCTAAAGATCTACAGCCGTGATGCCTGGTTACCTTTATAGGTCCCTGGATGGTCTGTGTCAATTAACCACAGCTCAGCACCAGTAATTCCTGAAACCCCACCCCAGGGAGGGACAGAGACACATTCTAAAACTCTGCAGGACATCAGCCCTTGGTACGAATTTCTTATGTGTTGGGCCTTCAGAATTTGGTCTTCAGGATTTCTCTAGCATGTTGCTGGAGTTATATATATATAAAACAGTTGCAGCAGGTATACATAATACAGCTTTATAGCCACCCACTAGATGCAAATGGATTTCTTCAAGGAAATGTATCCTACACATTTCAACTGAGTTTACTATGACTTTGAATGCAAGTAAACTGTTGGAACATAGATGAAAATTGCCTGAGCAAAAAAGGATCCAACCATAGGACTTTAAAGAGAGCCAAAACCTGCTCCAAATTACAGATCATTTTGAAGTTTGTTTACTCATCCTGTGGCAGAAGGCCTTGAGACACACACACACACACACACACACACACACACACACACACACACACACACACACACACACCCCAAGGGGGAAAGGGGAGACAGAGAAACAGAGAGACGGACAGGTGGCATCTGCAACGCTCTGCTCAGCACCCACGCAGTGTTTCACCTTGTCATGTCTGTAATCAAATCCCTCCTTGCTCCCTCGGTACCATAGATATAGACGTATGGCTAATTCTGCTGCTTGTGGGAAAGGTTCTGTCAGTGGGGCAGCTTAGCAAATTTTATTAAGCAAGCCTGATATATAGCTAATCCCCATATACGCCACTCTGGATTGCTGGATGGGGGGTGGGGTGGGGTGGGGTGCAAGCAAGGGTATATAGTGGGGGTAGAAAACACTGTTTGGCTATGAGTGGGGGAGGTCTTCAGTCTTTAGACTGACGTCTGCTGGGCTCCACACTGTAAACTGCTCCTTTGGCCATTTCCAGCAGCAGCCCAACCCAGCGAGGATCTCTACAAGCTTTCTTTTCCTTTTCAGTCACGTGCATGGTCTGTGAACTTTGTATCACCCTCGGTTCTGGGGTGCTCCCCTTGGCTGAAAGGTGAGCACTGTGCCTAATGACTTGACTTCGCACAGCTCAGTTCTCTGCCGCCCTCTCCACTCCCATTGCACCTTCGGATCTGGTGGCCAGGAACCGAAACAGCCTGACTTCAGGCAGACCCGGGATTCTGCCTCTTCCTGGTTCCAGAGCTCCCGGCAAACGGTTCGTTCCCGTGCAGCTTCTGTATTTATGGTCTCTCAATATTGCAAACATGGGTAGCAGGAATCTTAAAAGTTCTTATTAATAAAAACAAACCTGGAGCCAGGTATTGGGGTGAGCGCTGAATGATCAGAGAAACAGAACAGGCCACAGCTAACCTCACCTTGTAACTTCTCAGCCTATCCTGTTTCCTCAAACTGGAAGCCTCTGAGTCCTCATCCAAATGGATCTCAGCTGAACTGCTGCTAAAAGCCTAAAAGCTTAAAAAGCCTCTACTTTCTGATCCTCATACCTTTCTGCTTCCTGCTATCACTTCCTGGGATTAAAGGCATGTGTCTTTCCCAAGCAAGACATGAGATCTCAAGTACTGGGATTAAAAATGTGTGTCAGCCGGGCGTGGTGGCGCACGCCTTTAATCCCAGCACTTGGGAGGCAGAGGCAGGCGGATCTCTGTGAGTTCGAGGCCAGCCTGGGCTACCAAGTGAGCTCCAGGAAAGGCGCAAAGCTACACAGAGAAACCCTGTCTCAAAAAAAAAAAAAAAAAAATGTGTGTCACCTAGCCTGGCTATTTCCAGTGTGGCCTTGAATTCACAGAGATCCAGATGGATCTCTGCCTCCAGAATACTAGGATTAAAGGCGTGTGCTACTACTGCCTGAACTCTATGTTTAATATAGTGACTGTTCTGTTCTCTGACCCCCAGATAAGTTTATTGGGGTGCATAATATATCAACCACAAACATGTAGAGATAATCTGACTATGTTGAAGAGGGAGCTGTCTATCTGAGCCAGGCCTGCACTATCTCATGCGTGTAGCAGAACTGGAGGTGAATAAGGGCCCTCTTTCCAAACTGAAGTTTTCCCGTGGAACCTTCTACATGTGACTACCTACCAGTCAGCCCCAGTCTCTCATGGCAGATTCCATGTGCACAGTGTATCAAACGGTGGTAACAAATCTGATTGTTTCCTCTTGAGAGACAATGTACAAATAAAACACAGAGAACCCATTATATATGGTGATTGAACTCCAACCCACAACCTCCACAGCAAGGGACCTGTGACCTGGGGACCTACCACAAGAGGTGATAACTGGGAAAGGGAGGAGACTCAGTCACAGTGACGGTGCTGGACCAAGAACCACACCCAGCAAGGACAGCTCCACTGGAGATGCCCACTCAGAAGGGAGAATCTTACAGGACTCCACCCTTAGACAAAGAGCAGTCAACTAACGAAACGACAGCTGGGGGAGGGGTGATGAGTCATTCTCAGAGAGGAGCCTGTAACTGGTTATCCAATACCACATGCGCAGCCTTGAAATCATAGACACATAAACAGCACTGAGTAGACTCAGCAGGTTGCATGGATACACGTATGCATGTATATAAATATGTAACAATAATTATTTTTTTTTAAAAAAAGAGGCCATGAATTTGAGAGCATGGGTGGGGAGGGGCAAGGCTGAGGGAAGGAGGGGGAGGGCAGAAATGATGTAGTTATGATTTTAAAAATTGTAACTGGAGGTTTTCATATATATATAATAGCAGCATCCCTGTCCCACTAGGTCAGGAAAGCCGGGCCTCATTAGCCTGACAGGTAGGAGCACCAGGCAGATGGCTCTTACCACTGGAAACTCTGCCCAGGGCTATTGCTTTCAAGGACCCTTGGAGAGATGTGTGGGAGGCATCAGGATCATCATGGGGTTCAAGTAGTCCCTGTCCTTCATCAGTAAGGTACTTTCTATGTGTTGAGTTTTCTTTGTGTTAAATTATATTGGTCAGCTTAGTTAATTAGGGTCCAGAGCCACAAAATGTTAATGCTGTCACAAGGTCACATCTGTTTTTTTTTTTCTTTGAAATATCTCTAAACATGGACCCAATATCCCAGAGTTCAGTTCAGGATTCATCTTGCTCTGTCTGCAGGCAATTTAAACTAGTCTTCACCTTGGCTAGAGGTAATTCTAGAGGAGGCCATGTGCAATTCTGTATTTGTCAGACAGGGATCAGGGTTGAGAGAACAGATGTGGCCCGGGTCCTCTTAATTTCAGCTATACTTCCTGCCACTACCCCCCCCCCCAGGTCTATGTGGGCACCAGCTCTGATTTAGGAGTGGGCAATTGGGTTTTCCTACCTTGGACACTGAGACCTCAGCTGTCGTCTTCCATGCTTGTTCTTTGGAGAATGATCCTTTCTTGACTAAGCTGGGATTATCTTCCTTATTGATTTCAGAGACCTTAGAACTTTGACATTTTTCTATTAAATCCTTTGAAGTTCAGCCATCACCACCACTCGTGAGTCCAAGATGCTACAGGAAGCAATTTAACAAATAAATGGCACCACATAGAGAGCTTTCCTTTGGGTCTGTCAGACAAGCATGGAATGAAGATGGCGTGTTTAGTCAGTCCCACTTAGCATGCTGCACCCCAGCCCGCATCCTGTCAGCTCCACATCAATTCCAGGCACTGTTTACTATAACATATAGAGGTTTTGTGATACCTCAGTAAACCCCCACCCCACCCCCCTCTATCCCCTACAGACAAAGAGAAGCTTAAACCAGGATTCCTAAGTGTAGATAAGAACTTAGACCCCTTTTCCTCAGGTGGCTGTATCTGCTACAGGGACTTTGGAAAACACAGAGTCAGGATATTCGACCAAAAGACTAAAAAGGGAGGCAGGTTAAAATAAATTATATGGTCTGTGCCTTTAAGAACTAGCCTCACAGAGAAAGGGGAGCCCTCCTTCCAACCTCCCTGCTGTGAGTGAGAGATTTGGAAGAGCCTCCCTGGAGGCTTGTAAACTTAGAAAACACCTTACTTTTGCATTCTGTACCTAAAGTCTCCAGTGGCAGCTTTGGGGACATGATCTAGGCACAACAAGACCCTCACTCTATTGTCTCAAAAAGGGGGCCTTAGACAAAGATATCTCAATATAGATAGACCCAGGCCAGTTTCAAGTCCCCAGAAATGATGGCACCAGCCCCAGGAACTCAAAAGAACAGAGTCAGGATGTCTGATGGTAACCAATTAACCTCGAGATGCCCCTCTCTGGAGATAACATGACCAGACCCTGGAGAGGAGTTGTAAAACTCCTGACAGGGCAAACAGATAAGCTAGAATAAGATAAAGTCCAGGCCTGGGAAAAACTGGACCAATCAAAGATGGACCTGTACTAACTCCCTCCCCTCTAAGAAATTTTATGGGTTTTGCCTATAAAAACTAATTTCCCCAAGAAAGATGAACTCTTCCCTGCCTCTCTTGAGATGGCTTGAGATGAGTTCCCTGTCATGACTTGCGGCAGAAGTAAACCTTGCTTTTGCATTCTGGTATGCTTGTCCTTGGTGGTCTCTCTGGGGGTTATGATCTGGGCACAACAGTTTCAGGGTGGAAGATGACTGTTAGAAGTAGGGAGGAATCCACTGAAGTAAGTGACGGCAGCCAGGTCAGGAATTGGTATCCTGGGAATCGGGACCTAATAGGCGCCTCCGGCTTTAGGGTCTCGAAGTTTCAAGTACGTGTTCCTTGATTTCACCTCAGAATCAAATCTGATTTCTAGGGTGTGTGCTGTGCTCCGGAACTGCTTCTGCAGAGAGGGATCAATCTGCCAGATGGTCTCATTGGGCATATTTCAAGGGGGGTGGCTACTGATTCTTCCCAGGTTACTTTGGAAACCACCTACCCTTAGCACTAGAAGTCCCATAGAGTAGACAAAGTGACTTGTCGTTTCCATAGGCAGAGTGTAAGTTGGGCTGGCAAAAACAGAGATCACTGAATGTGTGAGGCAGTCTTCGTAGGATTCTGCAGCTGTTGCTGCTGAGGAACTTGCTGCATTCTACTGACGAGAAGGACGTCTGGCATAGGACAGCCTAAGTGTCTTCTTGTTTGCCCTTATATTTCAGGAAACCCAGGCTTCTGTAAACCAAGGCACACTATTAATTACCCAGGAATGCCTTCCTGTCTCTGCCACTGCACCATCAAACTAAAAACCCCACGGTGGCTGTTTTCACTTCAGTCGTCTTCAATACTATTTTCTCTGACTCCCAAACCAGCTTCCTTCTAAACCTTAGGCATTGAAGAGAGGCAGGGCAGGAAGACAGAAAGTTGTGGGGCTGTGTGAGGATCCCCTCATCATGACTCTGACTGAAGCTTCCCATCAGATGAAAAGCAATTCTGAGACAGTTAGCAACAGTTTACAACCTTTCTCCTTTCTCAGCTGAAACCTCTAAGATTTTCTAGGAATCTTTCTGGAAATCCCATTTATAACAAAATGGCATGTACTAAATCCTTTGTGCAACCCAAGTGGCCCCTGGTTTTACTTCATCGGATTAAAATCCCATCCAAAACACCCCTGGAGTCTCTAACCCTATAATCTCACTTATCAGAAGAGAAAGAAAAGGAAAGAAATACCTCCAACAATCTTTTGAGAAGCAGTGTGAGAGCCACCCAAGGTGGTACACATAACTAATGGTGGCACTTAAATACAGCCCTCCCTTAGGAAGCCCATTCCCACCCTTGGGCATATCTTACTTCCTGTCATTCTATTTTGAACAAGCAATCCTGTTCTTGGATGTGTGCTGTAGAATATTATTTTAAGGGGTGTTACTTTTTGTTTCTCTTGCATTTATTTAACTCTGTGAAGTTGTGTTACTGTGCCTGTGTAAAACACCTGATGGTCTAATAAAGAGCTGAATGGCCAATGGCAAGGCAGGAGAAAGGATAGGCGGGGCTGGCAGGCAGAGAGAATAAATAGAAGGAGAAATCTGGAAGGAGAAGAAAGAGCAAGAGAATAAGGAGGGGGAAGATGTCAGGAGCCAGCCACCCGGCTACACAGCAAGCTATGGAGTAAGAAACAAAGAAAGGTATATAGGATAGAGATAAAAGTCCAGAGGCAAAAGGTAGAGGAGATAATTTAAAGTTAAGAAAAATCTAGCAAGAAACAAGCTAAGCTAAGACCGGGAATTTATAATTAAGTCTCCATGTGTGATTTATTTAGGAGCTGGATGGCAGGCCCCCCAAACAAAATAACCAACAACAGATGTGCTTTCATTCTTTTCTTGTGTGCTTTTCCTTCTGTTTTCTATAGAACTCCAGTTCTGATTCAGTGTCTCCGGAGTTAGCATCAACTCTTGGCCTGAAATCCTATAGAATAATCAAAGATTTCCTGAAGGCACATCACAAATTAAGGGTTTTCCCTGTCTCATTTTATGTAAATATATAATCAAGCGCTCTGAAACAAAGAAAGACAAGAGGCCAATTTCAGCCCAATCTCTTCCTTGAACCTATTAAAATTTAAAACCTGTATTAAGTAGAGATGCTTTGTAACTACCGAAATCAAGTTCCTTCCTGTTTCTTTTGTTGTAACTAAGGAAAATATTTTGAAATGTGTGCTTATTATTATGTGTCTATACAGTGTGTGTGTGTGTGTGTGTGTGTATGTGTGTGTGTGTGTGTGTGTGTGTGTGTGTGTGTGTGCTCCTGAATGTGGAGGTCAGGGAAACTTTATGGAATCAATCTCCCCTTCCATTTTTAATGTAGGTTCCAAGAATCAAGCTCAGCTTATCAGGCTAGCCTATCCAGCAAGCTGTGTCCCCTCTGGCCCCACATCTTAAAGATAATCTTGTTAAACCCTTTCCACCAAAATATCACCTCCCGACGAACTTAAGTGACTTTTTTGAATGTGAGAATTACTGTGCATGCACATGTGCATATGTACAGTTCTGAGCTTGGGCCAAATGTTTTGCAGTGGGTAGTGGGGCTCTGTCTCTACATTTAGAGACATCCACGTGCATGCCACACACATGCATGTCTGTATAAATAAATGATGCTAAATTACACTGTTTTTGTTTGCTATAACATAATGACATGCAGTACAAAGAAATTTGGTAGATAATACTTTGCTCCTAAAGATTATTACAAAAGTGATTTTTAGATTTCTGTCAGTGGACCTGGAGAGAGGGCCCTGCAGTTAAGAGCACCTACTGCTCTTGCAGAGGACCTTTTAGTTCCCAGCATCCACATGGCGGTTCACAAACCCCTGTACCTCCAATTCCAAGGAATCTGATGCCTCTTATGACTCTTGCCGACATTGTGTGCTGGTGGTGCATACCCATGCATGCAGGCCAAATGCTGACATAAAATAAATAAATTTTTAAAAGCATTTCTGTGAGAGTAATTAATATTTCCATCTCTAGTTAACTTGAGATTTAAAAAGTGAAAATAACAATATTAGTTGAATGGTATCACTTTGTGGTGTCATTACTCTCCTAAATAATCTAGGTTGACTTTCTCTTGAAGTCCTTGTGAGTCCACAGAGGGCCTTGTGACAAAAAATTGTGATGCAAGGGGGCCAGTAGAAGTGCCAAGTGTCCTTGCTGTAGGGGCTGCAATGCAGCCCCACTGTCCACTGCAAAAACCTTCGCCAGGCGCAGAACTGTTTCATTCTCCAGGCCATCCAGTGACTGGATGGTGCTCTCACTGCAGTTTCCCTGCAACATGCTGTTCTTCAGACTGTGACAACAGATGCCTTCCAATGACATGCAAAGTTGGTTTTGTTTGTCAAGTCCTGATTCTGACCATGGCTTTGGTAACAGTGTTTAAAACGCGTTGAAAAATACTTATATGCTAGTCTTAAGCCCCTGAGAACCAAATGCCAAGCCACTGGTGACAGCCTCATGTTCTTGAAACCAATGGATGAAAGGGGACAAATTCACAGGACGCTCTGAGCACTGACGGCTGGGAGCCCTGCCCAGCTGTCCGTACTCAAGCTGCCTATGACGTCAGCTTGCCATCTCACCTTGTTCCCAG
This sequence comes from Peromyscus maniculatus bairdii, assembly GCF_049852395.1. Lineage (NCBI taxonomy): Eukaryota > Metazoa > Chordata > Mammalia > Rodentia > Cricetidae > Peromyscus > Peromyscus maniculatus. Next base: position 6,143,559 of record NC_134866.1, on the reverse strand, counting down.
ATATGGCTCTGTAAATCGGGCCCTTCAAGTAATTGAGAAAGTTGCCTTTTGTCTACCTGAATGACTTGGGGTGGCTCTCAGCCATCAAACAACTCATCATCTTGTGTATCATTTTATAACTACGAAAGAGTCATGCTGATTTTTCCATGTGCCATTTCTCTCAGTTTCTGTTTTTGGTTTTTGTTTGTTTTGTTTTGTTTTTGAGACAGGGTTTCTCTGTGTAGTTTTGGTGCCTCTCCTGGATCTTGCTCTGTAGACCAGGATGGCTTCTAACTCCCAAAGATCCACCTGGCTCAGCCTCCAGAGTGCAGGGATTAAAGATGTGCACCACCACTGCCCAGCCTGAGTTTCTGTTTTAGGGGGGACATACCTGCTTGACACCAGAAGCTTCGATGATACAGTGTTGCTGTGTATGTCTTGATTGACTGGTTTAGGTAAAATGTTGCTATATATGATGTCTTGATTGACTGACTCAACAGTGAGCAGAAAGCATGGCCAGGGATTCTAGAGGCCCAGTGTGTTTTACTTACAGACTTCTGCCCAGAGAGGGAACTACAGTTCCCAGTGACATGTTACACATTTGTGCAGATATGCCGAGGGCAGCTTTGTGATGCCAAACAATGAGTGGGTACAGGAAAATGACTGTTTTGATCAGAGCATGCTGGTAAATGTGTTCATGTGCCACACTAATCCCACTAACAGGTATAATCATAAGTATTTACCGAAACTAAAATAAAAATAAATAATAAGAAGGAAGACATCACTGTGCATGTGACTATGATTGGCGTGACATGTAACACATTATGCGATATTCTACTATATGACCTTGGGCTGTCAATTAACAATTAATTGAACATAAGAGCTTGATTTTCTCATCTATAAAATAAATGGTTATGTTATAGAATCATTAAACTATGATGTAGAACCACAGACAGCCTAAGATCATATAGCAGAGTCTTCGTTTAAAAAGAAATCTTAGTACAACACAAAACTGTTTTCTACATGTAAGGAAAATAAAGCAGAGGAATGAGTCAGGGAAACTGGACTTACCTCAGCAGGCTTCCTGTGGGATGGGAGTTGAGTGATCAGGGGACCTTTGGGGCAGGCTTATATCAGGGAGTTGAGGGTAGTAGTAGGTGTTGGCTCTGGGCCATTTGTGATTTTTCTGAGGACATATAGGGGTGGGGAGTTCCATCGGGCTCTCAGCAAAGGGGACATCATTGACCAGGGCTGGAGGAGCAGATCAAAATCCCTCTAAGTTTAGCTGAACACTACCAATGTGACACTACATTTGAGCCCCTACAGTCCTTGGACTGACATTGGCTTTAAAATGTCAATTTCTATAAAGTTGCTGCATTTTCTGCAAACATGCGCAAAACATTAGTTTTACTGTCCATAATTAGGTCCTTTGGGGGAAATGTCTTGAATGACAGCTGTGGACACTGACCTCATTTGCAACACACTCATTTGGAGCAGCCTGGATGTGAGGTGTAGCTGTGACTGTTCTCATTACCCTACAGACATGTATGCCCACCCATTGCGTGGCTAGTGCCTGAGCTCAATAGGCCTCCCACTTTAGTGAGAAATGATTCACATATCACAACCCTCCCATTAAAGTGTACAATCCAATAGCTTCAAGTATTTTCAGATGTGCCCAACCTGCCATACAGTCAACCAAATTTACATCATTTTCACCTCCACAATCATCAGCAGTTTTTCTCAATTTTCTCTTCCTCATTATCCTACCCCCTTACTGTGTGAGGTGCTATTCAGATTCCCTGGGTGATGATGGATGCAGGGTGAATTTACAAACAAGCAAGATACATCCTTGTCCTTGAGGAGTCCAGCATCTGCAGGCAGAGACATGATCTTCATAAGTGGATTGGAGTTAAGGCAGGCAGAGACAGAAACCTTGATATAAGAAGAAAAATATCACAGCTAAAACATTATAGTAACCATTATCAGCACAAAACAATCTAGGTGTCTGTTTTATTTTAATGGCCCATCCACTGAGCAGGGGAGTCCCAGACATCTGTAACATTTGGCATTTGGCAATAGCTCTGAGTCAGAGTACATTAATTTCAGACGTCACCTCTTAAGGTCAATGTGGAAAGGGTAAAGATGTCTGCTTACCTTTCTTTGGGCACAGTGGGAATTCTCAGGTTGAAGGGAATCTTTGGGGGAGTTTTAGGCCTGGACTAAGAATGTAATGCAAGCTGTGTTCTGGGGGGTGCAATCTTAATTTTAATGACTATTGAAAGAGGTAAGTGCCAGTGGCCTTTCAGGTGGGAAGGAAATCTTGCTGGGAGATGTGAAGGGCCATTTTCATGTTTTCCATCCACCAAGCAATGCATCTTCTAAAAGAGAGGATTAAATTTTCAAAAGCTTTTAGGCAGAAAAAAGGAAAATATATTACATTTTGGTGCTTGCAGAGAGCCTGAGGGACAAAGCCCTTTCAAAATCCATGTAATTATGATTTTACTTGCTCATTATTTTAAAATTACTACTGTGTCGTTAGAAACCACAATTTTATGGTTTTAAATGATCATATCATATCATTGTAACATTTTATCCTTTTACCAAGTATAAATTACCTTCTGTTATGGCCAGATCGAGGGGACTCTGAAAAGACCACCACAGAGACCAAATCCCATATGTAAAGCAAGGAGCCTTTATTTCAAGCTTGGAGCTTGGTCTCTCTATCTGTCCAATGCAGTGGTGAGAGCAGAGAGCCCTGAACCCAGGCAGGGTGGGGATTTTATCATAGTAGAGGTTGGAGTAGGGGATTTCTAGGGTTCAGGATCCTGACTGGCTGATATTTGTCTAGGGTATAGGTGTGTGCTGGGAATGTTTGGAATATCAGTTATTTCCTCTTAGATGCAAGCCCTCCCTGGGTGGGGTCAGCTTATGGCCTTTCCTGGATCCCAGTGTTGCCTGCCAGTAAGCCTGTCACAGAAGCTGTGTCTGGTTCTCCAAGCCTGTCATGGCAGCTGTGTGGTAAAGCTGTTTTGCATCCCCCTCCAAATACTGAATTCTTTAAAGAGAATTTTAATTCTAATATACCCCATAGTTAGCCTCTGTCCTTTTTAATCTATAAATATTAATTTCCTCTTAAGGCCTGCACATCACAGGGATAGAGGACATAGCAACCTTATTGGTGACAAGGACCATGAAAAGCTGCAGGTGGGTGGATGTGAGAGGCCTGCAAATGGATGTGGAGTGTGCCAGAGTCTTCTCAGAACAAATGTCACCCACCTGATGTCACTGTGCCTTGAGAAAAGGGTGGCTTTTTTTTTTTTTTTTTTTTTTTTTTAAGTAGGGGTACCAATGGTGATTGTAAAACTGTTGCTACAAGGTTTGGTGGGTATGAGATGTGAGAAGTGTGCATGTCGTCTCTAAATGAAATGCTGAATCTATTCAGAGTGAATCTACACCCTGTTTTTCACAGGGAAGTCTCACCTTATCTGTTATTAATTATCCTGTAGGAATAGAGCTGAAGGGATCTAAGAGAAGGTGGCAGAAACCAGTCACATGCCACTGACTTTTTATTTTTTCTCAAAAAAAAAAAAAACTTGTAGTCAACAAGACACCAGCAGTATTTTGTTTTGATAATAAATAAACAAACTGTGTTTTTTTTTTTTTTTTTTTGGTTTTTGGTTTTTTTGAGACAGGGTTTCTCTGTGTAGTTTTGGTGCCTGTCCTGGATCATCTCACTCTGTAGACCAGATTGGCCTTGAACTCACAGAGATCCAGCTGCCTCTGCCTCCCAAGTGCTGGGATTAAAGGCATGCACCACCACCACTCGGCCAAACTGTGTTTTCTAATGATTTGGCCCTTATATTTTTTTTTAAAAGTAAATTGAACTAATTGCAATTAGTTCTGTATATCTAGCATTTTTTTCAAACTGTCTGTGTCTGTTCTACTTTTATTGACCATCTACATACATATTATTGTCCCTACAACATTCTATTTATCATTTAATTCTGGGGAATTTCTTTTGCTGTTTGAAAGAACAAAATGGAATGTGAGAGAAGAGGAAGGGGCGGGAGAGAGACAGAGGAAGAGGGAGAAAGGGGGAGAGGAGAGACAGCTGGGGGAGCATGTTGTGGCAGGAACAAATGTCACCCCCCCTTTCCTTTGGCTGGTCCCAGTCACTCTATCAAAGTTCTAATACCTTATTGTGTCTTGGGGTTGAATTGTCCTCCACAGGCTTATGTTTTTGAATCTTGATCCCCAGCTGGCTGAACTATATGAGAAGGCCACCGGACCTTTAAGAAAGGGAGCCTTGCTGGTGCCAGTGTGTGCCTGAGGCTGGGCCATGAATGTGAATTTATAGTCTGGCCCCACTTTCTGTTTACTCTCTGCTTACGAAGGATGAGTGAGAAGTGACCAACCAGCCTTCTGCTCCCACCACCATGCCCTCCCCAAATGCTGCTGATGGAATGACTCCCCATGACCTCCCACCATGATGATGGAATGACCCCGCCCCGTGACTTCCCACCATGATGGAATGACCCCCCATGACCTCCCACCATGATGGAATTACCCCCCCATGACCTCCCACCATGATGGAGTGACCCCCCATGACTTCCCATCATGATGGAATGACCCCCATGACTTCCTATCATGATGGAATGACCCCCCCTATGACTTCCCATCATGATGGAATGACCCCCCATGACTTCCTATCATGATGGAATGACCCCCCTATGACTTCCCACCATGATGGAATGACCCCTCCCATGACTTCCCACCATGATGGAATGACCCCTCCCATGACTTCCCACCATGATGGAATGACCCCTCCCATGACTTCCCACCATGATGGAATGACCCCCCATGACCTCCCACCATGATGGAATGACCCCCCATGACTTCCCACCATGATGGAATGACCCCCCATGACTTCCCACCATGATGGAATGACCCCCCCATGACTTCCCACCATGATGGAATGACCCCCCATGACTTCCCACCATGATGGAATGACCCCCATGACTTCCCACCATGATGAAATGACCCCCATGACCTCCCACCATGATGATGGAATGACCCCGCCCCGTGACTTCCTATCATGATGGAATGACCCCCCATGACCTCCCATCATGATGGAATGACCCCCCCCATGACTTCCCATCATGATGGAATGACCCCCCATGACTTCCCATCATGATGGAATGACCCCCTGTAACCCCCTTGAACTGCAAGCCAGAATAAACCCTTCCTCCTTTCATTGCTCCTGGTTAAGCACTTGGTCATAGCAATGAGAGAAGTAACATAATTTTTCCTGGCGTTTTGTGCCATGGTGTGCATATTCAACATGAATAAGTGCTTAAGATAGTTACTAACTTACCTTTTATGAGGAAGTTAGAAAGCCAAAGTGGAAGAGTGGGGGAGAGTTATGATTAGATTGCTATTTTGTTTCTTTCTTTTTGTTTTCTTCCTTTCTTTTCTTTCTTTTCTACCCCCCCCCCCCCCCCCGCCCCATGGGATTTTTCTGGAAAGCCCTGGCTGTCCTGGAACTCACAGAGATTTGCCTGCCTTTGCCCCTGGAGGGCTGTGCCACCACCACTGACCGATTGCTGTTTTCTGCCCCTGTTGACTGTTGAGAAGTGATAAGAACTAAGAGCTTGCAGTAGTTATGAAGTTGGGGGTGTCAGGGAGGGTCTTTGGTTTGAGTCATTTGCAAAAGCCTGGAAAATAAGTTTCCTTGCCTATCTGTGGGTATGTGAAGCATGTTCTCTGAACTTTGGGAACTTGCAATGAACCGGAAGTCTCAAGTAAACAAAATTTTTAAAAATTGGTAATGTAAGTCCGTCTAATTCAAATTGAAAAAATGATCTGGACCTTTATGTGATTTGATGTATTCGCTGGGGCTGTGGACAGCATGAGGCGTTCCCATTGTGTTTGGTTTGGGAATGTCTTCAGCTGATACACAGCGCCATCTTGAGGCCTGTGAGCAGCTGTGACCATGCAGTCAGCGGGGAAACAACCGGAAAGCTTCATCCATGGTGTCAGCACGGCCAGAAGACAAAGGTACCGGTTAACTGACTCTTTCAGAAATACGAACGTGACGACGTGTCAGGATAGGCCCTCTTTTGGAAATAGGACCATTGCAGGTGTAGTGAGTGAACACGAGGCCACTAGAGTTACATCGAGTTCTTTGTGCTTTAATCAGTCTTCCTGAAGTTTCTTATGGAAACATGCTCATCTCTCCTTGTGAAACAGACACAGCACACCTCAGAACATGTTCTCTCCTAAGCATAAGTGTTTTCCTCTCTGTGCTTAGCTTCTTTCCTTCCTTCAGGGCCTTTGCACAGAGCGTGTCTGTGTAAAGTTGAGTCTTATTGAAGAAGTAGATCTTTGTCGCCCCAGTGGGAACTGGGCCATGTGTGGGGTGTCCAGATCAAAGATGGACATAATGTCAGAGGGCTGTGGGAAGCCAGGGAGGTTGCGGGGCAGGGTGTAGGAGCAGACCAAGAAGCCCAAGTGTAGCTGGAGTTTTCCTATGTCCCCGGTCTGCTGGCAGTCAGGACAATTCTCTCCCACTAGCGTCCCCCAACTAAACACACAGAGGCTTATGTTATTTAAACTGTTTGGATTAACGGCTCAGGCGTCTTGCTATCTAGTTCTTATATCTTAAATTAACCAATTTCTATTAGTCTATATGTTGCCATGTGGCTCGTGGCTTACTGGTACTTTACATCTCGCTTTTCATGGCTGCCGCTGGCAGTGTCTCCCTCCTTAGCCTTCTGCTTTCCAGAATTCTCCTCTCTCCTTGTCCCACCTATACTTCCTGCCTGGCTACTGATGAATCAGCACTTTATTTACCAATCAATCATCCACAGCACCCAAGCAGAGAGGAGAAGAAATTGGGAGACCCTTAGGATGCCCTGCAGGACCTTTAAAGAAAGGTGGAGAAGAATCTGAAAAGGGAATTAAATCTCAGACCCTATTTCCCAACACCAGACAGAGAATGCATGGGCCAGATGGGGCTCCCCATGGAAGAGCTGGACTGAGAGGAGGCAGAGCTGTGGGCAGAACAGTGACAGCTTTGGAGGAGATGGGGGGTGGGGCATGGCTCTGAAACACACCAGAGAGCCAAGAGCCACCTGACTGAATTAAAGCTTATACCAAAGAAATACTTCTGCCAGGCAATGGTGTCAGACCCCTTTAATTCCAGCACTCGGGAGACAGGGCAGGCAGATCTCTGAGTTTGAGGCCAGCCTGGTCTACAGAGCGATTCCCGCAGCCAGAGTAACACAGAGAAACCCAGTCTCAAAAAACAAAAACCAAAAGAAATTGTTGCTAGAGTTTTCTGCCTTGCCCACAGTCAGGACAAATCTTTGTCACCCGCCAGTCCCACAGCCGCTCAGACCCAACCAAGTAAACACAGAGACTTATATTGCTTACAAACTGTATGGCCGTGGCAGGCTTCTTGCTAACTGTGCTTATAGCTTAAATTAGTCCATTTCCATAAATCTATACCTTGCCACGTGGCTGGTGGCCCACCAGCATCTTCACATGCTGCTGGTCATGGCGGCATCTGGCAGTCAGTCCTTCTGCCTTCCTGTCCTTTTATTTCTCCTCTCTGTTAGTCCCACCTATCCTTCCTGCCTAGCCACAGCCGATCAGGTTTTATTTATTGATCAATTAGAACAACTTGACATACAGACCATCCCCCAGCACAGCCAAGTGCAGACCATCTCAGACACCTGCACTCAGGCCCATGGTCCTAATCATCCTCTATGCGGACCTGCTAGGTAACGCCACAAAGAACCCAAGAAGGGCTCCCCCCACAGGACATACAGAACATCCCACAGCAAGAAATGCTTCGTAGACTGACTTTAAGTTTCCGGACACTAGCAAATGCTGCTTCCACGGTGTTGGGAAGCGAATGAGCCCCCCCCTCCCTTCAAAATGTCCCCCAAGTAGGATGGTGCAGGAAGAATACATGGGCTCTGTCTGCCCCAGACTGCACGAAGCAGAGGCAATTTCAAAAAGAATCTTGCAGTGCTTAACAAAGGAGGCACTGAATCATTGTATGGGGGAAAAAAGTTGTTACAGTTGTAACAAAGACCCATTAAGGAAATCCTGAGAATAGTCAAGAGAACAGAGTCCCTGTCCTGGAAGGAGATCTAACATTCCAGTGGAGGAGGCAAGTGTATCATCTGGCCAAGGAACTACTCCTATGAAGGCAGACCTAACTTTAAGCCATGCTAAGGGAAAAAAAGAAAGCAGAATAATTAGTCCTTTAACAAGATCCGATATTTTTCCCTTCCAGAATTTTCACGTCCTTAGCCTAGTTCCTAGGAGCCACCACAAGGTCCAGCTGGATCCAGCCACCTTTCTGAGGTCTCAGTCAGCAAGGCACACTTTTCCCTTTATCACTTTTCTGTGTCGTTCTTTGGGTTGCTGACCAGAACCCAAGCATGCTTGTTGTGTCTGGTTTCCTTACTCTCTCCCTAAAACCCCCTCCCTGGAGTGTGGCTGCTTGTCCACCTCGAGTCTGGCCTCCAGGACATTAAGTGGTACAGGTTTTTCTCCCTTCTCCTCTGGGCAGTTGCTGGGATTTATACACTGCCTGCTCTACTTTTTCTTGCTTTCTATTAAACTCTAAGCAAATTGCCCTTGAGATTCAATTTGGGTCCATTCTTAAATTCTTTCATTTTGAGACTAGGGGTCCCAAGAGGAGAAGCCCGTTTCCTCCATATGAAGGTGACGTTCACCTACGCTCACTGCTCTCTGAGTTCCTCCATATGAAGGTGACGTTCACCTACGCTCGCTGCTCTCTGAGTTCCTCCATATGAAGGTGACGTTCACCTACGCTCGCTGCTCTCTGAGTTCCTCCATATGAAGGTGACATTCACCTACGCTCGCTGCTCTCTGAGTTCCTCCATATGAAGGTGACACTCACCTACGTTCACTGCTCTCTGAGTTCCTCCATATGAAGGTGACATTCACCTACGCTCACTGCTCTCTGAGTTCCTCCATATGAAGGTGACGTTCACCTACGCTCGCTGCTCTCTGAGTTCTCTCATGGCTGTTGCTGCCTGACCTGTGCGGAATAGAAAATGTTATGCTTGCTTCGGAGCCAACTTCATGATGAAGGCTTGCTGGAAAGACATCCGGCTTAATCGTGTTTGTCGGGGGAGGCATGCAGAGCTCAGCTGGTGTGGAACCAACATGGCTGCTGGGAAAGTCTCTTGGTGGCCGAGGCTTCTCACCCAGCTGTTTCCTTCCTCCTCTGGTCTCTTGCCACTGTCTTCCCCAATGATGCTTAAAGACCAGTAGAAATATAAGAGCAACAAAACACTTCCTTTCCAAGTCAGTGTGCCTGCACAATTACCCACGGACCTTCTGAGGGGAGAGCTGTATCCCGGAGATCTGGCTTTTCATGAGTCAGAGATTCCCACGTGTGAGAAAATGCAGTGGTAGCAGCAGACACCGCATCCACGTCTCATATGTGGTGACTGCCGAGGAGGCTAGTCTCTGAGTGTCATGAGCAAACACCATCTTCTGTGAACATGCAAGAAGATAAGGAAACTCTCTTGGCTAGACAGGAAGACAAAGCACATTAACACACACACTACATACACACATCATAGCACACAGACTATACAACATGCACCAGATACATTCACACACAAATATATACCATACCATACACACAGTATACACATACACACTATACCACACACACTGCATATACACACACCACACCACACACTGCATATACACACACACCACACCACACACTGTATATACACACATCACACCACACACACTGTATATACACACACACCACACCACACACTGTATATACACACATCACACCACACACACTGTATATACACACACACCACACCACATATACTGTATACACACACACACCACACCACACACACTGTATATACACACACACTGCATATACACACACACCACACCACACACTGTATATGCACACATCATACCACACACACTGAATATACATACACACCACACCACACACACTGTACACACACACACCACACCACACACACTGCATACACACACACACCACACCACACACACATATGCATAGCACAACTGTACATACACTTACATTACTGTTTTCTTTTAAGTTTTTAATAGAAAACTAAAGAACAGAATACAAAATAAAAACCTGAGGTAGGTCACAAGCTACCATAAAAAAACTCCTCCACCGCTTCCTGGCTCAAAAGGACTTCTTCTCCTCCGGTCATGTCTATTGCCAATGAAAACCTTACTAATTGGATCAAAACACTCCTCTCGGTTGGCTAGAGGACCGGTGACAGAATTCCTATAACACACATCACACTTAACCGCACATGTGTATGCAACTTCCTGCCCTGCAGAGCCCGGAGCTTCTTCCAGAGCCTTCTGATTTTGATATTCAGTTTCTCTCTGCCTCTGCAGTCCACTATGACCAACCCATGCTCATGCTCACACTGAGTTTTCTGTGGCAAGCCTGGGAAAACTCCCATGTCAAGTTCACTGACTAGAACCTGCCCCTCCCCACACATGCCACATCACACCATATACTACATACAGCAAACACACATATGGGCAAACCACGCCTGTACACCTATCTGTACAAATGCCACAATATAGACATTCACACACACACACACACACACACACACACACACACACACACACACACTACACTCACCAACACATGCCTCCACACATCATCACAAATGCAGATTCTTTAGAAGGACACAGAAAGTGAGTGAAGAGTTTTAACCTTACATTCATGTGTAAAACTCATCAAATGGCTGGTTCAAAATCAGCCCAACTTTCAAGTTCACCTTTTATTGTGGACTATTCGCACAGCTTTGTAACAACATAATTCAGGGTAAGATTTACTTCGCAGGAATTATCACAAATTTCATGGGGAAAAACAATTTGAATTGTAATTTCCATAAAAGGAGAGACCATCATCACTCCACAGAGCTTGTTTTGGTAAGGAAAAGAATGACCGTGACTGGGTATCTTTCTTGGCTGTGTACTAAAATATTTTCCTCTTTGAGACCTCATCCACTGATTAGTACCATAAATGTTATCTCTACTCTCTGTAAGTTTTATAAAAATGTTACAAGGCAAACTCTTAACTTTTCACAGACAGAGAAAAGGAGGGCAGGAGGAATTCCAGAAGTGCTATTCGGACAGGAAAGGCTGAAGAAGACATGTTAAGCTGTATGTCTGACTCCACCCAAAGGTTGTAACTGCTTCAGAAACAGCACGGCAGTTCCTCAAAGCTCCAAAGTGGAGCTACAGTATGATACAGCAACCCTACATCAGAGCGCGTATTCAAAGAAAGTGGAAACAGTGTCTCAAGGAGACATCTGTGGCAGCAGGTGTTTACATCGGCCAGCAACTGAGAAAAGGCCCAGGTGCCATTTGGCAAATGAATTCACAAAGGAAATTAAAATTCTTAGGACAATGTGTTTTAAGAAGGTAAAGAAAATGTGGTGTGTACATACAATGGAGTATCACGCAGCTTCAAAAGAAATTCTACAGTGTGTGACAAAGTAACTCCCATACCAATTGGCTCCCGATTGGATAAAGAAAATGTGGCATGCACATAGAGTTAAATAGTTAGCTAGGATGAAAACATCCTGTCAACAGGGATGAGCCTGGGGGGTACGATGTTCAGCGAAACAAACCAGGCTTGTTTCCCTTCCTGTTAGTCATGAGCTGTGACCTTGCATAACCACTATTGGCCCCAGAGCTGTGTTTTTTCTTTATGGATATGAAATAGGCATTTGCCTTTCAAGTCTTGCAGGTCTGCTAGAAAGAGACTGAATGTCAATCCAACATTGCTTGGTGAAGCCTATCACGACAACAGGGATAGAGGATAAATGACCAGTGAGGACATGTGCCCGTGGATGGAGTCAACATAGCTTCGCTGCATGTTCAGGCCACAAGACACTTCTTATGACAAGACACTTGATATATCTGCATTTAAAAATATTATTGATGATTAAAAATATCTTCTAGTGTTTCTTTCCTTCTTTCCTCCTTTCCTTTTAAAGCAGAAAGAGAGATTACTTAATATGGCCACACTGGGAAGAGGGGAAAACGTAACTGTCTCCCCTAAGTCCATCACTGGGATCCTAACATGAGGGGTTCAGCTGTGGGTAAAGCCCCTATCACCCCGAGATCCAGTACCACCTACTGTATGCACTATATCAACATTATTTTTCCTTGTCTCTATAATGAAAACGAGAATGGTGGCATTTTTAATATCTGTTTCCTGCATGTGCCTTGTGCCCACAAAACCTTTAACTCAACTAAAGTTTTGTTCTTGTGAATTCATCCATTCTCTGTGGCTTTAATGAGCTCGGTGTTAATGAGGTCTCACAGTCAAAACAGCCATGCAAGGCTGTGAACAGTGAGGGGTAAAGGTGGGAAATAATTAGTGTCTATTTTAGGTCTCTGGTCTGTCAGTGTCGGCAGAAAGAGAGGGGACAGGAACAGTGTGACGAAGGAAGGACACAGCCCGGCAGGGAGTGGGCTTGATTAATTTACCCAAGCTAATCTGCAAAGGATGGAAAGTGAAGCCTGGAATAAAAGAACAAGCTTACACTCATGTGTTGGTGTTTTAACCACTGAGCCTATTTTATCAGAAGCTTGGCTTTCAGGCTTTAGAAAAGGAAGTCTGTTTGAAGATATTGTTTATGCTCCATGTTGGAACTTTTTTTTTTTTTTTTTTTTTTTTTTGGTTTTTTCGAGACAGGGTTTCTCTGTGTAGCTTTGCGCCTTTCCTGGAACTCACTTGGTAGCCCAGGCTGGCCTCGAACTCACAGAGATCCGCCTGGCTCTGCCTCCCGAGTGCTGGGATTAAAGGCGTGCGCCACCACGCCCGGCGCCATGTTGGAACTTTTTAAAAAAGGTATGAGATCATTTATTTGTTTCATAAACTCTTTTTGACACTTAACCAAAACCAAAATGTTGATGCTACAAATAGAAAATTACAATAAAATAGGGAGGAAGATTGTAAAGGAACATTTATGAGGTGAGAGCAACATTAGCTTTTTACTCTTGATTTTTTCCAAAAAAGTCCAATGTGATCAAGTTTATTTCACTCTTATTGTTTTTCCAGTACTATACTTATGTACAGTTATAACTGTAAGCCTTACGTGATTTTGTTGTGGATAGCCTGACATCTTAACAACTGAATCTAGCTAATTAGCAAAAGTGTTATCTTACACGGTCATCATTGAGCATGTGACATCTTGGCCTTACATTTTTTCAAGAATCCAGAGTATCCTCTGACCAATGGCTGTAACATTTATTTTTGAACTAACCATTTATATGACTTCTTAAAGTGGTACCATTTCCAGTTAAGACTACAGATAAGCAACCATATTTAAAATGGTGTATTTCAAATAACCCTGTGCACTAGAGATAAATATAAAAATCAATGTTTAGACTGAATCTAAAAGGAGAAATGCTAATCTAAACATCATGTGAGCATTGCATAGAGCAATAGCCTTCTGAACAAATCACAACCAGAGATAGTAGGAAGTGAGATAACTATCACCACTGAAGTTTCTCAAGATTCATTTGAATTTGGATTCCTAACCTCACTACACTCATTCCTTGAGGGTTGAACTCTTTTTTTTTTAAAGACTGTTAGGGCACAATGAGTGTGCCCTAACCTCCTGTAAGATGTGTAAAAGCCCTTGTGCAAATGCATGATGGGAGTTGGAATGAAGCAACCTGGCAATCATGCCGACTACTTTTAGAACGTATGACTTTAATGTTTCTGAGATAATTCCCCAGTCATAGCGGAAGATCCTAATTTCCTGTGATAGTCACACAGGCAAATAGTTTCATACAGGACCCTATTTGGTTATGCATACCCCTCTTGCCATGCATTTGGCAGCCCAGGTCCCTTAACTGCATGCATACCCCTCCCTAAACAATGCACCTAGCAATCTCAGACTAGGTCACCCATCAGGCTAAAAATACCCAATCTCTGAACAATAGTACACAATTCCCTGTCCATAGTAACAATCAAATGTAGATATTTTCTATCCAAGTATATTCCCAATATATCTGAGTGTGAAAAATAGGAACGCTAATCCAGTCTGAACTGGTTTTAAATGCATTTTCAGGCATTTAAGGCAAAACTGTCCTCCAATAAATATATAGGCAGAACTCTCTATTTACCATCTTATGCCTACATGTAAGTGGGTGTGCATATGATTAAAATCAGATACATTATGGGAAAGAACATGTGCATTAGAAAAATGATTGTATGACCTAATCTTTCAATAAAAAAAGGAACTGCCCTCACCACATCTCTTAGTAACCAACCCTTCTTTATAGAATCTTATAGAAGAAAACCCTGGAAAATAGTTTGGTCCTTTGTGTCCTCTCACTCTGGGACCGACTGCCAATCTTGACTATGTATTCCTCTTTTATCTGCCCAATAACTTTGCTCTAAATAAAATTGCCTTGATTTTTGTCTTTTTGTTTTTGTTTTTTTTTCCTGGTAAATCTGTGTGAGCCTTTATTTTCAACTGTTTGTACGTGATGTCAAGAGCCCAACCTGGGGCACCAGTAACAATAGGGTTTTTAATAAAACCTACTTTAGACTGTTCAGCAAGCTGTCGCCATCAGCAATTTAACTTCCCTGTACACGTGCCCACTCTGCTCTCTTCTCGTACCATGCAGAAGACACCGGGGATGAATTTGCAGCCACTGCACGACAGTGTGCGACTGAGCCAGAATCCAGGACACTGGGAGTCTTTGTCCCGTCTACCCAGCCTTCCCTGAGTTACACATTCACCTCCACCTAAGATCTGCTCCTACAGGAAGCTGCCTAGGAAGTAATGCCTTTATCAACACACGTCTCTGCATGTTTCAACAACTCCTTCTGTTTATAATCATAGAAACAGTTTAGGAACAAAACACAAGTTTCCTTTCCAGTTCCTTTCTCCATGAACTGCTTTATAGCCCTTTAGATGTCTGCTCCCATAGCCAGCACCTGCCCTGGCTAATGATCTGTAGACACAGCTCACGTCGCGCTGGAGAGTCACAGTGAACTAACTGCCAGTGTCAGCCTGCTACTTCTCACACTAGGCTAGCGAGACAGGTGTGGGCAAGCACCCAGCATCTCTGACTGAAGTGAAGGATCGACTGTGCTCAACTCCTAAGGTGAGAACTCAATTAGCAAGGGAGGGGAGGGGAGGAGAGAAGAGAAGGAGAAGGGAGAGGGGAGGGGAGGGAAGGGAATGGGGAGGAGACAGAGGAGAGGGTATGGTAGGGTAGGGGAGTGTAGCCTTAAGTTTCTCCAGTCCTACCAGGCCCATGGTCCCGCAGCCGCTTATAAAATAATCACTCAGAGGCTTAATATTAATTGCAAATTATATGGCCTATGGCTGAGGTTTCTTACTAGCTAACTCTTATAACTTAACTCAACCCATAACTGTTAATCTATGTATTGCCATGTGTTCCCTGGCTTTACCTGTGTCCCATTACCTGTTGCTCCTTGGACAGAGGTTTGGTGTCTCCCCCACTCTTCTTTCTCCTCTCGTGATCTCTCGTGGAGTTTCCCACCTGGCTCCATTCTACCCTGCCATAGGCCAATGCAGCTTTATTTATTAACCAATCAGAGCAACACATATTCACAGCATACAGAAAGACATCCTGTAGCATGGAATCTTAAAGAGTCTTACTAATAAAAACAAACCTGGAGCCAGGTATTCGGGTGAACACTGAAAGATCAGAGAAACAGAACAGGCCACAGCCACCTCACCTCGCCAGTTCCTCAGCTGATCCTGTTTCCTCAGACTGGAAGCCTCTGTGTCCTCATCCAAATGGGTCTCAGCTGAACTGCTTCTCAAAAGTCTAAAGCTTAACCAGCTCTAGTTCCTGGTCCTCATGCCTTATATACCTTTCTGCTTCCTGTCATCACTTTCTGGGATTAAAGGCGTGAGTCACCATGCCTGGCTATTTCCAGTGTGGCTTTGAACTGACAGAGATTCACATGGATCTCTGCCTCCCAAGTGATAGGATTAAAGGCATGTGCACCACCATTTTCTAGCTTCTATATCTAGTGGCTGTTCTGTTCTCTGACCCCAGATAAGTTTATTAGGGTCACACAATATTTTAGGGAACACAATACCACCACAACATCCCTCAGTAGGGGAGGGGAGGAGGGGAGGAGGGAGGGGAGGAGGGAGGGGAGGAGATTTACGTGTGTGTGTGTGTGTGTGTGTGTGTGTGTGTGTGTGTGTGTGATTTCTGTATCTGAACTTCAGGACAGACTCCATACACAGTTTTCTACGTGCCTTCAAAGTGCCACGTCAGAAGGTTACTGTGTAAGAATCTGAATACATATGGATCCTCTTCACTCCACGGCAGCTCACAAAACAGCCACTTCGGCTTTTCTGGAAGGCTGAGGAGTGTGTGTTTCTGTTGTGAAGTGGCCATGGGAGAACGCTTTCCCCTCTGCCACTTACCAAGGTACCATCTGTGTTGACTCCTTTCGGGGACCTCTGATGGCTTGGGGGCTCCAGCCACACTTGCGGCCTGAGGGACTCTCTTCAGTTTGAAAGGAGAATCGTCACTGAAGGCCACAATTCTGCAGAACACTGTCCTTGCCTCAGCATCACTCACTGTGGAATCTTCTTTAACCATTGACGCTGGCCAAGCCTTTCCAGTCCGGGGAAGATGGCGCCTGTGACTTAAGCAGTATTCCCCAGTGACTTGCTGCCCAGAGGTGCTGTGTGTCCTCCTTCAGACTCTGGGGATTTGCTAGCTTGCTGCTGCATTTTCCTGTTTGTGCTACATAGATTAAGAGAGCAACAACAACACAGAGCTCCTAGTTCAGCAAGCATGTCTCCTGTGCCTTCATTAATGCACTATATGGAGTCAAACGATTCAGTGTCATTATGTTACAGAGTTTGTAGCTACAGGAGTTCTTGGGGTTTCCAGTTGCTAACCTAGCTGAAGGCTGTTGTGTGAGCCCTGACTGAATTTTCAGGATGGTTTTATGTGTCATACATCCCAGCTCACCCAGATGTTGTTGGTTTGTCTCAGATGATTCTAACATGCTCATTCTTGCATGAATGTTCACACCACAGACACAAGGAAGCTAACCTCAGCTTGAAGAAGCAGGATTCCGGTCCTCCTGGTGTTTGCACAGCCCCCACTTTCTTCACACTCAGAATTGGCTAGTCTCTGGTGGTGAAGACATTTCCAAATGCAGGATAATTAGATGCACATGTATTTCTTAGAGGGAGCTTGAGAAGACAAGAATACACCATGGTAGAGAATCCCCTAGAGAAACCACTGTGATAACATCTAACAAAATCTGTTATTCTACTGTTTCTATTAAAGCCAAACCCCCATAAATTTACATGCATATTTATAGCTTCTATGTGTTACAGAGAAAGCAATGTTTCCTTTTCTTTGTGGACCTTCCACACTTCCGCCTCTGTAGCTGAAAACGAGATCGATACTCGGTTGCAATTTGTTACTGAAAATTTCTAGTCTCTAAATCAGCTAGCTAAACTTTGATTCATTCCACTCGCTCTTACCTGGGAAGGGGACCCCTGCTTTCCTTGTCAGGTGCAAAGTGCCTACCGTGGAACTTAAAACAACGGGGCAGTCAAAGCCGACACCTCCCGTCCCTCCCTCCTTCCGGTGTCTGTTGTGCCTCCTCTCAAACGAGGGACCAAGCCAGCTCTTCCCATGTGAAAGAGTCTTCCTGATTTAAAAACAAAAAGTGAAAAAGTGAACGGAAATCCAAAATCCTTATGAGGTGAAATAATTACGATGAAGAAAGAAGTCATGTTCCTTGCCTGCAGTGAGGAGGGCTCCATTCAAGGTCCATGGAGAACCTGGTCCATGGAAAACCTCACTGGCCGGGAATAAGGTTCATTCATGTGCTCCATTCTGCAGTCAGAGCAGATTGGTACCCACGATCCAATGTCTGCCCAAAGTTTGTTGCTGTGATGCTTGTGAGCTAAGAATGATTTTTACATTTTTAGTGGATTCTATAAGAAAGAAGAGAGCAAGTGTCCAAGCTCCTTATCACCTAAAAACTTGGTGAGTGTACCCTTGCATCCTATCCAGTTTCTGGACTCCTGACTTAAGGATTGGTGTTGCTGCCTTCTACACAGTCTCCCCTCTTGGGCGCTCACAGTCTGGACATTCATTAACTTTTCACCTTTTGCTGAATCCAACTAGTAGCCCTAACATTTGTCAGCTGGAGGAAAGAATATGGACTGAAGAGTTTTCTTCACAAGATGTCCTATTAACCTGATGGTGTAGCTGAGTTGGAATACGCCTCCAGGGTTTGCTAACACAGAAGCAGTTCATGATCTACTACTAGAGTAGTCTCAAAGGAGGGGACGTGGACTTGCATCTTGTAAGTGGCCACCCATAGGTTCTTTAGGCCTTGATTCCCAGTTTACAGGGAGGGGAGGAGGGAGGTAAGGGGGAGGTAAGGAGAGAGAGAGAGAGAGAGAGAGAGAGAGAGAGAGAGAGAGAGAGAGAGAGAGAGAGCCCAAATCAAGTCTTTACCATTCTCACCCCAAAATTAGACCTATCACTCCTCACTGTAGCATTGGCAAGAGCTGGTCGTTAATCAAACTTCTGGATGCAAGGGGCTCTCGGTAGGGTATGTCTCTCTTTGACCTTTTGTGGGAAAA
The DNA here is from genome assembly GCF_049852395.1 of Peromyscus maniculatus bairdii. Classification (NCBI taxonomy): domain Eukaryota; kingdom Metazoa; phylum Chordata; class Mammalia; order Rodentia; family Cricetidae; genus Peromyscus; species Peromyscus maniculatus. Next base: position 6,124,864 of record NC_134866.1, on the reverse strand, counting down.
AACGTAAGCAAGTACAAGTGCATAATGAAGTTTCAGATAGGAAGCCAAGCTTAGCTTGAATGAGATTGTCCCTCGTAGACCCAGATGCTTGAACCCTCGGTCCCCAGTTGGCGGCGCTGTTTGGGAAAGATTAGGTGGCGCGGCCTTGCTGGAGGAAGTGCGTCACTGGGATGAGCTTTGAACGTCCATAGCCTCACCCTACTTCTAGCTTCCCCTTCCTCCTTCACGATCGTGTGGAGCTGTGACCTCTCAGCTTCGTCCCCTTACTGCTACGCCTCCCTGACATAATGTCCCTGACTCTTGTCTCTCTGAAACCATAAGCCAAAAATAAACTCTTATACAACACTTGCGGTCATCGAGTCTTAGCACAGCAGAGGAAGAGCAGCTAACATTGTGCCACCAAGAGAGGCTCAAGGCAGCGGGCTGGAGCTCCAGGGACAATCTTCCTGAGAATCTGTGATCCAGGTGGCCGAGAACTTGAGGTCAGGTAGCCATGGTTAGGACTTTGAAGCAAGTGATCACTCACTACTTACCGTTCTGTTTCCCCTAAACTGCCTGGTGAGTTCTGTGTGCCGGGAACTAAAACAACAGAAACGTATCTTCGCACAGTTTTTGAGACTAGCAGCCAGGATCACAGAACTTAGGGAGACTCTGAAGGAGAATCCCATCCTCTTGCAGTCCTTGGCTTGTGGTAGCATCACTGAGGTCTCGGCCTCATCTTTTGTCCTCTCCTCTTTTTATATGGACATGTAACTTTGGGTTTATGGCCCGTCTTGTCAAGTTCCATCCTCTCAAAAATCTGTAAATTAGCTGCTTCTTCAAAGACCCCTTTCTCCAAATAGCTCACAAATTTCAGGGATCTGTCCTGGGGTGTCTCTTGTGGAGTGGCTCTCATGCAATCCAGTGTGATTACTGTTTTCAGGACCCCTCTACTGTTCTGAAGATGGCTGATTTCATTTAATCTTATAACAGACCATTGAAGCATTTTTTTTTTATCTTGTCCACTTTGTGAATAAGGAATCTGAAATGAGGAAAGATGAGGGAATGTCTCTAGTACCTCATAATTTTTCAAGCACCTCATAGTATCCTGCACTGAGCTGCACTGGACCTGATGAACAACCCCCACCAGTTTCCATACATAAGCAGCAGGCTTTGCAAAGTGCTAGATATTTCTGAGCCTTGGTTTCCTCCTCAGTAAAACACATACAGAGGGGTTGGTAACTTAATGGCGAGAGATGGTGCTTTGTAAAGGCCCTGGCGGGTGGGGAGCAGCTGCGGTCCTCACCACCAGCATCAGTATCAGAGTGAAAAGGTCACTTTGAGAATGGAGCAGGCAGGCTTTGAAACATTCTGGGAATGTTTCCCTTCTACAGGCTCGTGATGGCAGTGTACGGAAGCGACTCCTCGGTGGCGAAGCACAGGGCCACAGGGGGTGGAGCTTGTTAAGCAGAGAAGCTGCTTGTCACCCTCCTATCAGTGCCCCAAGCAAGACACTTGCTCAGTAAGCATGTACAGAGAGAAGAGTGAGGGGACACTCACTCACAGTGTTTTTGAAAGAGGACACTATGGCCAACACTCTTATGTGCTCCCACCTCCTTACTGGTACATGATTCTCCAAAAGGGGAGAACCCCAGTGATACACAAGGATTCAGTCAAGCTGATCCTTGACTTCTACACCACCAGTTCTTCCAAGGAAGGCCCAGATCCTTAGTAACTCAGCTCACCTGAAAACCACTATAATTCTGTAAGGCTCTGTAGCCCATCATTTTCACTACCCTGCTCCTTCAAGGCCAAGGTCAGCTGAAATCAGTGGGGATTGTTACATGAAGACCCCTGTTTCTTCAGAGGAAAGGAACCGTAATCCCATCATAGCCTTGACTTAGACAGGAAATCCATTAGTAAATGAAGAACCTGAGGCAAAAAAGAGTGAAGGAAGATTTTTGGAAAGTAGTATGAGTGAGGTATGAAGAATACGGACATTTGGGTGACTGTCAAAGTGTGGCCTGTTAACCACAATTTATGGAGCTGTGCCAAGCACAGCATAAGGTTATTGTGAAGCCTTGATAGGTGAAAAGGTGTGTGTAGGTGATAGATACTAGACAGATACATGATACAGAGATAGATAGATAGATGATAGATAGGTGGATATATGTATATATATATGACAGATGAATGCTACAAGGATAGATAGATGCATGATATATAGATAAGTGATAGTTGGTAGATGAACGATAGGCAGACAAATGATAAATAGAAGACTGACACACAAACAAGTGAATGCTAGAAAGATGGATGGACAGATAGATGATAGATGACAAACAGACAGTAACAGGCAGAGTTAATTCTCATTTTGCCACATTGTATCCAGGGAAGTTCCCATGAGCTGTAGCAGTATGCCAGGACTCCATTTCTGGACAAAATTATGTTATTCAGTGCCTCATCTCATAAGATTTCTGTGAGAACTAAATAATAAGGCCTTCAAATTCTCTTGTGTGTATGAATACACACACACACACACACACACACACACACACACACACACACACACACACGATGTACAAGTGAGCTTGGTGCAAGATTGATAAGTAATCTTCATAAAGTTCGTTTGCTTTGCCTTTCTCCTTGCTCTTTGGAAAATGATGTAATATAGTAGTGACTACCTTTTACCTCTTTGCTATGTTAACACCCGCTCATTCTCTCTCCTTCTCTCTCTTCCTGAGCCTCATGCACTCTTAGCAAACACCCTAACATTACCTTTATTTCTATTTTGAGACAAAAAACTGTTCAGAGGCCTTGAATTTTTTCCTATACCCAAGACAAGTCTCGAGATTTCTATCTTCCCGTCTCAGGGTCCCTAGTCATTAGATTACAGTCCTAATATAGAACTGCATCACCAGAATGGGTTCCAGCTTTCTTTATTAAACCCAAACAAAACAACCTCGCAATACACAGCATCAGTTTTAGGATCAAGCTGTGGCCCCTAATTGGCTTCTAATTGCTGTGGGATGTTCTGTATGGCAAATGTGTTGCTCTGATTGGTTAGTAAATAAAACACTGATTGGCCAGTAGTCAGGCAGGAGGAAGTATAGGCAGGACAAGGAGGAGAAGAATTCTGGGAAGTAAAAGGCTGAGTCAGAGACACTGCCAGCCGCCACCATGACAAGCTGCATGTGAAGATGCCGGTAAGCCATGAGCCAAGTGGCAAGGTATAGATTTATAGAAATGGGTTAATTTAAGATAGAAGAACAGTTAGCAAGAAGCCTGCCACGGCCATACAGTTTGTAAGCAATATAAGTCTCTGTGTTTACTTGGTTGGGTCTGAGCAGCTGTGGGACTGGTGGGTGACAAAGATTTGTCTGACTGTGGGCCAGGCAGGAAAACTTTAGCTACATCTGATCATGTCCACCACCCACCATCCCCACCATGCAAAGAATCACCTGGTATCACTGTCAGTGCCCACCTCCCACTGGGCAGCCCCAGGAATAAGCTCTGTTTCAGCTTCTCCAGCCCCCTTAGGGCATCCATGTAGCTACCTTCTGAGAGTAATTGTCCATAGCTGCAGCCATAGTTACTTTAAAGACAGAGTCCTAAGCATGAAGGTCCTGGCTCTTATTTTAAATTTCTGCTTCAGGCATCAGCTCTGGGGCCTGGCGGTCGTGACAGCCTCCTGCTGTCTCCATGACTTCAGGATGCTCGAGGAGTCCGCGACTTGAATGCGTGACTCACACGCTCTTGAGGGGCACTGACACATTTCAGTTAGTGGAGCTCGTTTGCTAATTTGTACAGAAACAGAATTAATGGAATAAGTGAAGCGAATCTCATATTTTTGCAGGTCGAATTCTGAGATAATTGTTTTGACTGATCTGCTCTGAATTAAGCAGGGGAAGCAGATCACACTGAACTAGTCATATACAAAGGTAATGCACATATGCTTCTCATTTTGAGCTTGAGAGAAAAACAAAAACAAACAGATTTGGCAAACCATAGCTTTTGACAACCACTCACAGGATAGCTCAGCTAAGAAATGAACATATGGTTCAGGGAATAAGGAAACCAGCTCAGGATGGGAATAAGACTTCCTGGCTCAGAGATTTGTGGCTGCAAAGTGTTCTTCCCCCCTGAAACTAGGCCAGTCCCTTGAGCTTTGCAACATCCCATGCATGTGGATTTTTTCCACCAGCATACCCACCCTACTGCCCACAGAGGTCAGCTCTGTGCAGGAGGCAACAGGCTCACTCTGTACATCACACTGCAGGTTGATGCGGTTCACAGGAGAGTTTCTCTTTATCGGAATTTTCCCAGGTGCCTGCCCCGAGAAGATCCTTCCCAGAGTCCCGGGGAAGACCCTATGTCCAGCGTGGGGTTAGCTGAGGGAAAGGAATCTATGTACACTATATTCTTTTGTCTGTTTACTTTATTTCTCTATGACAAAATTCTATCTACATAGTTTCAGTTCCACGCTGGCATTCATCTCCTCTCTGTCCCTTCTTTTTCTGTCCCCTCATAGCCCTAGTAGTAACTAAGCTCTTATGCTTTCGATCTCGTCTTTGTCCCCTGTTCCTTTGTCCTCCATCCTTCCTCCCTCTTCTCCTCTCTTGACCGGATTCAAATCCACCTACAGTCTACAGAACTTTTCTTTGCTCCTCACTCCTCAGCCTGAGCCAGTCTGCCTTACCATCTACAGAAACTCTGCCTTGTTCTCTTCTCTCCGGCCACGTGACTCTGCTTGGAACAGGAATTCTGCCTTAGCCTTCACTCACACCTGGATATGCAGAAACCCTTTGTTCTGAGTCAAAATCAAACAAACAAACAAACAAAAAACCTGGACTGCATTGTGAAGAAGGAGCCCCACATGAGACACTGGCCCAGGTGCAAACCCAAACTTGGGGTGGGCCTAAAGGAAGATCTTGAGGTCTGTCTCCTCATCTCTGAACAAGTTGACTGGAAGTAGCCATTGTAGGGACCCCTCTCAGTATAAGCCAGTTATGGGGGTTGATAAATGTGAAAAGTTAATGCCTATTTATTCCAAAGAGTCCTTTTGACTTCTCAGCACATCGAAGTGGTTGGCTTCTACCAGAAGTACACATTTTAGCCAGAAAATCCAGGCCAGCTGACTCCAGAGAACACAGTCTAGGGGTTCCCTCACATTTAAAGGAGGGGCTAACCTGCTGTGGTAGGTGGGATATGGGTCCTCAGCTGCCTCGTCTCTCTCTCTCTCTCAGGCCCGGGAGAGAGTGGGCATCTAACCCACTCTTCTGTCTACACTGTCAGGCGGTGCATCTGTATCTACACATCATGTTATGTGTGAAGTGCTATCCACACACATGTAAACTACTCTCTTAGGAATAATAAAGTTCAACACTGTGAAAACAGTTCTTCTTCCATAAATCATTTCCATTTTAGGTGTGTGGTGCTTTACCGATGTGGTTATGGTTGCCTTTTGCATTTGTTAATGTATTCTCGATCAGGGTTCAGTAATCCATGGCAAGTCAAGTTGGACCAATTATAGCTTTTAAAACTAAATATACTGGAACACAGCCACACCCATTCATTTACGTCACGACCAGAACTGCTTTCATGGCGCAGCAGAGAGCTGAATGAGATCGTGTGTCACAGACTACAGCATTAGTCACCTGTCTCTTTAAGAAGTTTGCTGACTCGACATCAAACAAGACCCGACAGTAGAAGGGAATACTGCAAAGAAGAAATTAGCACAGGAGGGTAGAGTAGTGTGGAGGCGGTTGAATATGGTCAATATGCCTGATCCCTGCACAGGTTAAGTACAAACAAGTGTGCTACAGGACAGGGAAAGGCCAGCAAAGCAGTGGTCTTAGGTCTCACATTCTGGCCTTCACTCTCCCCAAAGGTTATCAATGCTTCCCAGAGAGCAAAAGCATGCTCCTGTCAAAGCCACAGACTCCACCTTTGACGTTTGGTTTCAAAGGACTGTGACTAACATCTGGATCACATATTTGCAGTCAAATAGTCATTTTCTTTATAGGACTTCAAGTCCAAGGGTATGTCAGTACTAAATAATCACACAAACCCCTGTCCCACAACACCTGTGGTGGCACGATGAGGGGGTATGAGTGACAACTGGCAGCCTAGGAGAACAAGGCAGAATGTCAGAAAACCTGGCATTCCAGGCATTAGTAGGAGTTGCCTATGCACAGAGGAAAATGGAAAGAGCAATCCAAGAAGATCCTGGAGCAAGATGCAGACCAAATCTTCCATCAGACAGCATCAGTGTCCAGTGGGAAGGAGCATCAGGAGCCAGAGACCCAAGCAAGGCTTGGCATTTCACAAAAATTTATTTTGGTCCTAATGAGAAACTGCCTTGGAAATCATTCAGTTGAAAAATTTAAATGCCTCTTAGGGGTCTGCAAGGGGCACTGTAAGATGCAATTTGGGTCTTGACTTGTTAACCACATGTCAAACCTGGGCTTGCACTTCCGAGTGCTGAAAGGTCACCTTCAGTATCCAGACAATTACAAACAAAGCCCAAAGTGACTTGTCCAGGCCGCGAGTTGCAGTGTACTTTTACGGTCTACTGTGTTAGGGTATTCTCCACATTACAGTGAGGGACCCAAGGTGCAAAGGCTGTAGCAGGCCCAGTTCTGCCCTAACGGTCCAAGCCTGTTTCAGGGGCTCTGCAACTTGACAAACAAATCGTTTCCAAGAAGTGGGGGCGTGCTGTGGCAGCAGAGGCAGCACCCAGCACAGCACGGCAGATTTTCTTCAGGCGGGTGCTCACCGCGCTTCTGTGAACACCGCACTGGGGAGCAAGTCACCGGACTCAGCACCTTGACCAGTCCCGCGCCTCTCCATTGCCGCCTGGTGAACAGAGAAGGACGGTTCTCTCCCCGAGGCTGAGAGCAGCCCAGGGCTGTGGGTGTAAAGATAAGTATTTAAAAGGCAGCTGGAGAGCATGACCCTCGAGCAACATAAAGACACTAAGTACTAACCTAGGGCCTAGGATCCTCACAGCCACAAACTTCTGACCAGGATTACAGTGCCAGACATGAAATTCCCTCTAACACAGCAAGCCTCAAAGCCCAAACGGAAAGTGACTAGTTGCCTCATGAGAGTCAGGCCACCAGTGTGTATAACCTCCCTGGCAGGTCCATCTTATGGTATGAAGAGTTGAGTGCTAGGTAAGATCACGGATATATTTTTCTTTCCCAGCAATCCCCACATCACCTTCAGGCACTATAAAAGCTGCATCGGGGCATTTTAGCTGCGGCCTAGTGGGCAGTACAAGGTGAGCACTACCACGTATACCCGTTTGCTCTTATTGGCACTAAAAGACTCTTGGTGAAGGTGAAAAGCATTTATAGTGTTTAAAACTTTTATATCTTCAAAGGGAAAAGCTCCAGAGCCTAATAATTCTGTAGAATCTTCCTAACAAGTACCAAATGATATCAACATAGTAATTTTTCCTGTGTGACATCAGAGAAAAAAGTGAGCATAATACTTAAAAGTTGGACAATTCTCCGTTGGGAACACATGTTTGGTACGGAAAAGTGCTATAAATCGAACATTGTAAGTTTTATGTGTTTTCTTCTCACTAAATAATTCAGAAAAGAGAGTTTCCAGGGGAAACTACTTTAAGGAACTTTCACTAAAAGATGAAAATAGCAATTCCAAAGCTTTTGAAAATATATAAAAAAAACTGTTTCCTTGAAGTAAAATATAATACAATGTTATATTAGGATACAAGACTCACTAAGCAATTTCTTATCCAACACAGGTTCTAAAGCCTGCACAGTTCAGCTGTCTTGGAACACAGGTTTTATGTCTCAGGCTGTTTCCTTCCTTTAGAAGTCATGCCATGGTTCTCTGTCTCCTAGATGAACACTTTCAGTAGATACACAATGCTGCGTATTCAATGTACCCAGAAAACTTGGCGGCCTGTGGATGCCGCATGTCTATTACTGCCTGTCGGTGCATGCATCTGATGGTCATTCAGCCCACCTTGGTCCCTGTGATCACATTGGTCATGCTCACATGCTGGCATCCTCAAACCCTGAGACCAAGTTGCAAAATTCTGCTGTTCAGTAGTTCAGAGTCACATACGTCTCAAAAGGCAAAAATGTATTGTTAATGCTTGCATTAACCACTCACAGAGGTTTTGTGGTGTACTGAGTGTCTGAGGAGAAGAAATCAGAAACACTGGCTGACGAGCAATGAGAGGTTAAACACCACTGTGTGGGGCGAGTTCATTAATGCCAGAGGATCCTGGGGGTGGCAGTAGAAAAGGAAGTGGCCATGAATGAAAGTAGTGGCAGGCGAGGGTGGTGGGAGACTGCTCTTGCAGATCCTGACGTGGGTGGAGAGCTTCCGGAGGCGAGAAAGAGTGAAGGGACTGGGTTAAAGGACCAAGACATGCTCCACTTCTTACGTCGCGATCACCAACATGGTGCACATGCGCAGACAGGACAAATGAAGGAACACACAGGGGACAGTGGCTAAAGCTGATGGAGGAGACCCACAAGGAAACCGGGAAACCATCCATTCATGGCAGCCTCAGAAGAAACAGGCCTGATTGTGTTCTGTATTTACTGAAGGCAAAATTCCCAAGCTAGGGAGTCACTTAGAACACATGGCAGCATTCATAATGAACTGCTTATATTAGAGCCGAAGCCAAGAAAAATATCTTCTCAAGAAGTAAAATGACCTTGTTTTCTCCCAAGGACTTGATAATACACGTCAGTCACACTAATTTTAAGTTTCATGTATTTTCATATTTCTTAGCTCACACCCATGAGAAATGATGAACTACCTATCGCTGCCTACAACAGAAAGAATTAGCAACAGCGAGCGGCCTTTAAATTGTGTGAGAAACTTCTGGGGAACTTATTTGTTCATGAGAAATAATGCTGAATATTTTTATTTTACTTTCAAATTTAATTATAACTTCAAAATTTCAATGTAATCCTGGGTAGTCAGCTTCTATGACTATGGCAAATTACCCGAAGTAATCAACTTACGGGGAAGAAAGGTTTTTTTTGGGGGGGGCGGTCATGGTTTCAGGACTTCAGCCCATGGTCCCCTCATCCTGTTACATTGGTCCTGTGATGGTAGAGAATGGCTGGAAGCTGGGAGTTAAGCAGACAGATAGAAGGATCAATATCCCCTTCAAGGGCATGTCAATGGTGACTTAGTTTACTACCCTGGTCCTCCCCTCTTGAAGGTTCCACTAGAGAGCCCTAAGGAATGTAATCCAACCCTTCAACAGTAGACGTAAACAAAGAGTTAACCCATGTTGTATAATGCCATCACTGAGTTGTTTGATAGTTGATGATATTTTGGAATAATTATGAATTGTGATACTGGACTAATATTGCAAATATGACTTATACAATTACGTTTAGTCCAAACTGTTGTGGGCTGGGGAGATGACTCAGTAGATAAGGCATTTGCAGTGCAAGCGTGAGAACTTGAGTTTGAATTCCCTGCATCCATATAAAATATGAGCCTAGCAGTGCAAGCCTATATCCACAGCATAGAGGAAAGGATACAGGTGGATCCTAGACCTCGCTGGCCAGCCAGCTCACCAAAATCGTGATGTTTTGAGAGACCTTGTCTCAAAAAATAAGATGGAGAGCAATAGAGAAAGATACTGGAAGCCAACTTCTGGCCTTTGAACATACATGCATAGGAGCACACATGTCACTTTTACACACACACACACACACACACACACACACACACACACACACACACACACACCCCAAAAACTGTTGACTGTTTTTAGATCCCTGAATCATGCCTCATTAAGCTGGATTTTAATAATGCTTGTGCAGACTAAACATACTGAGAGATAAATCAGATTAATAGCCGTATCTTTCCATATGTAGTTCTAGTTATAATAAAAGCCATTACATTTTTTTTTTCAAACAGAAGGAGGAAACAGATGAGAGTATATAAGCACTTGATGGCTCTTTAGGTATTGTAGCAGCATTTCTCTTACGCGTTGATTGACCGCCCCCTGCTGGCACCCTTTATGTTTTGTGTGATTATTTGTGACTTAATGTAATCCCTGGCATTGGTAATGAATGAGTCTCAATATCTTATGACACATAATTAACATTTCCCCCATTGCAATAATTTGTCAAAATTCTTTAAATATTCATTTGAGAATTCATTCATTTATGCATTTGACTGAATTAAACTTCTCATGAATCTATAAATACATTGAAATCTCATTGGTGACTTGCATCCAGAAATAGTTGCATAATGTTTATGAAACTACACCACACAACAGAGGCACCTGCATGCCGGTATATACTGCAGCTTTATTCACTGTAGCTGAGTCTTCGCATCAACTTAGGTGTCCATCAGCAAAAGAGTGGATGAGAAAATATAATGTAGACACAACAGAATTTTGTTTATGCACAAAGAAACTGCAAGTTATGTTCTTCCCAGGGAAATGGATACAACTAGAGATTACTATGTTAATAAAATTAAGTCAAACTCAGGAAGACAAATTTTACATGTTTCCTCTCATCTATGGAAATTACACTGTAGTCAAAATACATATGATCACATGTGTGTATGTATGTGCTCAACATAAAAATGGAAGCAAGTCTATTGAGCAACAGAGTGGCTACTGAAAAGGGAGAGAAGAAGGAAGAGGAGTGAGACATGTGGAGAACACGCCAAAGTACATTTTATACATGTATGAAAACTTCCTTATACAGCCTAGTAATACCTATAATGAATATATGCCAATAAAAGATTAACCACCACAGTGTCGTAGTGTATAAAAGATTAACAGAAAGACAGAAAACGTAAGCATGACCTACAAGATAGACTGTTAAAAAGCACATATTCAATAAATCACCTCTGATGTGAATTTTGGTGGCCGAATAGACCTATATTTAGGAACATGCCATCTTGTTGAGACAAATACTTATATAAATTCTGTCTGCTTTCTTTCTGTGTTTTTCTTTAAATTTCAGATGGGTAATATACAAAATGATAAATGATAAAGCAGCAGTTACTGTGTTTTGTGATGACATCTTTTTCAAACATGGCATTTTGTTGCTGTATTAAAACTCTCGATTGAATACCATAGACAAGGAAAGGGAAGCCTACCCCTGAAACACCTTTGGCACTGTGCTGACATTACATGGAAAATCAGATTTAGACAACACAATCATGGTGAAAAATACTCATTTAACATTATTTGTGTTTTCTTATATTCCCCCACCACTCTCCAGATAGAAAGTATAGTATTTTTAAGGAACTGTTTTCCTTCCTTCTTTCCTTCCTTCCTCCCTCCCTCCCTCCCTCCCCCCCTCCCTCCCTTCCTCCCTTCCTTCCTTCCTTTGTGTGTGTGTGTGTGTGTGTGTGTGTGTGTGTGCTGCATTTATATGGGTATTCAAAAGGCCAGAAGAGATCATCAGATTCCTCGGAGCTGAAGTGAAAGGTGGCCATTAGCCATCTGGGAACTGAACTCGAGTCCTCTGGAAGAACATCAAGTGCTCTTAGATGCTGAGCCAACTCTGCAGGCTGAAAAATTGTATCTTATATTTCAAATCTATATAGCTTAAGAAAAATTTCAACATATATGGTTCCCCTTGAAATTTCATTATAGTTCTGCGCACAGTTGCATTTATTTACTAGATGTCAGAAGAGAAAGAGGAAGTATGGTCCTGCTGTACAAATGTTGACCAGGAAGAGCTGTTGATTGTTTTATGTGGAGTAAGGCTTAAAATACTGCAGAGACCTCAGAATATGTACTTGCACTTCCTTTGATAGGAACCCTCTTTATTAGGGGGGTTTCTTGACTCATGGAGATATACACAGGCTCACATACATGAGTGTTCAGGGACAGCCTAGCGATGGCAAAGTTGGAATAGCACACCCTAAACCACAGACTCATGTACCTAGGCGTCAGAGAAAATTACAGAGGCTTTGGAGCTCTCCACACTATGAGATTTGAGGCTTCAAGTATTCTTTTCTCATAGAAAGATGTGACATGCTAACATCCAAAGATGCCTGGTCTTTCAATGTGGCATCACATTGATGGTGAATGTTGATCACATATCTCCAAAGGTATGGTCTCTACTATGGAGATTACCAGGACTAGACATTCAATAACATGTATATATTGTCTACATATGATCAGATACGTATGTTTTTAAGAGCCATCATGTAAAAGTAAGCGTTACCGGAATTAGCAATTCTGTTCATGTCTTCAGAGCATCACTTGACTGGAATTTGATAGAGCTGAGGAAGCTGTGAAGTATTTAAAAATGCGACATGGCTTATGTTTTGTTTCATCTTCCCATATGCCCAGATATTGACAATCTGTCATACACACAGAAAATTTGTAATTAGCCAGACTTCCTATAACACGAGGAACACAAATCCCCCCAATATGTGAAAAGACAGCTAATCCAATTGACAACAAACAGAAGGGGTGTTGGGTATGGATTAAGGCGTCTTGTTTATTTAATGTGATTCCTTTACTTTTTTTTTTTTTTTTTTTTTTTTAGGAGATCCCTGATGGTGAAACCATGGTGACTCTGCGCTATTGGATCCTCTGGGACCCTCAGCTTGCCGTGGAGATGCAAAACTGGGAGAGGTGAGAATGGCGTGCTCTGTACAGAGAGAGGCTGGGCAAAGTGCTCTGGTTGAAGTACTAGAGCTGTGTCTCAGGGCCCGTGTTGCATGTGCTACAGGCAGAATTTAATAGAACTCCATCGGGGACCTTCAACCACTGTAACGGCCCCCCTGACAGGGTCTCATTTCCACTCCACAATGGAAGCACAAATGTTACTGAGTAGTCGACTAGGACCAGCTCACTAACTTCTCCTTCCCTTCCACTTCAGTAATCTCATGTGGCAATAGTTGCAGTCCACTGAGCATTAACCTCGTATCTAGATGGACACGTGGACACCCCTGGAATCTCAGCCAGCTGCCCAGTCATTGCCCCTGATGCCATGATACAAACTTGCCTACAGCTCCAGCCCAGAGGACCTCCCAAAGGGCCCTCCTGTGGCCTCCAGATGTTCTCAGGTCACAAACTGGATACATAGCATCATCTCTTTTCTTCATTACACCTAGAGGATCATGAAGTAAGCATGTTTTAGCTAAGTAGCACGTTTCCATGGTGACTACATTTTATATCGGTGTTCCTCTGTCAGCCTGTATTCCCTATTTCAGTGAAGTAAATTAAAACTTAAATTCTCTGTAAAGAACTTCCCAGTACAACTGTCACCACCACCACCACCCCAAAAAAAGAGAAAAGAGGGGCTAGAGAGATGGCTTGATGGTTAAGATCACTTGCTGTTCCTACAGAGGGCCCAGATTTGGTACCCAGCACGCACATGGTAGCACAACCTCCTGTAGCTCCAGCTCTGGCAGATCTGATGCCTTCTGGCATCTAGGGACACTACATGCACATGATGCACAGCCCATATATGCAGGCGAGGACTCACACACATACAACAAAAATAAATGAATATTAAAAATAGAAGAATAGGATTAAAATACATATATAAATATATATGCCAATAATATAAATATAGAGACATCTATTTTATAATTACATGAATATTTTTCTTTTGTGGCATTTTATTTCATAATTTCTTCTCATTTTGAAATGATTCATAAAAATACAAAATTAAATACGTTTTGGTACACACTGTCTAAATTCTTTTAAAATTATTTGGTATTATCCTGATGAAATGCACTGGAAAACAGTAAAGGGGATAATTAAATAATTAAAATATAGGAGTCTGTGGGGGCCTCTCTCCTTTAAACCACCACAAAAGGTGGCCTAGGCAGCAATGTGTGCAAAACTTCAGATGTGGAAGAAAGAGAGGTATGAGCACCAAAAATAAAAAAGAATGGATTTAAAATACCCTCAAATAAAGAAAACATGGATAAAGGAATTGTATTAGAAAGACCCATTAGAGTCCAAGAGAAGCCCCTCAGAAAGACCAACAATCACGTATGCAACTTAGCAAGAGTGTTGATTATTTCCAACAAGTTTGAGTGGCAAATAGTGACCCCTAAAGAAGGTCACAAGCTCCTTTTAAGTGGAGTTGGGGGATTTCCAGGGAGGAGGGATTATTCCAGGGCTGATTGGTGGGAGGCTCTAGTGGTTAGGGGCTTATTGATGGGGGAGAGGAAGGAATGCTATCTTTAGCTAGCAGAAGGCTGGAGGGCGCCTGCTAAGCCAGCAGAAGGGGCTGTGGAGCGCCTGCTGATAGGTTGCCCTTAAATTGTCCTTTTCCTGAGAACTGTTTGCTCAGCTCTGGCCCATTCTAGTGAACTGAAACTAAGGCCTGGTCTGTGTCAGGGCTGCTAGGGGATCTGTCATGGCCCTGGAGTGACCCCCAGGTCCTCTTAGACCCTGAATAGTAGAGGGGACATACATATGTGGTGTGTATGTATATATAGAGGGATGGATTAAGGTTTTTAACTGGGGTGCTAAATAAAAATTAGTTCAAACCAAGTTCTTCTTGTGATGCCACACATCCCCAGCTGGAGTAGAAAACAATCTTGCATTAAGCTTTTGGTATGCTTTAAATCTGAAATTTTTGCAGTTGGTGCCATCATATTGGGAATTGTGAAAACTTTGGAGGCAGGGTCTGGCTAGTTGAAGTACTGTGCTGGGCGGGGGTCCTTAGGGACATATTACCTCTTGAAACTTTCTGGCTTCAGCCCTCTGAATCCATGCACCAAATAAATCATCTTCCTTAAAGTTGTTTCTGTCAGATATTTTGTATATTTTGTCCAAAGCCAAATAGGTAACAAATACAGTCTCCCAGGGTTACCAAACGCCAAAGTAAGGGCAACTAGACAGATTAAGACAACTTTCTTTTTCTTCTCACAGTTCTGGAAGCAAGAAACTCCAAGCCAGGGGTGACAATATGCACTCTGAAAACTTCAAAGAACCCTTTCTTCCTCTTGCTAGCTTGTGGTGGTGACTGAGAGTTCCAGGTCCTCCTCAGGTTTCCCTGCATCACTTTGCTGTCTGCCTTCCTTGTCACAAGGGTATCTGACTTCTTCTGAGGACATTAGCAGTATTAAATTATGAGCCCACCCTGCTCCAGTATGACATCATCTGAACCAGTTGTATATGCAGTGACCCTATTAACAAATGAGATTCTAGGTGTTAAGACACCATCATATCTTTGAGGGCTTCCCTTTAGCACACGTAAACTATATGCTGCCTATAAGAAGCAGTGAAGAAAGGTCAGAATTGCCCCCTCTCCCTCACCCTTCTCTTCTATGATACCATCACTTGCTCTCTTACAAGGTAAACTCTCGCCTCATGGCCAGACATCTGACAGAGGAATGGAAATATTGCAGAAATATAACAAATGTCACTTAAAACAGTATTTCATTGTCAGCCCAGAAAACTTCCTCACAAAGATATGAGAAATTAAATACATTTATTAGCGAATACACATTAAATCAGAATGTGACTAGCATCACAGGATCTCAGCTAAAACAACTACAAAAACAGAATGAAATCTTGCATTTTCCTACAGACAAGCAGACACAACCCACTTCTTTCATGTTCTCAAAAATAAACAATAATGATTCCTCAAGTAAGAAGATTTGACAACACCATTTGTCAGCTGTAATGTATTATAAATATGCTCAGTAATTGGGCTGGCCATCTGGGTAGACTAATTGGCTTTTACCTAAATGAAAAATGATCTTCTTATATCTTTATGGCAAAAGAATGTTTGGGAGCAAGGTACCCACTAAAGTCAAGATCCCATCCTCCTAAAGATAATTTCAAGCACTGTTCTAGCTTCTTTGATGATTCCATTTCAAACAAACAACTTTGTGGCCCTAAAGTTCTTCAGAAAGACTTGCCTATACTTCAAAGCTGTGAAGAAGTTTGTTTACCTTCTCAAAAGAGTTACAAATACATCAAATAGAGAAAATGTTTTCTAATGTAAACTCAGTGAGAAAAAGGATATAGTAAGTTTCCAGCCTTATTTTCAGCAGGGAGAGTGAAACTTCATAGTCTAATTTGCATTTGCCTTTCTAGAGGTACTCCAAGAGTGGCCTCATGTGAAGACTGCAGCTTCCACGAGTCTCATTAGTGCCACAAGGGAAAGTGTGCGGCTCCTTCCCAAGGACAGCAACTCACCATTTTCACCCACTCACTCACCTTCACATACATTTTACGAAAAGCACACTTCCCGTCTTCTAGAGGGACATCTCTTTCCCATGAAGAACAATGAGTAAGTTGTTTGTGTAGTGATCCAGTGTCAGATCACTGATGCTGCCTCCATATCAGTCTTTGGTGAAGGTATTGGCCAGCTGATATTTTGGAAGACAGCCCCATGTGCTATGTGCACCCAGGGTAGACGTCATTAACTCTGTATTTCCCCCAGAAAGTTGTGTGTTTTCTTTAAAGGTTGTTTTAGTTGGGGTTTCTATTACTGTAACCACAGCAACTTATAAAGGAAAACATTTAATTGGGGCTGGCTTACAGTTTCAGAGGTTTAGTCCATTATCATCATGGTGGGACATGATGGCATACAGGCAGACATGGTGCTGGAGAAGGAGCTGAGAATCCTACATATTGATCTGCAGCTAACAGGAAGTGAACTGTCAACCACACTAAACATAGCTGAGCAAAGGAGACCTTCAAAGTCCATCTCCACAGTGACATACTTCCTCTAATAAGGCCATAACTACTCAAACAAAGATACACTTCCTAAAAGTGCCACTCCATTTGGGGCCATTTTCTTTCAAACCACCACATTCCACTCCCTGGCCCCATAAGCTTGTAACATATCATAATGCCAAAATGCATTTAGTCCAACTTCAAAAGCCCCACAGTCTATACTAGTCTCAAATTTATTTAAAAATCTAAAATCCAAAGTCTCTTCTGAGATCCATGCAATATTGTAGCTATAATCCCCTGTAAAATCAAGATCAAAAAGCTGATCACATACGTCTAACATAGAGTGGCACAAGATATACATTACTGTTACAAAATATAAGGGAGGGAACATAGTGAGGAAATAGTGGAACAAAGCAAGACTGAAAACCACCTGGGCAAACTCCAAACTCTACATCTTTATGTCTGATGTCAAAACGCTCCTCAGCTCTCCAACTCCTGTCAGCTTTGTTGACTGCAGCAGACTTCTTTCTCTTGGGCTCTTTCCACTCCCTGTTAGCAGCTTTCCTTAGCTCTGGCATCTCCAACGTGTTATAAGAATTCTGCCACCAGTCCACTAGCCAATTGAGAGGAGAATTTTGATCCAAGAGGTGGGGCTTTCATTGGGATGGATGTGACCAAGGGAAGAGGCAGAGCAGAGGTGTGTGCAGGCCTTCTGAGCAATGGTGGTTGTTAGCCGTGGCTTGTGATTCAGATCAGGTTCCCCTTTTGTTCTTTAATATTTGTGCACAGATTTTTTTTATGATAAATAAATTATACAACACCAACATCTTGGGGTCTCCAAGGCAACCCAGGCTTCATATTCACAGATTCATGCAATGGTCTCTCTAGGCCTCCATTCATGGACACTCCTGACACATGCCTGGCCTCAGTGGATTTTCTTAGTTGTGGAGGCAAATTCCATAAACTCTTTCTTCTCTCCTTAACTCCAAAACTACATAGCCAAAGCTGCCAAGTTCTGCTGCTTACTGGAGCTGGAACATGGCCCCCTCATTCAATTACATCTTCATCAACTTTCTGCTCTTGATGGTTTCCTTCACTGCCTAAGCTTGGATGTCCTGAAACTGGATTCATAGACCAGGCTGGCCTCAAACTCAGAGGTCTACCAGTCTCTGCCTCTGGAGTGCTGGGATTAAAGGTGTGCACCACCACACCTGGAGCTAAGCTTTTCATTAATTCCTTTTCACAAGTTAAATACTTAGCTGGGAGGGATCCTGCCCTGAGGTCACCACTCCCTTTATTCCATTTCTTAATCTGTTTATCTCCTTGAACACAGAACAGAGTCTATACTGGGCTGTTTTGAGATTTCCTTTGCCAATGAGTTAATCCAAAACTCTTCACTTTAGCCCCAGGCTGACTTTTCAGACAAGGGCAAAAAGTGGCCACATTCTTCACCAAAATATCTCAAGAATGATCACTAGGCAACTTACTAAAATTCTTCTCCTCTGAAACCTCTTGAACCAGGCCCCCACAGTTCATTAAATCATACTCAGCACCAATGTCTTCCATCCCCCTAATAGGGTGACCCATTAAAGAGCACTTAAATCCTTCAACTGCTTTTCTAATCTACAGTTTCAAGGTCCATATTTCTTCAAACATGGTCTGGCCTATCACAGTAATACCTGATTCCTGATACCACTTCTGTCCTAGTTAGGGTTTCTATTGCTGTGAAGAGACACCATGACCACAGCAACTCTTATAAACACATTTAATTGGGGTGGCTTACAGTTTCAGAGGTTTAGCCCATTATCATGGAAGGACATGGCAGCATGCAGGTAGACATGGTGCTGGAGAAGGAGCGAGAGTCCTACATCTTGATATGGAGGCAGTAGAAAGTTAGTTGTATCACTGGGTGAAGCTTGAGGACAGGAGACCTCAAAGCCCACCTCCACAGTGACTCACTTCCTCCAATAAGGTCTTACTTACTCCAACAAAGCCACACCTCCTAATAGTGCTACTTCCTATGGGAGCCATTTTCTTTTAAACCACCACAACTGTCAATGCGAAAATTTCTTTTTTTTTTTTTTTTAGTTTAAGTTATTTATTTAAGCCATCTCCTCTTATGAGCAAAGGGATGGAATGGTGTAATGGTCATCATTTGATACAAGAGAAGATGCACTTTCATGGTCCACACACAGAGTAATGGTCCAAACAAGTGCTGTGGTGCCTTGCTGTCTGGGGGAAGGTCCAGGTTCTCTTTACTCATCTTCCTACCCAGTTAGAAGTTGGTTTACATGAGGGTTGTGGAACAGGGTATGGTTACCATCTCCCCAGGGGAAGGGCTTGGTCCTGATGCGGAGATGGGGGTAGGCGACAAACTCAGTTTTCTTGTGCTCTCCGTGCTGTGACTTCAGGAAGGTGTTGAGCATGCTCACTCCCATCCCCGGCAGTGCCACAAAGTAGGTGAGGGCCTTCCACATGCGTGTTGACCCCCTCCCCTTCGCTGTGGGCGCCACTCGACATGGACCGCCCCACCAGTGGGAGGGCCCGGCCCAGCGGCCCAGACACCCAAGATGCACACACCACGGCCACCATCTTGGAACTCAATGTAAAAATTTCTTGCACTCATAGAAACCTATGTAAGGATTTAACTATATGTTTATCTATGACAAGGTATTATGTGTGGAGTAACAGAGGCACCCAGAAAACACTAACATCAACACTGTCAACATTCTATTCTTGTCCTACTCATGAACTCTGTCTTAGTCACTGTTCTGTCACTGTGAGGAGATATCATTAGTAAAGCAACTTATAAAAGAAAACATTTAATTGGGAGCTACCTTACAGTTTCAGAGGGTTAGTCCATTATCATCATGTAGGATGCTGACAGGCATGGTGCTGGGGCAGTAGCTGAGAGTTTTACATCTTATCCACAGGAAGCAGGCAGAAAGAGAGAGGGAGGTGGGCTGGTGTGGGCTTTTGAAACCTCCAAGTCCATCCCTAGTTACACACCTGGTCCAGCCAGGCCACACCTCCTAATCCTTCTCAGACAGTTCCACCAACTGGTGACCAAGCCTTCAAACATGAGTCTATGGGAGCCACTCTCATTCAAACCACAAATCCCCTCTATGATCTTACTTATTTAGTGTATGTATTCAGCATATGCAATGTGCATTTATGTTTACAAGATGGTGTCTCTCTCTCTCTCTCTCTCTCTCTCTCTCTCTCTCTCTCTCTCTCTCTTTCTCTCTCTCTCACACACACACACACACACTTGTGTATATGAGTGTGTGTGTGTGTGTGTGTGTGTGTGTGTGTAAGACACATGTACACATGTGTGCCCATGCATATGGAGGCCCAAGGTTGTTAGCAGGTGTCCTTAATCACTCTCCACTGCATAGACTGAAGCAGACTCTTAAATGAGCACAGAGCTCACTGATTTGAATAGTCTAGCTAGACAGCTTACTCCCAAAATTCTTGACTCTGCTTCCCATGCATTGGGATTGCAAGGAGGTCCCCACACCTACTGGGCATTTAAATGGGTGCTGGGGATCTAAACTCTGGTCCTTGAACTTACATAGAAGCTATTTACCCATAAGCCATCTCTGTAGGCCTGGAACCATATTTTAAGCATTATTTTCAAAATTCAAATCATGCTTCCAATTGAAATGTTTTGACCTTGTTTCTTTAGTAGATTTTAACTACACGGCAGAATATCACCATTAGAACTTATACTTTAACCCACACAAGCTTTCAGAAACAGCTCAATTATTTCAAGTCTCCCCTGAGGACAATTACAGGCCAGCATCAAAGGGATTTGAATTAAACTCAAGTGTGTGGACTCTGTATTATCTGTGACACTGAATTATCCACAGAACCCATAACATGCATTTGTCGTACTGTGACCATCAGGTTTTAAAGAACTTCAAGTTAGGAGTCAAAGAGAAATCTACATTATTCTGCATAGCACTTGTTTATGTAGAACAAGTATCCAACAGTGATTGCAGTAGCTTGGTTTTGTCAGTAATGTTGCCTGGATGAATTACCTAAAATGCTTCAAAATTGTAGAAGTCTTTCCTCTGGACAGCTGTGCTTGACAAACTAGTCACAAAGCCGGGTGAATAACAGAGTCCATACACTCTCCCTTGTATTTCGATCAGACTTTCCACTAAATTACAATTCCCCTGGGGTCTATCACAAGCACTGTAATATGAATCAAATGTTACTACATTGCCATATTAAGGGATATCTCGCTTTGTGGGAATTTTCTTTGTTTGGTCTTACATGTTTCTATTACTCTTACTGAGAATTCATAACCTATTCAATTAAAATTACCCACTGTTGAGGTTTATGTTTTAGTTAGAATTTTCTCTATAGAAGCCAGGCTTGGCAAAGGACTGGCATGCATAATCTGAGACAGTTTCCGGTTGAAGGAAGATTTTAATGGACTCTGCTACGTCACATTTGCTGATTTGGTTTCAAAACTTAATATACAGTGAAAGTGGATAAAGAATGTTGGAATTATGCTAATAGGGCTATATCAGCACGTTTCCTAAATGAGATGAGGACTTGTAATTAGCCAAACATCTAATCTGTGATAGCAAGCTCAGGAATTTATCAGCTGGACCTGAAATTACTAAAATCTGAGATCAACCAGTGTTTCCTTTCTTCCCCAACAATTCCATGGGGAAAAAAATACATACATAGAAAAGAAAACCCAGACAATATGTATTAGATTAACATTGTGCAGTGAGTTGTTAAGTTAGTAATAAAGGCATCATCCATTCCATATCTGTTTGCAAACAAAGAAGGAAAGCTTGTGCCTTCCCTGGCCCTGTCTACATATGTGTTCAGATGGCATAAGACTAAAGCTTTCAAAGTATTTTGAGAAAAGCAGTTTCTTGGATTTCTATCATTACATCTCATGTCACGTCATCACAACATCACCAGTGTCTGCTGAAGTAGTTACTACATCTTTGAAGTGTGACGACTGTTAAAGGCTCATCAGAGAGTCCACACTGAGACTGGGCTTGCTGCTCAGCTCACGCCCATCCCCCTCTTCAGACGTTCAAATGGGAAAGTGAGCCCATTAACATTTTGTATTTCTCAGTAAAGTCCTAAAAGCCCTTCTTTGTGCAGTCTAGATCTATTCTTTCTTCTTATGTCCCAGTTGAAAATAGAATTATAGAAATTCTTTAGTTGAAAATAGAATTAAAGACATTCTTTAAAGTGTATCTCATATCGTTCTCTTTCATTGAGAAACTAGTTTTGAATATCTAATGTATGTGTAACTCATTAGAATTGCGTATTTGATATAATAATGTCTTTCAAAAGGCTATAAAATGTGTAAATTTACTTTGATGAAAATAAGCTTTTGCCTCAAGAAGATTAATTTCATATACAAGTTCACTTTTTCATTCCAAGATAATTGAAAGAAAAATTAATTTGTTATTGTTTAATTCTGTTCTATAAAATTTAATGTGCTGCTGTTAAAACCAACTGCATTAGAGTTATTTCTGCCAGGGGTGAAATGACTAATACTGAACTACGGACAGGTAGGAATGAGTGTCCGCTGCTGTGGTAGAGGGCACCCTGCCCAGCTGGGGTGGCAGACAGCAGTAGCAGAGCACAGCAGCGGTTTCGGGGTTTCCCTGCTGTGCTGAAAGCCATTCATCCCAGAACCAATGTCAGCAACTCACAGTCTACCAAACAGTTCTCATCAAGGTGAAACTCTCAGGAAAAGGAATAACAACAACAAATTCGTGTCCTTTCTATAAGCTTGGAAAACATAGGGCTTCAGAAATAAGGCAATAGCAAAGAGAGCAGAGAGAGAAGAGGAAGGAGAGGAGGAGGAAGTAGGGAGGAAGGAAGAGGGCAATAAGCTGGGGGGAGGGGGAAGGAAGGAGAGAATGTTGGGTTTTTTTCTTTGTCATCAAGATGACATTGCTGGAGCATCAAAATGCAAAATATTTTATTTCATTTTAGCTATGCATTTCTATTATACATAGTTAAAATTTCAATTTTTCTGAAAGAAAAAAGAATCATAGCAAATATTAAAAGTAAAAATACAAAACCCCAAATACGTTTTATATTTAAAAACACTGTCTTTATAAAACCCGAACAATGTGAGCTACACACGTGCCGACAGGAAGCCAACAGCAGCCGTCGGCCAGCCTGAGTTCCTTCCTCACACTTGAACAAGTTGGCCTTGCTCCGTCTCTGTTGTCCCAGATCTGTCTGACCCATGCAACCAATTTTAGGGCAGGGACAGAATGGAAAGGACTCCAGCAACGCACCGAACAGTAAGAAAGTCGCATCCAGATGTGTTGCATCATCGCATGCTGCCATTACTTAATAAATCGGCCTGCAGTTTGGATTCTTTTTGAGTTGCTTGAGTCTGCAATGTTCTTCATATTCCCAAATAAATTTTTCACAGGGAAGCAACACAGTAAATAACATCTCCTTACACAGTCTTCACACCCTGTAGAGACCCACCAGCTCAGGAAGGAAACAAGGCAGAGATTGTGCAAAATGACCATGGAGAGTTACCATGGTCTGGTACTAATACTGGAAAACTAAAAAAAAAGATCTAAAAACGTTATTTTTAATTAATTTCTAGATTTTGACCTTGAGAATCAGCCTTCAAAGTCTTAGAATTTTTATCTACTTTGAATTACTAAATTTTCATTGCCATGTTGTCTTTTTTAAAACAGATTTATATTTAGTATATATGTGCATATGTGTGTGGGTATGTGCACATGTGTGTATAAGTACATGTGTTTAGGTGTGTGCACAAGTGTGTACCAGTACGTGATGAGGCCAGAGGCATCAGATCCCCTGGAGCTGAAGTTCCAGGCCATTGTGAGTCAGCTGACATGGGTGTTGGGAACTGAACTCAGGTCCTCTGAGGGAGCACAAAGTGCTCTCAGCCACGAGCCACCTCTCCACTTCCCCGAACCACACTGTCTTGAAAAGCAGAAAGAAGTTGAAAATGTATCAATTAATGTGTGTCTAACTTTACCACCGATATCTAAGGTATCAAACATACTCATCAAGACCAGTGAAGTATCTCAAATGGGCAAAGACACTCCCACCAAGCCTGGCCGCCCGAGTTCAAGCCTTGGGACCCACATGGAGGAAAGAGAGAATCAACTCACACAAGTTGGTCTCTGACCTCTACATGCCCATGGGACAACCCCAAAATAAATAGATGAATCTAATAAAAATCCCACATACTCCTCCACAACTTCATAACAGTTACCATCTGTGCTTAATTTAATGTGGAAGGACAAAAGTTTTTTAAAGTATTAATGAGTAAATAAGTACAATAAACATCTATACTCAGAGTACAAAAAAAGTATTTTCAATATTTTAGCACATTCAGTGAATTTTTGGAAGCTATAAAGTTTCACTGTATTTTATTTTGTAATTAAAATTTATTATTTTATTTTATTATTAGTTATTTTATTATTAGTGTGCGTGTGTGCATGTGTGCGTGAGAGAGAGAGAG
Organism: Peromyscus maniculatus bairdii; assembly: GCF_049852395.1. Classification (NCBI taxonomy): domain Eukaryota; kingdom Metazoa; phylum Chordata; class Mammalia; order Rodentia; family Cricetidae; genus Peromyscus; species Peromyscus maniculatus. The sequence continues at coordinate 6,100,745 of NC_134866.1, read as the reverse complement.
AGAGAGAGAGAGAGAGAACATGTACCACAGCATCCATACAGCAGTCAGAAGATAACTTTCAAGAGTCAATTTCTCCTTCCATCATGGAGTCTAAGGCTCAAACTCCAGCTGTCAGCCTGCACTTCAAGTGCCTTTTCCTGCTCAGCTGTCTTCCTAGCTCTAACTTTTTATAGATTCATAATTGTTGATCTTAAAGCATTCAAAGGTGTAGCAATACATAAGGCAGAAATGAGGAATTCTTAGCACGTATTATCTTACCATAGAAAACAAACATTCCAGAATTTATTTACATGTGTTAGAATTTTTCACATATGCTATGTGGTAAGTTCTGTGTTTATTTGGCATGCTCCATATATAATATATTTACCAAAAAGAAGTGGTATAGTGTACATTTTACATTTTTTGTCTTAATGTATTATTTACAATCCGATTATTCTGAGTACAAATCTGACGCTTTGCCCCCTTCTGAACACCTTTCTTTTTATCCTCTCAAATGTTAGCTTGCTGGCAATCTTCTGTTTAATGTTGCTAGTTTAAGAAATCAGTTTGCTGTGGTCCTCAGTGTGGGGTAGAGACGGTGACAAAGTTTCATAAAGCTTTCTGACAGTTTTGGAAGTTGTGTGCAAAAGCAAACAGGGATTTTAAGCAACCTCCATGATGGAAAACAAAACAATAAGAATGTATAGAGGCATCTGTCTGCATGTCAAAACAAACAGATTGAATCCTTTGTAATTTTCACAAGAAAGGATATTTAAAAAAACCATCAACATAGACAGTTGCTTACTGAAATTTTTGCTTATCTCAAAATAAAAGACATAGGGTTTTTCCTTTCTGTGCTCTTGAAAGAATAAAATCTGATGAAAACAAATGAGGCATTTCATAGGTAGATGAAACATGTGGTGTTATCTTTTGAAATGTGTGTCATTATTGTCTTTTTAGGGTTGTCGCATAATGCTTGTGTTCATGGTGGTAAGCAATAGATTTGAGCAGATGCTTCTTCTGGAGTAAAAGCAGAGATTTGAGATAATATCCCTCTGAGATAAATAATTAGCACATTTGTCTAAACCTGAATTTCTTCTCCAGATCATCCGATTTAAATTAAGATTTTTACAGCTATAAACAGCAATAGACATAGTAGAGAGAAATAAATCTCCCAGTAATTATTACTATGATGTATGGGACTGGCACAGAGTTATACGGACATAATTGTATCACGAAATTGTTTCTAGAATCAATCATAAATTTCAATCTGTATCAGGCCTGCATCTCAGGGAATGGCCACTCCTTTCAGTGAATAGCATATATAGACACAGGGCTGGGAAATGATGGACCAATCAAAATCTGCTTAGCATCTTCCCAGTGGTTAATGAATCACATTCTTGACCCTCCCCCAGTCTTCCCACTGGATTCTAAAACAATGCAATTGTCCCAGAGAGAACACAGGACTGCCAGGCACCATGACATAGATGAGTCTGTCACCTCCCCCACATATCCCTCCCCCAAGGCAGATTGCAGGTAGAAATGAATCCGTATACTGTCAATCGTATTCCCCGGTCCCTAAATGCTTTTCTTTAATCAAACCTGCCTCAAATGACTGCTTCCTAATGGTTCCTACTGGATTCCAAGGTAAACGATCACCAGAATGGAGAAGTAGAACTTGTCTCTAATTTCATTTTCCATTCTGTGTCAAGTTCTGTTGTTAACTAAGTGATCTTAAAAATAAAAATGTACTGATGGGCCCTGAGATGGCTCAGGAGGTAAAGATTCTTACCACTGAGTGACAGGAGCCTTACAACCTGAATTTAATCCCAGGGTCCCACATAAAACTGCAAGGCAAGAACTGACCCTACACAGTGATGTTCTCTCACCTCCACATGCACACTGTGACATACACAACCTCCTGTGACCCATAAACACACACACACACACACACACACACACACACACTATACAACAAAATAAAGGTAACATAAGGTGGTAATAATGAGTGAATCTATGAATCATGAATGAGTGAGTCATTAAGTTTGAAACTAAACTGTAAACCTGGATTAAAAAATGATAGTTTTTAAAGGCTGGCCTTTAAGGCTCAAAGACATATAAATCAGTGTGTTCCAAAGAAAAGAGGGGGTTATGTATACATGGTGTTCCGCTTTCATTCCATAACAAGGAAATTACTAAAAGGTCAATTATTATATATTGTTAACCTTTGCTACTACTAGAGGCATGTATGTTTCTCTCCTTAAAAATGAGAGCCTCTCACTTGCTTTCTTGTTAGGATCGGCATCACCACTTGTAGCTATTACTATTGTGAAATACATATTACAGGCTAACTTCAACTTACCTTTTCAAGTAATACAATTTGTTTTGTCTCCACCTTTTGGAGGGTTTTGGACATTAGACTGCATAGATGCTTGAGGCTTTTTATTCTTACAAGCCCTTCCCAAAGAACACTACACACACACACATACACACACACACACACACACACACACACACACACACACACACACACACACATTTTGTCTAACTCCCACATCTAACTGTATGCAGGGGAAGTCATGTGCAGGACAGAATGATGGTTTCACAAGTCAGCAAGGCTAGGCTGTTAGACCTGTTAATGTAACCGAACAGAGATGTAGGTGTGCTGTGAACAACACAACAGATACCGATGATCAAATCTTTGTCTCAGCTTATAATGGATCCATCCCTCAAGTGAGTGTTATCCAATCTACTGCAGGCATAAAGAACAGCACAGAGACATTTCTGAAGACTGCACATCAGGTGGGTTTGTTTGGTTTTCCTCTGTGGATTTTACACCACCACTCTCCAGTGTTGCATTGGCAATTTACGGAAGGCGTGCCTACACATGAGATCTGGCCTTTCACATCTGTAGGTTTCCCCTCCATGCATTTAACCAACTTTAGGTTTTGTGTATACTATATACATTTGCATGAATATCTGTGTGGCATGAATGTGTATATACATGTTCTCATGTAGGTGAGTTTATATGCATGTGTGGAGGCCCACGGTTGACATCAGGTGCCATTTTCATTTGCTCTTCCTTGATTTACGAAGGCAGAATCTCCCGATGACCCCAGAGCTGGCCATTTCCAGTGAGTCTAAAGAGCCAGCTTCCCTTGTCTGTTTCTCTGCCTACCAGTCATTCTGGTCTTACAGAAAGAGGATTTTGCAGGTCAGGGTCTAAGATTGACTTGTTGGGTCTTCTGCTTCCTGTATCGCAGGCTATAGTCAAGATGTCTGCTGATGTCCCTCATCTGAAAGCTCATCTGGAGAAGAAATTTTTATGTCATCAGCAACACTCAGTTCCCGGTGAACTAACTGCTGGGGGCATGTCTGACTTTCCATGTGTCCCCCACAGGCCACTCATGATAGATAGCTCACTTCTGGAAAGCTGACAAGATTCTCTCAGCAGACCAGATATTACAGCCTTTGGAAATGTGCGTATGGGTGTGCATATCTCAGCATCCTTTCTACTAGTAGTGTCTGCCCAACTCCTGGACAGACAACTGGACAGGTAGCATACACTAGGGGTGAGGAAGTGAGGGATCATTTTAACAGTATGGCAACTACAAAAAGAACAGCATCTCCTTTTCCTAAAGTACCCTTGTTGGATTCAAATAAAAATTGTAATTGGGCTTGAAACATTTAAAACTGTAAAGGATTTTCATAGTGTGTTTTTACTCAGTATTTGTCACAAATTTATCCATGCACCAAAATAAGCTAAAAGACACAGGGTAGAAACATGTCTGAGTGTAGAAATGATTTCTAACTGATTCATCGGGAAAGTTGTTATAGTTGGCTTAAATGGTTCCTAGACTGACTTCTATATCATCACAGACATCAGGGGAGCAGCCAGTGCAAGAGAGAAAAGTCCTGCCTTCCCTCTCTGGTGCAGTACACATCTTCTGGGCCTAGTTTTGACTGCAATCTGAGGAGGCAGAGCAGATTTCTAAACTGAAGTAGTTCTTGCACTTGCTACACAGCAAGGTGAGCCTGAACTAAGCCAAGAAGGAACCATGTGGATGAGTCTTTGGGATCAAAGCCTATTCCAATTTGACCAAGACTATGAATTGGCATGACGATCTCAAGGTCAAGAAGAGATATCACGGTCAGAGTGGGGTGAAGTGTGATCCTAATTAGTCTTATTAAATAAAAACCCGAAGTCAGATATTGGGGGGGGGGTGAAAGCTGAAAGATCAGAGAAGCAGAGCAGCAGCCACTAGAGACTTCTTACCTCTCTGAATCCTCAGACTGAATGAGGGGCTGGGGGCTGGGATCCTATCTCCACTGCTGCGTTGTATTCCTGTCTCCACCTCCCTAGTGCTGGGATTAAAGGCATGCCACCCAGCTCTGTTTCTCTTTTAGAGTGGTTCAATCTCTTGTAACCCAGGATGGCCTTGAATTCCTGATCTTCCTGCTTCCTCCTCCCAAGTGCTGGGATTAAAGGTATGAGCCACCACTGCCTGACCTCTATGGTTAACTAGTGGCTAGCTCTGCCCTCTGATCTTCAGGCAAGCTTTATTTGTCAGAACACAGACAAAATATCATACAACAGTGGAGATCATCTGGGGTACTAGGCAGTATCCTCACAAATCCTCAGACATTGATTTTAGGAACACAAACCTGATTGTCACTTAATTCACCAAGGTTTAAGAACTTCCAGAACTGAAGGCCATGTCTGAGTCAGCCAGTGTTTCAGGATTCTCTTGACTATTAGACTAATTCTGGAAACCATGTTCATGGATGTATCAGTGTTAGTTACATCACCTGACTAAAGATTGTTGTGTCATACAGAAGGACCAGTAAATGAAGTGAATAATGAGCTCTGAGCAGTGCAGGTTTTGACTTTTAATGTTTCTTACCGATACAGGGAGGGGATTGCTTTGTGAGGTATCATGGGACACTTGGCCTCGTTTGTCTGCCATTTTCTGTAGCTGATACAAATCACTTGGAGCTGCTGTAAGCTAACCTGTGCTTCTTAGGAATAGGGCTGTGGGCTGCATGCTGAAGTTTTTGTTTTTCCAAGCTGGTTTCTTCCATTTCCTCTTACAGATCTTGTGCTCTCCATTTTCCGTTCCACTCTACTTGTAAACCAGCTAGTCCCTCCATGAATTCATCTCTTTTCTCTAGTGTTAATTACATTCATAATGTAATTATTGATCTCATAATGAGGGGATGAGGGGATGAATGAGGGAAGCTTACATCTCCCTGGGCACTTGGCAGGTGTTCAGCGCTGTTAAAATGGTGGTTAGAGTTGTGATAAACTCTTGAACCATATCTTGTACACACCCTTCAGATGTGTATACGCTAAGGTATTGGGAATGTCATCCTTTGTTTCCCCAGTTAGCAGCTGTTAGAGTCACCATTGCTGCTTTGACTACTTAGAACCAGAAGACTATCAGTCTAACAGCCAATCACCGGCCATCTGGAGCACTCCCCGGATGGCTTGAGACAGCTGCACGAACGGCAGCTGATTGTCCCTGCTCCAGAAGCCTGGAGCCCTCCAGCCAGGGCTTCGCTATTCCAAGCCCAGATGAACTCTCGATGAGCCTGCAACCATTTCTTCCTTGGCAGTCATTGCACTTCCTTCAGCGGTCTCCAAAGCGTCTGCTCGACAAGCCTCAGTGAGTGCGATTTGTGCCAAGAGGCAAGGAGGTGCTTGTCTCCAATCAATTACTGTGATTGCTCCGAAGTCCCCTTCTGCGGATATATAAATAGGCTCTCTGGCTCACTCAGGGACTCAGAGGAAGACACTCGCCTATATTGTCACCACTAGTCTCACGGCAAGCTCAGCAAAGGCTTCCCTCAGTGGCGTTTGCTGGGCTCCTCTCAAAAGTATAGGCTGAGCTGGCGACAAGAGGAAAGCAGCAGGCGAGGCAGCTCAGGGAGCAGGGCGGCAATGGCAGAGGTGGCTGAGCAGCTGATGGGTCAGTGGTGCCCTCAGCTGGCCTGGCAGTGCTTCCTCACTGAAGTAGAGGGCAGGTGGTGACCATGACGGCAGGCACCCACCTATGGGAGTAGTCCACAGTGTCCACTTCCGGAGCATCCCACCAGCTGCTCTGTCTTCCATGCAAAATCCCAGCAGAGGCAAGCACCTACTGTAGTCCTGGTAGCAGGTGAGTTGTGGGAAAAGGCAGGCAGTCAACAGCCCCAAGGTGGAAGAAACAGAGAGTGGCCAGCACAGGAAGAAGAAAGGGCACAGACGAAGGAGAGAACAGGAGAAAATGTAACTCTGAGATTAAGGAGCACGAACAACTTTGTCTTGTTGGCTCCTGTACCAGCAACTGGTTATCCATCATCATGAGAGTATCAGCAACATCCCTGAGTTGGGGTCCGGGCTACATGGAAGTGGGAAGAAAGAACTCCATCCTTCCTCGGGAAGAATGTATCCTGGGCACATGTGAGTCCCTTGAGCTTCCCAGGGGATGTACCTGCTCCACTCTCAGAACTCCCTTGTCTAAGTGCTGGCTGCACTTTGTCACCTCCTTAGTAAGGATGCTCTATGGGAGAAGAGAAAAGAGCATTGTATCAGAGAGCCGGAGTGAACACCACAGCAGCCAGCTGATCCAGGTCAGTATCAGCCGTGGTGAGTCATGATGATAGCGTGCACCTCTGACACAGCAGGATGAGCATGGCAGTTCATTTCTCTAGTCTCCCCAGGGGACTTAACCCATGACCAAATCAGAGTCAAGCAGCGAATTATTCACAGTGAATAGCTTTCTATGAAACACAGGTAGGTTCTCCCCCAAGATGAAGTGCTTCTTACAAAACACCAGGTAGGTCCATCCCCCAAACTCTCCGCATTATCAAAAGATAATCTTGCAAAACAACTAGTAAGCATAGAGTTAAATAAAAATCAAGGGGGACCATTGCTGCAGTGGCCCTCTCGTGCCCAGTCAACATGTTTTACAGTAATCATCCACTGCTTTTGTCTTTTACAGTCTTACTGCCTCCTCTTCCTCAATCCCTGAGCCTTTGGAGGGGAGTGTGGGTCTGCCGGTGGTCCAGGGGATGGCCCTACACCCATGTGTACAGGCAGCACTAAGTGGACTCAGCAGGCTTGTTAGGAGGAGAAACTGTAAGGAATATAGGGGAAGAGGTGAAGGAGAGAGTGGGTGTGCATTTGATCAAATCCCTTACATTCACGTATGAAATTCTAAAACAACATTAAAAAAGAGGGGTGTTAGCTCTGGAGTCCAGCCTTTTAGATGTACCCTCTTTGTGTGGAATCAAGTTAGGTAAATTATCTCCACTGGGATAATCTTGACCTTGGAGATGTTTATACATAAGCAACTGTGAGCATCTATCTCTACCCAAGCCCAGAGTGAAGCTGGATGTATAAAATATCCTTTGCACATTTGACTTCTCTGAAGAGTGGCTTGGAATGCTTATTAATTTGCCATTCTATCAAAAGCTAGAATCATCTGAGGTAAATAAGTAAGCTTTGTAAGTGTAATAAAAGTCAGAAAATGCCTCTCACTAGACTCTTCCACTGTCGGGAATTTTTTTTTTTTTTTTTTTTTTTGCACCAAACTGAGTTAATGTAAACTATTTAGCCAGGATGCTGAGTTCATCTTGAGAACATTAATCTTGAATGTGATAAGAGAGAACAATGAACCAGGATGTAAGACCCCTTGTAGCACATCCAGGCTTGCAATGGCAGCCCAGCTTCCGGGTCCAGCCTGCCCCATCAACACCATCCTTTCTGGCATTGTGACATGTGACACTGAATTGCATCTTGCTTGTCAATAGAATATGTCACAGAGTGGGGTGGCAACAAAAGCAGGCAGCTACTTAAAATGTGGTGGGTTTTCTATGTGGATCCTGTACCATCTTACTGTTTAGCCTTAGAGGGGTTAGTGTGAGCTCTCTGTCAGTCATGCCAGGCTTCTTCAGCTGGGCCCTCTCATATCCACATTGTTGTTGTGGCCATGACTTTGCCTAATTTGAAAACTGTGAAGGATGCTGCTCTTACTACAGGCCACTCGTTAACAGATGTAAGGACCAGCCAAGTCACCAGTTGTGGGGAGTGGGGCAAGGTCCCAAGATTTCTGTTTAACAGCTGTTAAGTTAAGCCCAGACTAACTTAAATTAAGCTGCTTCTTTTGTATTTTCAGAGAGATGGTGCCCAGATACATAGTTTCTAATAGTCAAATCATTAACTTTGTTCAAAGAGTTTTGGATAATCTCTCTGCCACTTTCTAGAAGACTTTGCAGGTTTTGTTTTGTTCAGGTTCACAACGCCCTAAGAATTAGCAAAGCTTGCATTGTTCCCAAGAAAGAGAAGGAATGAAGTCTTCATCTGGCCTGGCTGATCTCCTGTGGTACTTTTGGTGAATTCCACTTTTATGGACCTAACTAGGTCATTGGAGTGCTCCAAGAGAGCTGCTGGGCCATTTCCCACTCTCTAAATTATACTGCTGAGTCAATACTTACCTGCTTGCCTTTGTCAAAGCCAGTTTTTCCTGTGTTCCAGAAGCCAAACTGGAACCCAATTCTAAAAACCAAATCTTACTTTGGAAATTAGGGAAAGCTGATTTTTAGACGTAAATTATATTAAAAGACCATAAAGATGATCATTATAAATAAGTGTGGTAACCTCAAATTATAAGCTCCTTGAATAAGATTTTTATTTATTTATCTTTTTGCTTATTTCTTTTTAACCAAACATTTGACTCTACTTCATGTCCTGGCAATAAGGGGAATTGAAGATGTTGTCTTTATTCGGTAATTACTGAAGCATAGACATTTTTTTCTTTTATTGTTTGAGAATTTTATACATGCATATAACCAACCCACCTCTTCAATTCCCTACCTTCCAATTCCACTGCCATTCCCTCAATCACTTTCCTCTCCCAGTTCATGTGCTTTTCCTTCAAACCCACTGAGTCCATTTAGTGTTGTCTGTATGTATGTGAGTGAAGGATCACTATTTAGTGTTGTCTGTTGTGGGAGCCCGTTCTGGGGTTCCTCGTGGCTTTACCCAGCAGGTCCAAATAGAGGATGATCAGGACCACGGGCCTGAGTGCAGGTGTCTGAGATGGCCTGCACTTGGCTGTGCTGGGGGAGGAGGTCTTTTGCTCCACCCCTTGGCGTCTCTATAAAAACCCTGGACCAGAGACAGTCCGGGCCCGTTGGAATAGGTTCCAGGCCCTCTCGAGGCTATCCTTTATTTTCTATCTGTTTATCTCCGCAAGATTCTCCGCTATAAATCCTTCTATCTAATATTTCCTGCTGCTCGCACTCAAGAAAACTCTGGGAAGCTGTGGGGGTGGTGGGTAAACGCCCCACAGAATGGCGCCGTGAACAGGGACTAAAGTAAAAAAGGGACTGAAGAAAAAAAGGGACTAAAGAAAAAAAGGGACTAAAGAAAGGGGAAAAAAGGGACTAAAGAAAAAAAGGGACAAAAAATGGGGGGACTAAAGACAAATGAACAGGGACTTAAGACAAAGTAATAGGGACTAAAGATAAAGGAAAATAATAGTTTTATTACAGAGTTTTTGGTGAAAGTGCTGAGTTAGCCCTGCCAGTGGAAAGGCATGCCGGTGTTATGGAATATATATATTTTTATATATATATATATTTTTGGTGAGGCAGGGGTTTTATCCTCGAGAGAAAAGGAAAGCGGACTGGAAGGATGTCCGATGCTGCAGCGAAATTCTCTTCTGTCAAAATTTTCTATCTTCTATCCCTTTCTCAATTTCTATCTGTGAAAAATAAGTATAAGGTATAGGGTAGTAATATAGTTTAGGAAAAACTTAGAAGTATAAGATTGTGTAGGAAAAAATAAGTAAATTAGACAGAAAAACTCTTCAATTTTCTAACTTTGGGGGCTTTGAAAGCAAACTGGGAAAAAAAATCTTTGGGCTTTACGGGTAGTAAAAAAGCTCTTCTTTGAGCTTATGGGGAAGAAAAAGTTTCCTATGGAAGCTTTTGACCTGGGGACAGCTGAAATGCCAAGTCCAAGCGGCAGGAGAAAGTAATTTCTCCCTGAGGCAAAAATGGGGGTGTAAGAAGTCAAAGTTTAAAGGTGGGAAGTTTTGGGAAAAGTTGGTCTTTCTCCTGGGGGGGAAAAAAAATCTTTCTCTTAAACTATAAAGCTTTTCTTGGAAAATTTGGGGGGGAAAATTTCTCTAAAAAGCCTTAATCTTTCTCAAAAGCTCTCTTAAACTTAAAAACTAAATTTGTCCTTCTGGGAGATGACAAAAATTAGAATCACCTGAAGATATTAGTATGGGGACCACCTGTGATTAGCTCTAAGGGAAAACAACAAACCTCTTAAGACAGCAAAACCTCTTAGTTCTTTCAAGCTTTAACAACCCTCCCTGCAATGCAGGAGGCAGGAACAAGTTTCTAAAAACCTCTTCTAAGCTCTCTCTTCAAGCTAGTAAAAGACAGTGGGTCAGAGTACCCTGAGGGAAACGCTTGGGGAGAGTGTGGGTGAACAGCTACAGAGAGCCCAAAAGGGCAGCAAACTTTGCCTGAGAAAAGCAAAAAAGCCAAGCTTTTCAGTTAGAGCCGAGCTGAGGCAGCAAAGGTTCTGAGTGAGCGTTTCAGAATGAAAAGGTGCTCCTAATCGTCCTATGCAAAGATTCCCTGAAACTGTTAGCATTGTATCCTCGCTTCTGAGCAAAAACCCAGAGGTGACTGGCCAGCATCTCTGAGTTGGAGTGCATTTCGGGGATACTAGGGTTCCTGCAGTTGTAAACTTCCTGGAGTACAGAGCTGAGGCAGGAAGGTGCAGCACCCAGGGGAAGATTGCTAATGAACAAAGCTAAAGCCGGTGGGAATGGCACAGTTATCTGCTTTCCTACAAGTCCCGGTTGATAGGTCCACAACTGCAAAAAGAAATCTGAGAAAAAGCTTTCCTATCAGAGTAAGGAGCTTTCTGGGAAACCAGTAAAGCTGAACTGTGTCTGAAGCAGTCGTGCTGTCGAGTCAGAACGCTGTCTGGGGAAAGAGCCCAGCCAGGGCAGAACAGAACTATCCAGGAGTAAAGCTTTCTTTTCTGTCAGAGAAAGCATCTCTTTGAGAGAAGCTTTGTTTCAACTGACTCCCGATGAGATGAGGGAGTGTAGCCCTGAGGGGTGATTGCCTCTGGCATAAGCTCTGTCCTTGAGCACCCAGACAAGCAAATACAACCCACTGGGGGACTGGGCCAGGTGAAGGCCTGATGAGGCAAAACACCTGTCCTAATGGGAGTTTAGAGATGGCAAAAACCTCCCTTATTAGATTTTCAGTCTGTATGCAAACCACACAGACCCCGAAAACAGAAACGGACAAAAAACCCCTACCTTCAGTAGCAGGGAAAGTCGCCGCTGTAGTGTCGGAAACTGTTTCTGGGGTAGAGGGGATAAATTGAGACCAAACTGGGAACTGTCTGGGAAAAAGACTCTGAAGAAACAGAGAAGGGACATAATCCTCCCCAGAAAATATGACCTGAAAAAGCTGCTAGAATCTGAGGCAGATTTAGGGGGAGAAAGAAAGCCCCTACCTCCAAAGGCAGCTAGCAGAGGAACAGAGCAGCCTGAGATATCTGAAGCTCTGCATCTGGGGGGAAAGGAACAAGCAAAATGAGAATAAAATCAGTGGGAGAAAATTTCTCTGAAGGAGCAATGAAGAAGCTCTGTTGTAAATGCTTTTGTTTATCACTGACTGGCTAAGGCTAACACAAGCCCCCAGGAAAGTTGCTATCAGGAATGCCAGCCTCAATGGGCTCTAAGGGGTGATTGGGGGCGCAGTGTCTGATGGAGAGACACCTGTTGAAGCCAGCTGAGGAGAATAGAAACCTCCCAATGTGCCATAGCTGAAAATGTAAAATGCTTGTTCAAATCTCCCATTGCAAAAGCAAAAAACTTTGTTCAAACCTCCCGGACAAGAATTTGTAAGCAAGTCTGGTAAAAGAGAACCAGTTGACTCTCAAACCCGATAAGAACTATGGGAAATGATATATGGGACTGATATTATTATGGACTGATATAAGGGAAATGCATTCTGGGAAATGTAGTTTTTCCGCTAAAGATGGCGACATTGCCCTGAAACACTTTTGTCAGCTCTAAGCTTAAAATACAGCTTTTAAAAATAAGGAGGAAAATCGTCTAAGGGTTTAAGTGTCAGTTCCGATGAAAAATTGAAAGGATACGGAACTAGGTGCTTCGCGGTTTGGGGCTCCGTTGGTAAAATGCCTTATTTACCCTAATAGCTGTGCAAATTTTTACGGTAGTTGGATGACAAAAAGCTACCTTTAAGAGCAAACAAGCCACTTTAAAATCCTTAAAACAAGGGAAAGCAGTTTATACACTGAATGTTGTCTTAGACATGAAGAAACTTATGTTGAAATTAAAAGTTCTTTGCCTTTTAAACAAACTGCCTGCAATGAGTAATTCCTTTGCAAATCTAATAAGGAGACAAGGAAACAGGCATTCAAAAAGAAATGACTGCTTTCTAGATGGGAAACAAACTTCAGAAAATCTAGCTGTCTTACAAAAGAGTTGCTTTACCTGAAAGTTCCTTATAAGAAATCAATGCTAAATATCACCGCTGCTGATAACATCAGGAGTTAAAGCTAATGAAGTGAAAATACTAAATCCTGAAACTCAAGTGAAATGGAAAGATCCCTGTTCGGGATTATGGAAGGGTCCCAATCCTGCGTTAATAGGGGGTTGAGGACATGTTTGTGTTTTTTCACAAGAGGAGAATGAAGCTCGGTGGTTACTGGAGCGTCTGGTAAGGAGCGTGGAACTAAGAAAAGTCAGCTCCAATGACGTTCCTCTAAAGGAACCAGAATGATAGTGGCTCGATTAGTGCTTCTGAGGTTTTGTCACTGGTTAATGCAAACAGTGAGGAAATAAGAGTTCAGAGCTGTGCCACTTTTGGCTTTACTAGCTCCTTTAGAAAAATACCTTATATCACCTAATAGCTGTGCAGTATTGGCGAAGAGCTTTACAGCAACTAAATAAGATAATTTCATCCTCAGCGTGAAGTGAAGTTTTCAGAAGAGCATACCAAAAGTACTGCTGTAATAGAAACGTTTGTCTGAATTGAGGCATTTAGGGGAGCCATTATGAATTTGGGTGAAGGGACAGCCTCTAGTTAAAAACTGTCTACTGCTGACAGTGCATCTCTGCCTGTCCGGAACTGCTGAGAGAACTCGCAACTTTGGGATGTGGCTTTGTCCCGAAAATGTTTCAATCCCCTAGCAACAAGTATCACAACTCTAACGACAACACTCACTAAATCCCAGTGCTTTATAACAAAGCTGACTATAAACTCTAAACTTTAGAAATGATGTACGTACTTCTTGTCTAGTTAAGAGAATCTTTCTGATAGAGATGGTGATGATAATTAAGAGTAAGAAGTAGAAAAAGACCAAAATAAGATATGTGAATTGTAGAAATTATTCTGTCTTGTTATATCTGTGTTAAGAAATGTTTAGGTGTTTGCTAAGTTAGATATATGCTAATGGTAGCCTATATAAGTTTGTAAAATAGATCTATAGAGTTCCTTTAAGAATATAAGCTTGTAAGAAGTATCTAAGGTAGTCTTAAGACATGTAGTAATAAGCTTGTAAGACGCTAGTTGTAAATGTAAGTTTAAATAAGAAATAAGATGGAATAAATATAAGTATATAAGAATTAATAGGAAATATATTTGCTAAAGTAGTTCTATAAAGTATAAATAAGTAGATGTTAATATGTTGTATGTGAGTTTGTAAAAACGTGTAAATGTTGAATATGAGTCTAAATGCTTTGCAAGGCAAAAAATGTTATATGTGAGTTTGTGAAAAAGTGTAAATGTTAAGTGTGAGTCTAATGTATATGGTGAAAACACCTGAGACACAGGAGATAGTGTCCTAGTAGACTGCAAAGTAGGCAGTCTGAATGGTTTCAAAAGCTCCAGAAGCCGCTAAGAAGCTAAGAATGGCGGACGCCAGAACCAGCACAAGGCATCTGCAGCTGAGATCCATGGAATATCAACGCAGCACAGAAAAACGTGAGCTAACAGCAAAAACGGTGCGGTTTAAAATATTACTAAACTAAAAAGGTCTGTCTGTGAGAACAAAAGTTGCAGAGACGCTTGTTTGAACAAAAATTATTAACTGCAAAAAGTTTTGGTTGAAAAACGTCTCTTCATATTTGGAAGTGAAAGCCTGATACCAGAATTTATTTCTTGTTTGAACTTTTTGAACTTAAAATGAGATAAAATTACAAAAACATTTTGGTTATAGATTTCTTCAAATTTGGAAGGCTAGTACCAATATTTATCATTTGAATTTTGGTACTTAAATGAAATGAACAATAGAGATTTCATTGCAATGGGACAATTTTGAGCTTACTTATAGTAATGACCTAGGAACAGTTTTCTGGAATTGGGTTAAAAATGGAACTGTTTAAATGAAGAAATGTATTTCTACTTAGACTCAAGATGCAATTTTGTGTATGCATTTATGCTTTATTAACTGGTGACTTATGAATTGTTTTGTGGAACTGTTTATGTAAAAATGGAATTACTTATGGAACTGGTTTTGTGTTACAAATGGAACTGTTCAAACAGATAAGTTTGGGTTCCTCTAACTAGGTTTGAGACTTTGTTTAAAAAATTATAAAGAAAAGGAGGAGTTATGAGATTGAATTATGTTCGCAGAAACCTATTGATATTAATGCACCCTGGTTTTGTGGAGTTAAGAAAATGTTTAAGTTTGATGTGAATACATCGAAGTTTTTCCTATGTTCTGTTAACAAGAAAATTCAAATGACTGAGTTAAAGTTGTAAGACGGAGAAAATTGTTAACTATATATAGCACCATATGTGCTAATTCTAATGGTTCTGTTAAGAGTTTGCTTTGAGTTGTAAGATTGAGAGAATTGTGACTATGTATAGCAATATTTATGTTAACCTGTTAATGGTAATGATGAAGCTAAGGGATTCTTTAAGTTTGTAGTTGCCTTAAGAGTTTTGGTTTAGAAAGGGCTTGAGGCAGCTAAGACTGCTGTGGTCACCTTGGACCTAATTCAAAAGAGAAATGCCATCTATATCATCCTCTACTCCCATACTGGGAGGTGTAACAGCTATGGAGATTGCTGTAAGCCATTAATAGTTATTTTTTTATATATTAAGAAGGGGGGACCTGTGGGAGCCCGTTCTGGGGTTCCTCGTGGCTTTACCCAGCAGGTCCAAATAGAGGATGATCAGGACCACGGGCCTGAGTGCAGGTGTCTGAGATGGTCTGCACTTGGCTGTGCTGGGGGAGGAGGTCTTTTGCTCCACCCCTTGGCGTCTCTATAAAAACCCTGGACCAGAGACAGTCCGGGCCCGTTGGAATAGGTTCCAGGCCCTCTCGAGGCTATCCTTTATTTTCTATCTGTTTATCTCCGCAAGACTCTCCGCTATAAATCCTTCTATCTAATATTTCCTGCTGCTCGCACTCAAGAAAACTCTGGGAAGCTGTGGGGGTGGTGGGTAAACGCCCCACAGTCTGTCTGTATGTGAGTGAAGGATCACTATTTAGTGTTGTCTGTCTGTCTGTGTGTGGGTAAAGGATCAGCGACTGATGCTTGGCAGCCTCTGAGGGGTCACAAAGAAAACTCATCCTCCTTTCTCAGCAGCCATCATTTGCCAATATCTTCTTAGATATGGGTGGAATTTCACGAACCCCTCCCTTAACCACACTTGGATTTTGGTTGACTTGATCTTGTGTAGGTCTTGTTCACACAGTCACAGCCACTGTGAATTCATGTGTGCCACAGTCTTGTCATCTCCTTAAAGTACTGTTTTGTAAAGACATCTATTCCCCCTGGTCCTACAATCCTTCCACTCTGTCTTCTATGATGATCCCTGAGCCTTGTGCGAGGGGATGTGATATAGCTACCCCATTTAGAGCTGAGAACTCTACAGTCTCTTCTCTTCATATTGATCATTGTGGGTCACTGTATTAATTGCCATCTACTGCAAAATGAAGATTCTCTGATAACAGTTGAGATATGCACTAATCTAAGGGCATCAAGACAAGAACTCAGGGGACAGTATATTACTATGTCCATTTATCAGAATAATAGAATTAAGTTCTCTCCTGAGGCCTATGACCTAGAGAGCCATGGGATTTTGGGCCCAGTTAATGGTAACAGACATGAGTTACATATTGTGCAGTGGGCTATAAATCCAACCAGAGAGGAGTTGTTTTCTCACAACATTCATACCATTGCTGCACCAGCTGGCATATTTTGCTAGGCCAGTTGTTATTTTGGCTTACAGAGTTCACGGCTGTGTAGACTGTTGGTACATTTCTCCTTCAATAATATACATAGACTCTTTAGCACTATGATAGCTAGCCAGTACAGATAAAGGTACCAAGTCAGTACCATCTTAATGTCTCCTTGTCCTGTAACTCAGATAATGTGGTGTCTTCACCAATATGTTCTTGTCATCAAGTTCTGGAGGGCAACCAAGATCAGTGTCAATACTTGCAGGGTTTAGGGGTGCCTGGGAACTCCAGTTACCAGCAACTTATAGAAAAATAACCCCTTCTTGACACTGGGTTTTTTGTTTGTCAGTTTATGGTGTCTGAGGGAGGTATAGTCCCCCTGGTATAGACTAACTCCATTTAAACCTCTTTTACATATGTATATGTACCTATTTTAGTAAGCTCCAAAATAGTTAGTAATTGACAAATAAATTAGCAGGGTATAAAAACAGCACACAAGAAATCATTAGCCTTCCTGGAAACCACCAACAAACACATTGAGAAAGAAACCAGAGAACTGATCTCATTCACTATAGACTCCAAAAATAAGCTGGGATAAAACCAACCAAGGGAGACTTTTACAGTTAAAACTTTCAGATCTTTTTCTTCATTCCTACAAAACCTTCCCAGTAACATTTGCACTGCCTAATAGGTCATTAGGATTTAGCCATTTCTTACGTCTTGGATTGAACCTGGGGGTTAATAACGTAGGAACTTGGTGTAGAACGTTCCCACATCTCCGTCAGGCACACTGGATAACAGTATGTCCATCTCAGGACCATATTCATTGCCACTTGAATCACATGTCAACCATATACTCCATCTCTGACATGTATGTGGTGGTGCTTCTTGGTTTTTCTTAAAAGCAGTGATCTTCACTGTTTCTATCCTTTCCCCTTAACACCTCCAACTCCTCTGGTGAAGGGAGAGGAAGTAAGTGTGCTCAATACTGAGGCCATTGTTATTCAGGCAGCATCCCCACTGCTTAGGAAGCCGAGGCTTCCTTACAGCTCTGTGCAGATGAAGTGCGGTCCACTGTGCTTCTCATACCTTAATATTCAGTTGTGGTTATCTAGGATGTCAGCAAAAACCACAGTAACAGCCCTTTAGTTACCACAGTCTCTGAAGGACACTGTAATGTGGTTTTAACAGCTGTTTCACACTCTAGAAGCAATATCTTCACTCAGTGATAATATTCACTTTTCATCACTAGGAAACACTGCTCTGAAATTAGGCCATCGTCCCTTGGAATGGAGTATTTGCAGACTGCTGGGCTTCTTGCGGCACTGGAAGCCTTATCCCGTTGGCTCACTCACGTGGACTGTTCAGACCAGAAGCAACTCTAGCTGAACATGAAGAGGCCGCTCTGCGTGGGGACATGAGATTGGCTGGAAATGCTTTGCCTGGGTCTTTTCTCATTTACGTCTTAGACATTTATGACTTAGTTGCATTTGTGAGTAAAACAATTTTTAACCATTTTCAGAGGAACAGCTTAATAGTTTCAAGTGTTTTCAGCTACCGTCAAGGATTTTCTTCTGAGATGCAGGGCCAGTGAATAAAACCTCCATTCTGCTTACAAGGTACAAGGCAGCGATCACTGAAAGGGAATCAGATACAGAAAGGAACCAGCAGCTACATAGGAACTGCAAGATGTCCTCCTGAAGCCCAGTAGCCCCACTCACATTCAGGGAACAGTGCTGGCGGTGACCGGGAGAAGGCCGCCAGCCCACACTTTCAGTCTTAGTCTGCAACCCAGATTAAATTTTCGCAGAAGCCTCATGCCCAGCACGTGAGCAGAGGGCTTCTGTTGTTTGGGCCCGGCTTATACACCTCTACTCTGAACTGGACAGACTCCAGTCTCAGTTGGCATTATCTTTTGGGAATAATTCTTTCTGAAAGGATCCTTTCATCTCCCTTTTTATTTGAAATAGTCAGCCCTTTTCTGTCACAGTCCCGTGTGTTGGGACCTGCTGTTTGCTTTTGTTCTCATCTGTTTCAACCAAGTACTAGAGCCTCACGTGTAGTTCTGGGCATCCTGATTGTGAATATGTTTTACTTGTCCCTACAAGGATAGAAGGGATATAAAAAATGAGCCTCCATCTCTTTATCTGGGTTTCCTATCACATACATTTCTCCAGTTGTCTAGGCTTAACTTTAAAAAATGTCATTAATACTTCTGTTAGTTGTAAACTTTTCTTGCTCTGAGTAAATGCTCCTGTCCTCTACTTGAAGGCTTCTATCTTATTAATGACTACAGAGGCCATCCCCATCTCAAAAGTATTTCCAAATTCTATCATCACCTCAATATTTAACTAAAAATCAACAGTCTCAGGATTGGCATACATCACTGACTCAGAATTCCTCAATATAATAAGTGTGATACTTGAAAATTTTAATCTTTAAAGTATTATATTCTATGCTTTGCATGTACTGAAATTTTGTTCAAGACAAAAATATTAATACAAAAAGTCTCTCCTCATTTACTGTTGCCTGCTGACTTGCCTTGCTGTTCTTCACATTGTTCCTTAGACTATAAGGAATTATCTTATTTTTTCTGGAGCTTTTGGAGAGTTTGAATTCATAAAAAGAGATGAAAAGGCTTTGAGGTCCCTGTGAAATATGGTTATGCTAAAGTCAAATAGATATTTTTAAGTTCTACACATCACACATAGCAATATTGACAGCAATTTCTCCAGGTATGTCTAACTTCTCTTTCTGACTTGAGCTATCACAGCAGACAGATCTTGGTCTGCACTACTTGAAGTGGTGTTTGCTTACTTGATATTCTCCTGAGACTGTTTGGTTACCAAGGAGAAAATAAGCAAATCCCTTTCTGGACCAACTCCTATTAAGGTCAGGTAGTTCAGAGACTGTGAAGCGTTGACTAAAGCTAGAAAAATGATACAGCTTATCACCTATAGCAGTTTAATTGAATAATAAATGAATAAATGTTTGTTTCTGGCCTGTGGTCTAGAGGTTTCCAAAGCTGGGTATTTTTATCCTTTGCACTGAACATCCACCATATTTTATCTCAATGAATGAATCACATACCGTGAAGGGTTTTTATAGTGGAAATGCTGATCTAAATTCATGATCAAAGAAATATTAAGTGGACAGTTCCCATAACAGCATACGTGTTTTCTTAGCCCTTTACATTCCAAAATTCTACCCAGATTCCCTGCACACTTACACACAAAATGGATTTAAATTTACTAAATTTGAAAATCACATGGATTTCACAGTATAAAAATGAATGTTAAAATCATGCATGTAGTATGTTTTCCCCTGAGGAGCCATCACTGGTTAAAGGCTTTTATTATATAATCTCTGTTTTGCAGGGGGGTTCCGATTTTTTGTGACAGGGTTTCTTTGTACAACAACAGTCCTGGCTGTCCTAGAACTCACTCTGTAGATCAGTCTGGACTCATAGAAGGATCCACCTGCTTCTGCCTCCTGAGGGCTAGGATTAAAGGTGTGCGCCACCACTGCCCGACTATAATATCTGGTTTTGTTGAGCCTTTACCTACATATTTACCTCTGAATGCTGCTACACACCATGTGCCCCTTGACTGGCCTCAGAGTGTCTGAGGTTCGAACAACTCCAGCTGGAGCTCCAGCATTGAGGAAAGCCAGCAGGTATACCTAGGCAGAGATACTTTATAAATCACATATCCTCATATAATTTTCTATTCTGAAGTAAGATTGGTACAAATGGGCTCGTGATATAAAACAGCATGACCATACAATTTTAGACAGAAAGTACTTAAAAGTTTGTTAAACATGCTGATGATAATAACTATACATTTTCACTTACTTAGAAATGTGCTGTGGGATTATAATCTAATTTTCACAAAGCAACATTTCATACACAATGTCCTTGGGCATGGGATTGTGAAAGGTAAAGGTTACATGGGCATGGTGCTTATAGGATTTTTGAATAGTCATGTCAGGCACAATACGAGATGAAAAGAAATTGGGAAGCCTTGTTGCCACTGGCTCTGTCTCTCTGAGGAAGGCCAGAGTGATAAAGGAAGCCACAGAATCGGTGTGAGCTCCCGAGGTGGGAATCTGGACAGCCCTGAGGTACGTTCCTGTACGCACATGGACTCGATGCCAGGGTATACTGTTGCTTGTGTCACTGGGGCACTAACAGACCCTCAAAGATCTACAACCAGTTTCCCAATTACTACTACTAATCTTTGTCTGCAACAAAACCAACTGTTCAAAACATAGTGCACGAATCCTGCTTTTAGGGTTTGAACAGTATTGGATTCCTTCCAAATTCATGTCCAAGTCTAAAGACTAACCCTAACCCAACCCCAGCCCTAACCCTTAGAATAGGACTTTATTTGGGAAAACAGCCATATAAAATATGCCAGAATATCAGGCCCCTAATCTAATGAACCTGGTCTTCACCAAAAGGAGTATTTGGAAAGACACTCACACATGCATACCTGTCCTGTGAACATATAGAGGGGTTCAGGTGATGCTGTCAAAACCCCGTCTTCAAAGATCACTAATAAACCAAGAGTGAGGGTCAGCTTGTCTGCTGGCACACAGCGGTGTCTCTAAGGCACAGCCCTCCACCACACCGTGATGCGTTCATGTCTCCTGGACCTTACTCAGATAATCTGGAGAGAGTTGCATCTGTGTATGAGGGAAGTTTCCTTTTGTTTAATTTGGAAACACCTCACGCTGCAGTGGTTCTGTTCAGATCATTAAAAGCAGAGTGCTGTGAAGCGTGAGCTCCTCTCCCCCATTCATCACCGGCTTTCACGTCTGTCACTCTCTGACAGGGAGCATCTGTTTTGGAGCCTTGGGGTCCCACCTCCCCCAGAGCCTCCTGGCTGGAGGGCAGCAAGTCTCTGCAGACACCAAATGAAGCCAGGGAGCTGCTTCCTCAGCAGTCTGAGCGCCCTGAAAACTGAGATGGAAGGAAAAGCAACCAAGGGAGAGAAAGGGAGGCCGCTGAGTCCGCTGGAACCCACACAGCACAGCCCCTGAGGAGCGTGTTAACCAGAAGTGGTGGGGGTGGGGTGGGGTGCTAACTGGTGGCGGCTGTGACCATATTCAAGTCCATGATTTCCTTGAGAATGATGTGTTGTGTTCACTAATTAACCAAAGTTTTATACATCAGCATGAAAAGTAATTCACAGATGGCAGAAAATGTTGAAACATCCAAGTGACTAGCCTATAAACCACCACCTCTGATCCCTGGAAGCTTCAAATGATAAATCAACAACAACAAAACAAAACAAAAACATAGGATGCTACACATGCTGCAAAATTCCTGTGGTGTGTGCCCAGTTTGAGAAGCTCTCTTGCCACAGCAGCTGCAGATTCTTAATGAGCACAGATGCATTCTCCTGTAGTTAATACCACTGGGCCTGAGGTGAGCCGCATCCTGGCTTCTAATTACATAGACACACATATTGTTTTATAAAATTTTCTGAGCTCACAGATGGAACCAAATTGTACTTTCTTGTGTTTGTTTTCAAGTTTGTTTAATTTTGACTGTGAGATGTGCACCTACTTAATTTTGGTGTTTCTGTTACCAATACTGTAAACTGCTCAGAAATATGAATGTGCCACCATTTAAATATGTATTCCATTACAGACTGTCACTCCAGTCCCACCCCCTATAACCTTGGGGGTAGTTATGGGAAAGACTATAGCTTTCTATTACATCTTTTGGTGAATGAATTGACTCATCTTCCTTGGAATATCAAAGTCCTAATAGGAGAATCGATTTTCATGCTCATGTTCTAGGGCTAAATTCTGCACGAAGTACACAACATACAGAGAGAATAGGAACAAGGCTAAGGCCACATTTTCCCTGCTGGAGTCTGCATCTTGTTACCATAACAACCCAATCTATAAATTAGTGCCTAGACAACTGGTCAAAATAGGAGTGTCCTTAATAAAATTGGAAAATAAATCCTCAAAAATGCAATGTAAATGTTAATCCATTATCTAAAAGAGCTTTTAAAAAAAGAAATTGGACTGCTTCACCCATTGGTGAAATATAACTCCTGCATAAAATTTTTTAAAAATTATTTTTTGAGCCAGGTGGTAGTGGTGGTGCACATCTTGAATCCCAGCACTTGGGAGGCAGAGGCAGGTAGATCTCTGAGCTTGAGGCCAGCCTGGTCTACAAAGTGAGTTCCAGGACAGCCAGGGCTGTTATGTAGAGAAACCCTGACTAGAAAAATACACACACACACACACACACACACACACACACACACACACACACACACACGCACACACACAATGAAACTGCTGTGGGATGTCTTTCTGTATGCTGTAAATGTGTGTTGCTGCTCTGGTTGGTTGATAAATAAAGCTGCTTGGCCAATGGTGAGGCAGGGTAAGGTTAAGCAGTGCTTTCGAACTGGAGAGAGGAGAGAAGAAAGGAGAATGTGGGAGACACCAGCCCGTCACCAGATGCCCACAGACTGGTAACACCATGGCCACGTGGCAACATATAAATTAATAGAAATGGGTTAAGTTATAAGAGCTAGCTAGCAAGAAGCCTGGCCTTTAGGCCATACAGTTTGTAAGTAATATAAGATTCAGTGTGTTTACTTGGGACCAAGTGGCTGCCGGACGCAGGTGGGAGAGATTTGTCCTGACTGTGAAGCCAGGCAGGATGGAGAAACTTCCGGCTACACAAATCTATTTTTTTGAGATTATCATATAATCATATCCTTTCCCCTTTCTCCAAGCTCTTTTTCAAATGCATGGCCTCTTTTTAAATTAATTCCTGCTACATACATATATGAATGTGCACATGTGTTTCTAAATACATAAATACAAGCTGCTCAGTCTATATAATGTTATCTGTATGTGTGTTTTCGGGGTTGACCACAGGCAGGTAAGGGGTGCTGAGAGCAGGAGAAATCGTCTTCCCCATGGAGGAACACACAAGCTGGTTATCCAACACCAAGTGGACCATCCTGAAAACTTTCTAAAACACTTACAAATAAATGTTGAAAATATAAATCGTTTACAAATGCAAAACCAATCCAGGTATGGTGCCCCATGGCTGTAAATCTGGCAGCTCGGAGGCTGAAGCAGAGGCTTGAAATGAGTCTGAAAATACCACAAACTACATAATGAGTTCTGGGCCAGGCTAGGCTTCACTGTGAGATCCTGTCTCAAAATGTAATGAAAAGCATCTGTTAATAACAAATAGTTTTAATATGTACAATTAATATCTTCAGGCTTTAAAGTGTATTCGTGTTTTATTTTACTTACAAAATAACATGTAATATCTTCCTACTTATAATGCAATAGAAGCACCCAGAGATGAAGGGAGATCAAGTTTATCATTTACTCTTTCTACTTCACCTCATTAGTAAATTAAAATCTTTCTCTAATGGAACCACATATAACAGCTAGTGTGACTTTCCAGGGACCTGGGTTCAAGTCCCAGCACTTACTCCCAACTGTCTGTAACTCCAGTTTCAGGGGATCCGATGCCTTTCTGCTCTCCATGTACACAGGTATACATGTGGGCAAAACACCCAAGCACATGAAATAAAAATAAATCTTTAAAAAGGACATATGAAAGAGATGAACATCATATATATGCTTATTTTTATTTATTTTATATATATATATATATATATTATTTTACAATACCATTCAGTTCTACATATCAGCCATGGGTTCCCCTATTCTCCCCTCTCCCACCCCCTCCCCTTACCCCCAGCCTACCCCCCATTCCCACATCCTCCAGGACAGGTCCTCCCCCGAGGACTGTGATCAACCTGGTAGACTCAGTCCAGGCAGGTCCAGTCCCTTCCTCCCAGACTGAGCCAAGTGTCCCTGCATAAGCTCCAGGTTTCAAACAGCCAACTCATGCAATGAGCACAGGACTTGGTCCCACTGCCTAGTTGCCTCCCAAACTGATCAAGCCAATCAACTGTCTCACCTATTCAGAGGGCCTGTTCCAGCTGGGGGCCCCTCAGCCTTTGGTTCATAGTTCATGTGTTTCCATTCATTTGGCTATTTTTTTTCAATAATTGAGTAAAACTGAAATTTATTATAAGCCACAGTCGTCCTAGGGACCTCCATGCTATATATATAGCCTCTATGGTTCTATGGGTTGTGGTCTGATTGTTCTTTATTTTATATCTAGAATCCACTTATGAGTGAGTACATACTATGACTGTCTTTCTGGGTTTGGGTTACCTCACTCAGGATGATTTTTTCTAGTTCCATCCATTTGCCTGCAAATTTCATGCTTTCATTGTTTTTCTCTGCTGAGTAGTACTCCATTGTGTATATGTACCACATTTTTTATATGCTTATTTTTATGTATCATATATATGCTTATCTTTAATAACAAAATAACTTTGCAGTTCTCTTAGTGGATTGTAGAGCATTCAGCTACACTTCATCCTGTTTAACACCTGCATAACAAAACAGAATATCAATTATCTCAAATTTCAATTATTTATTTATCAATCTAAATTCAGTTTTACCTAGTTTGTAATTATACAAATGGAATAAAAAGACTTGGAGTACATATGCCTCAGCCACATGGTTTATCTGCCCTTCGCACACCCGCGCCTGTCTGTGCACACACACCCACAAGAGAGGTAACTAGAAAGAAAACCGTATCATTTCCACGGCTGATGTAGCAAACTGCAGGGTGGCTTTGAGCACTCAAGAAATGTTGCCTTCCCAAGAAAGAGACTGTGCTGTCACCAAACTCCAGACTCTGGTGAAGATTCCAGACGCACCAAGACAACAACTGCTAACCTTTATTGTAAGACAAAAAGTCATTTTTTTCCTCTTCATTTAACAGAGATGCTTCGTTTTTAGCAAGGGGACCATGAGCGGAGGAGGCATCTGAGTCTGGACCTTCAGCTTCCGAGGGGAAAACGTTCAAAAGAGAAGGATCGGGTGGTTTCCCAGGACTCGCATTGGGAAGGCTGTCAGACTCAAAGGAGACCCCCTCACACAAGCGGCTCCATTCTGTCCCCTGTGCTGTGCACTTCCCACAGGCAGTGAAGGTTTCGTGAATGTCTTCTGACTCTCCGCTTGGACGAAGACTCCCTAACCTTTGCACTGCCAGAGTTCCCTTTTTCTGCAGCACATAGATTGTGACATGTCTGCAAATGAAGAGAGAAAACTGAAGTTCCTGTTCTTGTCTGTGAGGTTCAACAGACCCTGAACTCTTCAGTTAAAAAAGAAAAGAAATATCTCACAAACACCTAGACACACACAAAAACAATCACTCCAAGAAGATATTTTGGATTGCCGGCAAATTCTCAGCCTGGTCACGCACCAAACTGCTCTCAACAAATGTACAAGTGTCTGCACTTTGGGATGTGTGGAGCACTCTAATTAACCCCGACCACTCAGAAATAGTTGAGTTCTTTAAAGTCTGCTTGCAACCTTGTATTTGTGGTTTCTTAAAGGTAGAGGGGGAAGGAGGGAAGGAGTCTGTTGCTGGTTATCTGAGGTCAAGAATCCTAAACTTACCTAGGTGGCTCACTGACCAGATCATCAGAGGGAGCAGCTTCAGGGCATTCTCCAAGAGGTTAAACAACAGCACTTTAAGAAACAGGTGAAGAGCTGTGAATGAGGGCATGGAGCGGGAGACCACCATGAAGATGACATTCTCCCTCTGAGCCAGCCTTCTGTTGGAGGCACGGTGAGGTGTGGAGAAAGTCCTAATCCATTAAGAGAACTGCAAAGTTATTTTGTTATTAAAGATAAGCTAATTTGGCTCATAGAAGTCTGGGTGAAGTGCTCTTTCCTTTGGCCCACTGCTGAGTCAGGGCAGGAAAGCTGATGGGACACATGGGCTGCAGGCATCATAATGACAGTCAAACCTATGACAGCGTCATGAAGAGGCCACAGGACGGGCACTCACATTAGCACATGCTATCTAAAGGTGACCATGGAACTCTGTAATATAGGATGTCCTTGGGTAAATTGCAAATATGTGTTGCTTTTATTGGATGATGAACAAAGCTGCTTTGGCCTATGGCAAGACAGAATATAGCTGGGTAGGAAAGCCAAACTGAATACAGGGAGGAAGAAAGGCGGAGTCAAGGAGACGCCATCCAGCCTCCCAAGGTGCAAGATGCCAGCAGACCAGTAATACCATGGCCATGTGGCAATACATAGATTAGTAATAATTGGTTAATTTAAGCTATAAGAGCTAGTTAATAGTAAGCCTGAGCCATAGGCCAAACATTTATAATTAAGTCTCCAAATGGTTATTCGGGAATTGGCGGGCAGAGGAGAAATTTCCGATTGCAACTCTGTCTCAGTTAGTTTTTTGTTGTTGTGATAAAATGCCACGACCAAGTCACCTTAGAGAAGCAAGGGTTTAATTTTCCTTGTGGTTCCAGAGCAATGAGTCCATCATGGTGAGGAGTTACGGCAGCAGAAGTGGGAAGCCGAGAGCTCACATTTCAACCGCAAACACGAAGCAGAGAGAACAAACTGGTACAGTCTTTAAACTCTCAAGGTTCACCTCGAGGACATACTGATTCCAGCAAGGCCACACCTCCCTAACCTCCCCAAATAGCACCACCAACAGGGGACTAAATGATCAAACATCTAAAACGTGTGTGTGTGTGTGTGTGTGTGTGTGTGTGTGTGTGTGTGTGTGTATGTGTGTGTGTGTGTGTGCGCGTGCGTGCGTGTGTGTGTGTGTGTGTGTGTATGTATGTGTGTGTTTGTGTGTGTGTGTGTGTATGTATGTGTGTGTTTGTGTGTGTGTGTGTATGTATGTGTGTGTGTGTGTTTGTGTGTGTGTGTGTGGTGCGTTCGTGTGTGTGTGTGTGTGTGTGTGTTTGTGTGTGTGTTTGTGTGTGTGTGTATGTATGTGTGTGTGTGTTGTGTAGCGGGGGTCCTCATTCAAACTACCAAAGGCCTCATGGATCCTTGAAAGCTCCTATGATAGAAGGAGGCAAGGTGGCACAACAATATAGATAGTGATCAGTAATTTGAAGAACAATTAGTTCAACTGAGTGCCTGTGTTTCTCTTCCCCTTTCACATCCTCAGTGGAGTGATAGTTCCACAAACAAAACTTCCCTTGCACAAGGTATCAATCTTGTTTTTGTAGGCAGTATGAAGATTTCTGGCTCCACTTAAAGAGTAAACTCCTGTGAATTTGTAGTTCTTCAAAATACATGTTGTGATCAAATGCAAATCCTGTGTACACGTAAAAAGGGTCTAAGCTAGAAAAGAAATGAATTTTACTATTTATTCATATATGTATATTTCAGATACATGGATTTGAATGAATACCATTTTTTTGGAAGTTACATCTTCCAAAAATATTCAGTGGGTGCTCAAACCTTGCTCTCAAACACCTCCTTCGATTTTGGAAGAGGACCTGGCTCTAGATTACATCTTCTCACCCATCTAGGTTCCTGATCAAGACATCACACCACTGCGCTTGGACATAAGGTAGTGGCTCTCTGTTCGTTATTTTTTCCAGATCATGTCCTTCTTCCCAGGCTCACTGAACTCTGACCCTTGTGCTATTTCCTACTAAGCCCAGTACAGCACCTTCATTCCTTGAGGATTTAAAACTCACACTTATTCTCCTGAGGAAGTCTGGGAGTTTCTGCTTGTCAGGAGCAGAAGGTCAATTGCGGAGGCAAAGGGTAATAAATAATAAACATGGCTCTGATGGCACATCTCCACCCCATTCAGCCACAGCCAGGAGAAGGCGAGTGCCAGCAGCTGCCTGCCCCCCTAAAGCTCCTGCACTGAGGTGTAGTGATTCCTACAGCATTTGTTACCTTTGTGTGTATATCCTCAGTGCAGCTTCTTTTCCTGAGTCTTCTGTGGGACTTTGCAAATGCAGGGTGGTGTTGACACAGGCTAACCTGCAAGCCCTAGGCTCTCCCAACTGACAAGTCCGCACATCTGCATTAGTTTGCAATTGTTGTACACACTGCTGGAAGCAGCAAGATAACCCTGTAGGGAGACCTGATTTAAAATTCACTGCATCCTGGTTTGTTGATTTTTCTCTAATTTACCGAATATTTCCAAGAGTAGAAATGAATGTAAATCTGGTTATTGCTCACGACAACCCACAGGCCACCAGAGCACCCTGTTTCATTTTAAGTCCAACTACAGTTGAAACTGCATCCCACGTCTTTTGTTAAATGCAAATATATGAAGGGGAGAAAAAAAAAGGATCATAGATTGAAAGAATTCTATGTGGATTGTTTGGAATCTCAGTGATGCTAGGTTAGAAAACCCCCAAAGGACTCTGAAAGTAGAGATGGAGAGCGGGGAGGGGGTGGATTCGGACATAACATTTTACATCTGACTTCGTATCTGTACCTTCTCTTTTCATGTATGTTTGGTCTGTTGGGTAAGATATTCATAGGATACAGCTTTATTATATGAATAAAGATATATGAATAAAATACCATATCATAAAGATATTATATGAATAAAAATATATAATAAAAGATATAACTGGGTAAAATAATCCAGACTAGCGTTTCTCTTTAAAATTAGTATTTTTTTAAATTTTTGACAGTACCATACTTGCATATGACCTGCTGTGATCCGTTCACTCCCATTGCCCTCTCTCACCCTCCCTCCCGATCCCACCAACATCCTTCTTCTTCCGGTTGTCCTCTCATCCTCATGCCTCTCCTTTCCCTTTTTTTTTTTTTTTATAATCTTGCTTTGAAGAAGTTTATATTAACTTCTAAAAAACAAACAAAAAACTAAGAAGATGTTCAAAGCAAACTTCCCAAGATCTTCACCAAGAATACAAAGGCCACAGAGCTCGGAGGGACTGGGCAGTGAAAAACTCTGCCTTCCAAATGACAGACGCATATGACGATGGAACAAAAGGCCCAAAGGTGCCAGGATGCCAGGAGACCAACAGTCGTTGCAGAAGATCACTAGACACAGGGCATGGACAGACATGGAAGAGACATGTAACCCCGCAGCCCAGACCAGAGAGTTCAGGGTCTCATGGAAGTGAAGTAAGCTGTTCTGGGCGTCCTCAAAACTACGTACTAGACTTAACTTTGAGTAATTTAAACAAGCATACATTTTAAGATTATTAACCAGCCATGAGGTTGTGTTTTGCATTGGCCTCTCTTTCACCACCCCCATCACGATGACAGAAGCCAAGTGTAGAAATGTCTTCTAACCCCACCAGGAACACTGAAAGCCATGCCTTTCCCTGCTGAGGTGGGCTCAGGGTATGCCTACTGAAATAGAATTTTAATATGGCCCAAATCCTTACAATGTCATATTTACAGTGTTAAACCACTTAAACATCCACGAATAAGCTAGAGGCATGAATAGTATCTCTGAGTACTTGTCGGAATGACCAAACAGAGAAGAGACCCAGAGGAGCAGACAGTCTTCCATCAAAGAACAGAGCAAACACAGCCTATTCCACACCAAACAACAGCACTCATTCTCCCTGAACTCTAAATGTCACTACTTAGCTTAAATCCTACGCAGTAAACAGTCTTCAACAAAGGCAAAAAAAAAAAAAGGAATCGTCTAATGTGTTCTATGACCAAAATAGAATCAAACTACAGTCAACAACAGAAAAACAAGAATCTCTCTTACAGTGGGAAATTGGCTGCATGGGGGTGGGGAGGGTGAGGGAGGGGATGGGGACACATTACTAAACCATTCATATCTAAAACGAAAAGTCACAAGGGGGATTAAAATACATTGAAATGAAAGTAAAAATTCAGCATACCAAAAGTCCTCAGGAGCAGCCAGGACAGAGCTGAGAGCTGACAGCACCAAATCAATCCTGTATCAGAAGAGAATGGAATTCTTAGTAATCTTAGGTGCTGATTTAAGAAAGAGAGGAGTATAATGATCCCAAAGTAATCCTACATAAAGAGGAATGAACAGAGTAACAAACAGCAAAGCTCTAGACAAAACCAGAGCAGTAAAGAAAGATTGCCTTTGAACGGAAATATAAACTCTGAGCTGTAAAGCAACGTGGGCATAAAAAAAAAAAAAAACAAAAACAAAAACAAAACAACAACGTAAGGGAGAGACAGACCCGCAATGTCAGGAGTGTCCACAATCCATGCATACCCTGCATCTAGCTGCAGAGTAAGGAGCTGCTTTCAGCAGCTCCACTTACACAGTGTTGGCAATGTGTTAATCAGCCCAAGTTCTCTAAAAGAATGAATAACTGAAACTCAAGGAATATGAAGTGTGTACTGTGAGTTGCCATGCAACTACTAAGGATACTCAACTCAGAACTTCGGATGTTGCACAGAAACAAGACCCTGGCTTCTAGATCTTTACAAGCGAATTCTACCAATCCAATGCCGCCACCTCCAGGAAATAGAAGAGGAAACACGATCCAAAGCCAGTTTTTGAAGCCAAACTTACCTTCACACCAAAACCAAAAAGTTACCATACAAGAAGAATAGCAAAAGCCCCGCTCATGAACAAAGAGGCAAAGTTTAACTAGATGAATCTAGCAGTGTAAGAATAATTGTACAGCATAAAAAGTGTGGTTTATTCTAGGGATTCAAGATTGTAGATTACTTAAAAATCAATCAAGGACCAGAACTTCTAGGGCAGGGTCAGAACACTTAGGAGCTACTGATTTCACTCAAATCCCTGGAATTATCTGAGACTCAGAGGCCTCCACCTCTGGCCACACAGAGACTTTAAGCTTATAAACTGAAGGGGTTTAATTTGGCTTTCCCCAAATTCCTCTCCAATCCTACATTCTACACAACCAGATTAGTTCTGTGATCCATGAACATGAATCTTTGACACCTTCTTCCTAGAACCCATGTGACTCGAGTTTCCGCTATTTATAAAGTAGATATAGTGTGTGGTTTGCTGTGGTCATTGGTCCTTGGAGGAAAGCAAGTGTGTTACTGTAGGTCATAACATTTCACAGACTATGCCTCATTCACTGGTACATGGCCCACTGACTTCAGAGCCCATCTGTGATTTGCCTTGCCCCTTCTTGCCTACCATGTCAACTGCAGAGATGGGTGCAAGTGTGATGACTTTGTCTGTCCTCCTGGTGAAAATGGAGGACAGAGTGTCTGTCATGCCTCATCTTGGGCAAGTGGTGCCAACAAGTGTGGTGGTATTGTGTTCCCCGAAATATTGTGCACGCTAATAAACTTATCTGGGGTCAGAGAACAGGACAGCCACAATATTAAACATAGAGGATAGGCAGTGGTAGCACATGCCTTTAATCCCAGCATTCCAGAGGCAGAAATCCCTCTGGATCTCTGTGAGTTCAAGGCCACGTTGGAAACAGCCAGATATTGTGACTCACGCCTTTAATCCCAGAAAGTGAGCCTTTAATCCCAGGGATGTGGGAGCCTGTTCTCGGGTTCCTCGTGGCTTTACCCAGCAGGTCCGAATAGAGGATGATCAGGACCACGGGCCTGATTGCAGGTGTCTGAGATGGTCTGCACTTGGCTGTGCTGGGGGAGGAGGTCTTTTGCTCCACCCCTTGGCGTCTCTATAAAAACCCTGGGCCAGAGACAGTTGGGGCTCGTTGGAATAGGTTCCAGGCCCTCTCGAGGCTCCTTTATTTTCTATCTGTTTATCTCCACAAGATTCTCCGCTATAAATCCTTCTATCTAATATTTCCTGCTGATCGCACTCAAGAAAACTCTGGGGAACTGTGGGGGTGGTGGGTAAACGCCCCACACAGGAAGTGATGGCAGAAAGCAGAAAGACATATAAGGTGTGAGGACCAGAAACTAGAAGCATTTGGCTGGCTAAGCTTTTAGGCCTTTAGCAGCAGTTCAGCTGAGATTCATTCGGGATGAGGACTGAGAGGCTTCCAGTCTAAGGAACCAGGATAAGCTGAGGAATTGGTGAGGTGAGGAAGCTGTAGCTTGTTCTGCTTTTCTGATCTTCCAGCATTCACCCCAATAACTGGCCTCAGGTTTGATTTATTAATAAGACCTTCTAAGATTCTTGCCACAAACAAGAAATAGATTCAGCTATCTGGAGCCTTTGTTGGTCTTCTTGGTGAAGATGGAGGGCAGAGCATCTGTGATGCCCCATCTTGGACAAGTGGGGGAAATCAAGAAGAATAAGAAATAAGTTTAGTTATCTGGAACCAATAAGACTTTTAGGATTACCAGTGCTGCAGGCCTACTTTATTCTCCCTGGTACTAGACAGCCAGCTTCTGAATGCTTCTCCTGGTTTGAGCCTGACTGAGAGTGTTTTAGGGTAGTGGATGATGATGGTGGCAGTAACTCTGGGAGGATAAGTCTGTCTGATTTATGAAGAATGGTTTTTAATATATGACAACTCTAGGCATGTTTATGACCTCATTTGGTCACTGTGATTGAGAGATTTTCATGTGTTCCTGATTTTCCAATTTTGAGCCTGAGAACTGACAACATTAGGTTTTTTTTTTTTTTAGAAATATGACCTTTGATTGATAGTCTACAAATCTGTAGTGAAAGCTGATTTTGCAATTCAATGCTTGCTGAATTAGGCTTGAAGGGGATAATTCAAGGAGAAGTTTCACAAAATAGAAATCTCCTGACTCTTTGAGGATTGTATAGCATTAAGTTTAGTGTTTTGTATTCAAGGCTTTTGATTATTCAGCATGTATAGCAGTGAACAAGGCAGATAACTGGGATAATATGCAAAAATACATGAAAAATTAAGGCAGCATTGTAGTTTAGGAGAGCTGCTAACAGAAATTCATTACTAACAAAGAGGGTTGTCATAAAAGTCCAAAGATAAGGTAGCCTTCAAAGAGATGAGGGTAAACAAAGATGGATGAAATGAAACCATCTCTGAAGTTGCCTGAGCTGCTGAGTCAGAACTGGGAGGTTCTTCCACCCTTTTTGGAGAGCCAAAGGCCATCCATCCTCAGGACATTGTCTACTGATGTCATCCTGGACATATTCAGTGTGAAGTCACAAGTGTCCTCTTCAGAGCAAAGCCCTATCTAGTGCCCCTGCCATTTCTAGCACAACTATTTTGTCCTTTTGTCTCTGGTTCATGCACAGCCAAGTCCTCCACTGAGCACTGGGATGACAGCAGTGGCCCTGAAGGCTGTCCTGCCTCACGACACCTCCTGTGCAGAAGATAGAAAGATAACACTAACTACCAGTGGGCTGTGAGTTGTGCTTCTTTGATTGTTTTCTCACTGTGAACTGTATGTATTGAAATGAGAAGTAACATGGTAAAACAGATGGAAAAATCATCTTTATAATGTTGAAAGGCATTCAAGGGCAGCAAGGGAGGGCAAGGGTAGGGATAAAGATGTCAAGTTCACCTTGTGAGCAAGGTCAGATAGACACTGTGTCTACAGAACAGTCTAGCAAAAGCATTATCATTTTCTTTTCTTTTCTTTTCTTTTCTTTTCTTTTCTTTTCTTTTCTTTTCTTTTCTTTTCTTTTCTTTTCTCTCTCTCTCTCTTTCTTTCTTTCCTTCTTTTTTTTTGCAAACTTTCAGACATATATAGAGTCAGTAACACATCCTTCTCTCCATATTGACATGTTATTAACATTCCAGATCTTGCAGTGCATCTGCATCCCCTGTGTACTAAGACTTAGGATGAGAAAAGTCATCAAGACATAAGCCTTGCTGTCACCTTATTATGAAGAGACACAAATTCGTAAGACCTTTGTTGTGGTTTAAATAGGAAATGACCCCAATAGGACCATGTTTTGAATGTTTCTTCCCTAACCTATGGCATCTGGGGACAGATTATTGATTGAGTATATAGAAGGTGGGACCTGGCTGGTGGAAGGGGGTCACCAAGGAGAGCCTTTGAGAATAATATGGGGCCCTGGTTCCAGTCACTCGGTTTCCCGATCCACCATGATGCGAACAATCTCCAGCTCACATTCCCACCTCCATACACGGCCATTTTGCCATGCTTTCACACTCCAATGAACTAAACCATGTATAAAAATAAACTGTTCCTCCCTTTGGTTGTTTTAGTCCAGAGTTTGGTCCTGTCAATAGAAAAGTAACTAAGAACGAAGACTAGCACTGGAGGACTAGTCACTGCTGTGATAACCTGACTAGGCAGAAAGACTGCACACGAGTCAAGTCCCTGAGATCAATGCCCAGTGCTGTCAATCAGCCAATAAATAAATAAATAAATATCAAAAGGATAAATAAACACCGGTTTTTAGGGCTTTGGAACTAGTTTGCAGAAGGGATGAGGGAGAGTTTGGGAGTGTGGCCTAGAGAAAGTCAGGATGCTGTAATCTCCACTCAGTGGATGGTTCTGATAGGAGTTTGGAAGACCAGAATGCCCACAGAAGTGTGGGCAGAAAGACTGTGCCCACAAAGGTCCAGATTAAGCAAGGACTCTACTGGGAGTTGGTCTGAGGCTGTTCACGTTAATCTGGCAAAGAATCCGTCTACATTTTGCCCATGCGCTGAATATTTAAGAGAGGCTGAATTCAGCAAAAATGGACCAACTAATTTGGCAGGGGAAATGTGAAGGCAGCATAGCATTAGGCTGAGGCACGGTTAGTGCTGGCTGATTATAGTCTGGTTTGTAGTGAGAATCAAGAGCAAACAGTAGAGTACAAAGTCATGACAACCATACAGGGTGGCCAGGAAAGTAGAATAAATACAATTGAAGTCGTGACCAAAGCAGTTATGACTGCTAAAGAGAAGTTGGAGTCTTTGTAGAGACAACAGGGAAGGGGTTTGAGAACAAGACCGACTCACCAGAGGCCCCAGGATGTAAAACTGAAAACTTTCCTTTGAAAAGAGGGATGCACGGGGCTTTGCTGTATGAGCAAACCCACCCCGGGAAGACGTTTCCAGGTTCAGCTGTGCAGTCACTCAGAAGCCGCTGCAGTTGTGGCCTCAGGAGGAACAGCTGCCTCTCAGTTGTACCTTCCATTTGTCATGGATTTTGAAAACACAAGGTAATGCAAGAGTTGTGGGTCATGTAGGCTTGCATCAAGATTTTCACGAGAGCCTGGGAGTCCAAACAGTGTGCAGCAGAGTTGGGTTCTTGGCACGTAGCCCTTGAGGGGCTGATTTAGGAAGCTGTGAATGTGAAGCCTAAGTTGTAATGGAGACGCTGGGTTTTTGGATGTGCCAGGATGTAGGATGTCTGCTGAAGAAAACTCCAGGCGATGTGTGTAGCTAGCCTGAGAGAAATGTTATGTGAGTTGCAGTTTGTAGGGTCCTAAGCATGGAGCTGGCCAAGCCCACTAGAAAGAACATTGTGATACCATGTGCCCTGCATGTTGGAAATGAAACATAGAACTTAATATTTTTACCGCTGGGTTTTGGTTTTGCTTTGGTCAAATCTGTTCCTGTGATCTGCCTTCGTATCTCCTTTGGGGATCGTAATACTTATGCTGTGCTGCTATACACTGTAAGTAGGTTTCTTTTATAGTTTATAGGATCTCCCAGCTAAGAGTTTGCCTTGGGTTTCAGAAAAGCCTTTGGGCTTTTGAACAATGTTGGAACCTTAAGACTCTGGGGACTCATGAAGGTGGACTGAGTGCATTGTGCATTATGAGATGGCCACGGGAGTTTGCGGGCCGGAAGCAGAAGGTGATAGTTTGAACCTGGAATACTCCCTGCAGGCTCATGTCTTGAATGATTCTTTCTCTGCGTGGCTGTGATGTTTTGGGAGACCCTTTGTGAGATGAGGTTTGGCTGACAGAGCAGATCACTGAGGGAGAGCTTGGAAGGAGGTAGCCTATTACTTGCTCTCAGCTCTTCTCTGCCTTCTACTACTACAATAATAGACTCCACCTCACATGTCCACCAGCATGAAGGAAGGCATGCTGCTGTGCCTTCCTTCAGAATGCAGGACAGAACTCCCTCCAAACCATGAGTTAATACAACTGCTTCCTTCTTTAAGTAGTTTTTCTAGGAGTTTGGTCACAGTAAAGCAAAACTAGCTGACATAGTTCTGAAATTAAAAAAAATTAAACAATATACAGCTAAGCTGAGAGGTGGCTCAGCAGGTGTCAGTTTTCTTCAGTTGATTAGGCACTACTCATCCTTCTCAACAGGGTCGTTTCTCAAGCCAGGGAGTCCACACTGGAGCTCTTCTGCCATGCAAGGACACCTAGGCAAAATCATCTGTGGGGAACATTCCTGTACCAGAAACCAGCCCAGACTTACACCTGATCTTGAACTTCCTAGTCCCAAAGTCTGTAAGAAATAGACTTCCATTATTTAAGAATGACCCTGTAAAATCTATGGCCTGTTTGAAGGAAAGTGGATGGGGGTATACAGGAAGGTTTTAAGAGAGGAATCAGAAAGGAGAAATGTAACTACATCATATCTCAAAAATAAAATATACCAGAAAAAAAAAAAAAAGGAATTACCCCTTCTGAGATGTTCAGTCACAAATAACTAAGGCAGCTAATAAGACTCTCGGATCTCAGAAGAAATAGCATTCCCGGCAGATCACATCTTTGAGGTTAGCAAAAGACATTCAAAGTGAGCCTGTATTTGTTTATGCCACACACTTTCTAATAACACCCACGTCGACAGACAGACATCAGCAGAGAACTGAGCACAGGGATGGAAGGGCTCAGACGGGTCTAGGTTCCATTAGAACAATCTCCTTGGAATGGATTTCTTCCTCTGTGTCAGGTGTAGCCTACGACTGCAGTGAGTGTTTACCTCTAGGAAGTACTTTGCAAATCAAGCACTCATTCGAATAGACACATTGTGCTGCTCATTTTTCATAATTGCATTTGGTACTCGACTGTGTTAAACACCCTTCTTCCCTTCTGTGACCAGGATTTGCATTATGATTTCTGTTAAGTTCCTGTGTTTGCGTGTCGATGAAATAAGTCTGAAATCCTCATATCGAAGATGGTCTCCTTTAAATTTCTAAGGCAGCATTTGTGCTCAAGCACTGAGCAATGAATCGTCTCTCTATGACATCCCATAAAGAGCGGCAATGTTCTGTAAATTTATTGATGTTGCTGTTCATAGCATCAGTAGTGGGATCAGACTGATCGTCAACTCACTGCTTTTGTGTCTTTTTTACTCAAAAATACATAATCCATTGACATAAATTAGAAATTTAAGTTTAACAAAAATCTCCAATAGCCAGGTGTTCGTAGCTATAGATGTTCACAAAAAGAGATCTTAAATATCTGAGATCAGGGCAAAAATATAAATTTTATAGGAGACATCAAGTTGTGTTATTACAGTTTTGGCAAGTAGAGCATGCATTGATAAGAAGGTCAGCGCTGGCACGCTAAACTAAAGGTGGATGTAAAGTTCCGTTTCACCACGCATTCCAAATGCCTGTTTTCTTAGTAGACAGCTAACTTTGACCCTTTCTAGTATCTAGGCCAGGAGGGTAAGGTAATTAGATTTTCTGATGAGGACTAGTGAAGACAGGGAGCGGTGTTTCAGTGATCACCACTGATTATAAAACTCAAAATAAAAGATTTGTTTTATTTATAATGTATGTGGAGGGGTGAGGGGTGAAGGGGTAAGGGGTGAAGGGGTGAGGGGTGAAGGGGTAGGGGGTGAAGGGGTAGGGGGTGAAGGGGTAGAGGGGTGAAGGGTAGGGGTGAAGGGGTAGAGGTGAAGGGGTAGGGGGTGAAGGGGTAGAGGTGAAGGGGTAGGGGGTGAAGGGTTAGGAGGTGAAGGGATAGGGGGTGAAGGGGTAGGGGGTGAAGGGGTAGGGGGTGAAGGGGTAGGGGTGAAGAGGTAGAGGTGAAGGGGTAGGGGGTGAAGGGGTAGAGGTGAAGGGGTAGGGGGTGAAGGGTTAGGAGGTGAAGGGATAGGGGGTGAAGGGGTAGGGGGTGAAGGGGTAGGGGGTAAAGGGGTAGGGGGTGAAGGGGTAGGGGTGAAGGGGTAGAGGTGAAGGGGTAGGGGTGAAGGGGTCGAGGTGAAGGGGTAGGGGTGAAGGGGTAGAGGTGAAGGGGTAGGGGGTGAAGGGTTAGGAGGTGAAGGGATAGGGGGTGAAGGGTTAGGAGGTGAAGGGATAGGGGATGAAGGGGTAGGGGGTGAAGGGGTAGGGGGTGAAGGGGTAGGGGTGAAGAGGTAGAGGTGAAGGGGTAGGGGTGAAGGGGTTGAGGTGAAGGGGTAGGGGTGAAGGGGTAGAGGTGAAGGGGTAGGGGGTGAAGGGTTAGGGGGTGAAGGGGTAGAGGTGAAGGGGTAGGGGTGAAGGGGTAGAGGTGAAGGGGTAGGGGGTGAAGGGTTAGGAGGTGAAGGGATAGGGGGTGAAGGGGTAGGGGGTGAAGGGGTAGGGGGTGAAGGGGTAGGGGGTGAAGGGGTAGGGGTGAAGAGGTAGAGGTGAAGGGGTAGGGGTGAAGGGGTCGAGGTGAAGGGGTAGGGGTGAAGGGGTAGGGGTGAAGAGGTAGAGGTGAAGGGGTAGGAGGGTGAAGGGGTAGGGGGTGAAGGGGTAGGGGGTGAAGGGGTAGAGGTGAAGGGGTAGGGGTGAAGGGGTAGGGGTGAAGGGGTAGGGGGTGAAGGGGTAGGGGTGAAGGGGTAGGGGGTGAAGGGGTAGGGGTGAAGGGGTAGGGGGTGAAGGGGTAGGGGTGAAGGGGTATATGCACACAAGCACAGGAACACTTGCAGAAGCCAGAAGAGAGCTAGATCTTCTCTACACACACACACACAGAGAGAGAGAGAGAGAGAGACAGACAGACAGACAGACAGACAGACAGACAGAC
The DNA here is from genome assembly GCF_049852395.1 of Peromyscus maniculatus bairdii. Lineage (NCBI taxonomy): Eukaryota > Metazoa > Chordata > Mammalia > Rodentia > Cricetidae > Peromyscus > Peromyscus maniculatus. The sequence continues at coordinate 6,061,857 of NC_134866.1, read as the reverse complement.
AGACAGAGAGCTTTTTAATAACTTGAAAATAAAGGCACACATGTGTACTTATGTATGTGCAGGCCAGAAGCCAATGTCAATCACTCTCTATTTTACTTTTTGAAGCAAGGTCTTCTCTTCTGGGACATATAGAACATGACAGTTTACATACTGTCCTACTGTGCGATAGCACACCAGAATGCCTTGCTTGTGTCCAATCATAACTTAGGACCCAACCTTTCCCAAACCTCCTCTTCCAGCCTCATCAGCATCTGGTGAATGTCATCTCACCCTCAGGTTCTGTGGGATCAACTCTTCAGGTTCTGTACAAGTGAGACCATGAGGTTCTCCGTCTGCTCCTAGCTTATTGCACTCAACGTAGTGATCTCCAGCCGTTTTGTCACAAAGAACAAGCTTCATCCTATTAGATGGCTGGGTAGTATTTCATTATGTTATAAACAACATTCTCCTTACCCATTCACCACTTTTTGGAAATTGAGATTGTTTTTATTTTGGACTGAATAATGCCGTACTAGGTGTGGGGATAGAGTCATGTCTTGGGCTGACTTCAATGCTGATTTCATTAGCTTTGGATATATGTGTGGAAGTGGTGTTGCTAGATCAAAACACATCTTTTACTAATTTAAAAGATTAACATTATATGCTGTACAATTACTGACCACAACAGTATTAAATTAGAAAGAACAAAACAAAACTTCTTGATAATATCCCAACTCCAGATATTTGTTGACCAGACACAATTCCAAGTTACATGTGGGTCAAAGATGAAGTCACAGGAAACATTCAAACAGTTTAATAAATAACAATAAAACAGAACTTTAGCTGTTTTGTGCCTTTAAAGAAGAACATGGAAGAAAACTTCAATCTTCACTTTCTTATGTGAGGGAAAAATAAAATATTCAAAGAAGTAGGCTAAGATAATGCCTTACAAGTCCAGACAAGACAGAGAAAATTGAGAGCCGAGTTCACAGATGGAAGAAAATGAGAAACATGAGCAGAAAACACAAAGTAAAAACTAAACTCGATGGAACCAGCTCTGGCATGTAAACACTGTGTAAGCAAGTTATCACCCCCCATGAAAAGTGGGACAGCTGAAGAGACTACAGAAGAATGATGCTTCTCAGATCCATCGCAGGAGTGAGGTCACAAAGACATTTCTGTACCCCAACTTGGCGAAAGATATCTGGGTACATGAAGAAAACATGTCAGAAATAAGCAGATGCTCCCAGGGGGCCAGGACCAGGTGAGAAACACCTACACTGTGGCTGAAGGTGAGTGAGCCTGGGAGAGAAAAACTCCACAGGGAGCCAGGCACGAGGAGGCCACAGTTTAGTGTCCTTCCTGGAGCAGTTCCACATTCTCATAGTGAAGATGTCAGGAAACGCTCACTCACAAGCTTAGCAGCAGATGGTGACAGGAAGTCCTCTTCTATTTAACAAGCCCAACCCCAAAGATTCCCCCGTCCATCAGAACCTAATCCACAGCACCTCATAATTAGCCTGGCGAAGGGAGAGTCCCGGCTCTGAGTCCTCTCAGCCCTCCTAGGCCTCGTAAAGGGGGGAAGCTGTTGGAGAGGCAGTGGTCAAGTTCACAGCCCAGAGCCACAGCTTAGCAAGAGATGCAGACCCCGAGACACCAAGACAGAGATGGAAATACGCCTTTCAATTGTTACCTAGCCGATATCTCATCCTTGTTCCTCATCAACACAGTCCCATTTTACTAGGCAAGCCTTCCCCATGCAGTGTCTAATTTGTCTGGAGCAGATTCCACTCTTCCTTCATCCTTCCCACTCCTGAGAGCCTTCCCAGACACCAGTGCGCTCACTCAGTAACATCTCCTAACTTCAGTATGGCCCACTGGCATTTCAACAAGTCAGATTCGGCTTGGCCCGGGTGCTAGTGGTGAGCTACAGAGTGGATGCAGTGAAGCCTTGGCCAGTGGAACCACACGGGAAACCTTTCTCATTCTCACAGGAACTGTCCTTCTGGGGTGGAGTGTGAATGATAAACGCTAGAACTGCAGCTCCCAGCAGCCTCTGTCTCCAGGAACACAGCCCTCAGAAGACCTGACTGTGTATTACAGGGCCTGGAAGCCAAGCTCTCCCATAATTCCACAAAGCAGGGGCAGCCGTTGACACCACCAGAGTGTGGGCGGTGGATTTTGCCATTGCTCAAGGCACTTAGGGCCAGCTGTCAGGAACTGAAAATACCACGGAGGAGAAACAGGTTGCTGGTCATAGCTGCACAAGGTCACTTATAATTAAGTTTATCATGCTCCCAGCTAGATCTGATTCGTTATAAGGAAACAAATTATGCTGGGATATATCAGTTTCCAGTTCCTCCTTAGTGTAGAAAAACAGCCAGAGTGGTGTTGAAAACACTCCATTTGGAAGTCAGCCGAGGAACGCCCTCCAGAAATAAAGGGAAGTGAAATGACTTTGATAGAGTGTGGTCTCATTTTAAATTGCAGACAGTGAGTTCCTACAAGTAGCCGTTTATAACAGCACACAAAAATATGCTGATTCAAGTTTGCTCAGGGTTCTGAGAATCTTATGCGCATCTTCCCAAAGACAGCAGTAAAAACACTACACGTGGATGGAGTGGTGTGTTATAAGTTGCTGATCTTCTGGCAATGTGCCCTGAACCTAAGGTGCAGCAGTTGTAGTATAGATGTATTGGCTGATGCCGAGTGCCCAACAATTCATTGTCCGTTATTCTGGGGGCTTCAAATGCAAGCTCAGGATCCCAGCATGGTCAGGTTCTGATGAGAGCTCTCCCTCAGGCTGGGGTATGCAGGTTTCAGGTTGATTTTTTACATGGTAGAAAGAGTGGTGTACTAATGACTCTCTACCGTCTCTTGAATCAATCTGTCCTGCCTACACTGGGGAGAGGTACAAACACCAAGAACAGAGAGGAAGTGTTAAGCTTCTGTGGCTATGTGACAGCCTTATCCTAAGCCTCCTTAATGAATGAGAGTCCTGATCTCACTGGGTGATGCAGAAGTCCAGGTGGACAGGTAAACTGGAGGAAGGCCTGAGACTGGGGAATGTGCTGCTCCTGGAGCCAGAAGCTAGGACTGCAATCCTTTTCCAGGAGGATGCCAGTTCCAGCAAAAGCCATGTGGTTCTGTGTGCTTTTTAGAATTGGAAGATACATAAATAGTCCCAAGAAGTGAGCCAGGGCAAAGAAGAACCAGCCACAAGCTCAGCTTCCTCGAGATGTATAGGAAAGTGGCTCGTGGTGTTCCTCCCAGTACTACCATCCTACGGAGCACTCCCTTCCCCAATTGATCGCAGTCAACACAAGCACATACCTTTGTTTCATATATCCTTATTCATTATGTGGAAGGAGCACACAAAATGTTATTGAAGAAATAAAAAAACTGTACACAATGGAAAGCAATGGCCCAATCTGATGAAACTTTGACATTTATTACAGCACAAAATACATTTATTCTCACTGCATCAACAGCACAGGATTATAGAAAAATTCTTTAGTGACCATTATTATTTACAGAGCTGCACATGTTCAGAACAAGATCTGAAAAATCAAGAATGTAATGATTTGTAAGAGCCGAATTGATGTGCTCTGGTTTAATGTAACGCAGTCTGAGTCAGCACCATCAGACACGACCTATAGACTTACAGACTAAAACTGACAAGCAACTCTTTCAACTATATACATTGCTCTGATTAGATATTTAAAATGAATTCCCCAGTTTAAATGCATCCCAGATGCAAGATATTGAAGGACACTTCTCATCACTAAGGAACAATAAATGCAGCACAATTAGATGCTTTGGCAAGAAAGTTTTAACAGATTGCTCAGATTCTATGGTTTCATAGAAATGATATTTGTAGTTTAGAGTAAATTCTGAACATAATACAATCAGGTGTGATGTTGAGATTTTATGCTTAAATATTGATCTAAGACATATGATGTTAGTTGGAAGAATAACTGAGAAAAGTATGTCTTTGAGTGCACAGCTGTGGCATAGCAAACATGAAATCATTTCCCCGGGAAGCTGGCAGGAATCCTGCAGACTCCATTAAAGAACACAGAATAGCAACCTTTGCATTTTGATAAAGTGGATGTTGCAGTATCATGTGACTACATTACATTAGCAGGTGCTAGAACTGGTACAAGGCTGTCATGTGCTCTATAAGAAGAAACGTACACATATCCCCTGATCCCTGTCAAGATGAAAATTTGCCTGGCAAAAGGAACTGTACAAATGTGGCTAAAGTGAGCATTCTGTTACTCTGGATTGTCCAGGTAGGCCCAAGGTAATCATGGGAGTTCTTGTTAAAAAGAGGTCAGGTTGAGCATTGCAAGATGACAGCGTGGGACTTTCCAGGGCTTGGTCTACTGTAGAAACACCAGTTTGAACTACTGCAGTTTTCCACGTGTTTTTGTTAGTTTTGTAGAGCTGTGACCAAAATACAAATAAAACAGCACAAAACACAAAGACAACTGATGGAACTAGGGGCCATGGAGGTTTAATAGCTTGCTTAAGATGTTAATGTAGTGAAATGAAGCTTGTTTCTAGCCCACCTTTCCAGACCACAGACTTCCGCTCTGACTGAGACAGTAGCAGCACACTGCCTGCGTCACAGCTCCTGAATCCAAGACCAGCAGTGATGCTCAGGACAAAAACCCCAGCCTGTGAAGCAGAGGCTGCCTCTGCCAACGCAAGAGTCAAATGTGTGACAACTTATCAAAATGTCATACTATCTCAAGACAAGGCAATTTAGATCAGTTTGGGTAATTTTGGGTGGGGGAGATAATGTTATTGCCACAGTTTTTTAAATGTTTTTCAGCTCAATATGTGGTTCTTTGATATATAGCACTCCTTCCCGCATGGGCTCAGCACTGGGGACCCTTTCACCTTGGGGCTCACAATTCCCAAGTGTCCCACCTGCAGCAGTGTCTACCCACTGGAAGAGTGAAGTAAAAAGGTTACCTACACATCCCAGAAGCCTTAGCGCGAGTTATTTCCTACAGCCTATTGCTCAACACCAGCACAGGAAGTTGTAGCCTGGTCTGTTGTGGCTGCAATCTCATTTCCATGGGAGGGGAGAAAGCATTTCGGTGGCTGCCTGGTAAGTTCAAACACAGACTACAGCAGGAGAAAAGGTAAAGGGCAGTGGGAGCTGCCGTCAGTCTCAGAGTGTTGCCGAACTGTCCATCCACTCATGGCCAGGTGTCTGGGCATTGATGCACCCACCCAGGTAAAGTACAGACGGCAACAGGCAGAATAGAACTCTTTGTCCAACTATGGTAATGATACAGTGGGCAGAACTGCTTCCTGCAGGAATCTTTTTCACAAGAGAAAAATGGTGGATATTCTTCCTTTTTCCTTACTTCAGAAAGGAAAAGAATGATTCTGCCCTGACATTTTCCTTTAAGGAGGAAGTCAATTTCTCCTAGTTCTAAAGACAGCTAACCCTGAAGACAGTGGCAAGCTGCCTACCAGCTTCTCATACTTCTATCTATTAAGGATCAGAAATCTGGTTTTGTGCTAGGGGCGAACGTGAGTTAAGCTTTGAACAGTGTTTATATAACAGGTCATTGTTATGGGAACCATCTCTACTTTTGATTCCAAAAGAACTACGCTTGATACAAAACTCTACCACACTTTACTTAACTCCTGACAAGTTATTTTGTCTCTGACTTCAGGTTCCAATCTTCACAACAAATATCATCATCTCAACAGCCTTCACATTTCTTTGGGATTCAAAAGCAGCAAGCAGTGCATTTTTATTTGTCTGCAGAGAAATTAGGTCTTGACATAGGGAATGCTGCATTTCCATGGACCTCCTCTTCTGTAATGGACTGGACTCCACATCGTGGATTCATTCAAATGACATTTAGAGGACTGGAGCAGAGCCCTGTGCAGAATCCAAGCCAAATTCTTAAGAACCAGGATGACTGTATTATTGGTTTCTAAGAACATCCACCGGACAGGGACGACAAAACTAAACACCAGGGGCCAAAAGATCAGATCAGATCAGCCTGCAGCATACGTTGTGCTGGGTGTATCATCTCGCTTAACCCGAAAGGGCAGGTCTCCTGGCATCAGAGAAACATGGCTGTAGCATGGGGGCAGGATTCTGAAGCATGATGCCCACCAAGAAAACAGAAGCAGAGGAATTTGGAGATAGAGGAGCCCCCAGGGTCTGAGCTGCAGTGTCCAGCTGTGTCTGAAGCTAGGGTCTTCTGTTCCATGCCTCTGTGCATTCTGCTACCTCACGCTAGCTTGAGCCTCATTTCTGGTGGGAAAAGGACCCTTTCACTCCATCTATCTCCTCTTCTGTCCTGATTCAAAAAGTACCTTTGCACAGTCCTCCTTAAACTGCTAATGAGTCTGCCTGCCATCCCTGGTGTGGGGAAAGTAGGCTGAGTGCAACTCACATAAAAGTATCATGTGTAGCACACTGGCCTGTGACTTCCACCCTGCCCTGGGTTGTACATAGATTCGAAGTCTGCACTTAAACTTATGAATGATCACTCCTCTTAGAAGTAAAATTAATTCCCTCATGTCTTCTTCAAGGCATTTGTTGTCTCGTGTTTTCATTCATGAAAAATAAGTCTGTGATTCTAGGAGAAGGCTCCAAGACCCACAATGTGGTTTTATATCAGGGAAGCAGATATATCTTGTCTTTAATGGCAAAAAAATTGTCTTCTGTGAGACGTTCCAGTGAGAGTGCACCTTGATCCTGTCCTGTGGGCGAGGGTAGAGATGAGACCCCAGAACAGACACTTTCCCCAGTGTGCAGAAGGTTTCTGGCTTCCCACTGCAAAGCCCCCCCGCCCCCCGACGTCCTGTCCCAAGGGTCACATGGGCACAGCTTCCTCTGGGTCCTCTCACACAGCCATTTGTTAGAGTCAATTGCCTTTCCCTTTACACTATCAATTTAGAAACACTGATTACGTCTGAGCCTCCCAGACTGGAGATGGTTTCATGTTGGTAAGAAAGTCACCTGGTTTATAGGTGCTGCCTGTATTCCAGACGCACATGACAGCCGGGGTCGGGCTCCCAGGGGTGATTTAGTAGCACATCAAGGCTAAGTGGGTCCACACAGAAATTCACGCTGTGCTTTCATTTCATGACTGCTCCTCTGGTATTACTTTCCTCACATTAAAGAACCTTAAATCTAATGAAATGAGCCTCCTTCCCCCTCCTTCCCACACCCATATTTATGATCATATGAAAAGAAACACGCAGCATCAGTACTCCTTATGCCTCTAAAATATGACCCTGCCTTTCCTGGTGGCTGGAATATATAATTTCTCCCTCTGCTAGGACCTAGCATTTCAAGTTGAAATGAATTGAAAATTTATAGGCTGCATTATTTTCACTCACAACCAGCTCTGTGCCAGACCACCTACTGGTAAGAACAACAACTTAATTAAATTACTGTTGTAAATTATAACTACTTATGAACGCTATTAAAGCCACATTCTGTGATGTTTTGCTTTCTTTTATTTTTCTCCCAGCCTGGGATGAAGAGGATTGAGTAAATAGATTTCAGGATAATCAAATTGTTCTTTACTTTTCTATCCCATAGTGGCCTCTCTTAGTCTGTGGAGTGGTACTGTTAACGGCAATACCTTGGCTAAGTAATTTATACAGCTCTGTGAGCTAACTTTTCTCAGACATGGAGACAGGGAAGTCCACTGCCATCTGGTGTCCCTTTGAGGGTTGTTAGATCCTCATCTGGTGGAAAGTGGGAAGTTGAACCCCCTCCACCTCCCCTTTATGAGGCTATGGAACCCCCTTACCTAGGAGTCTGCCTCCCAATACTCTCAACAGCTACAGCTCCCAATACTGCTACTTAGGCGATTACATTTCTGCTTAAATCCTGGAGAGGCCAAAGGCATTATGCCTGCTGATCAGTTAAGCCAGAGGCCTAGCCATAACCACCTCTGCATTTTTTTTTTTTTTTGAGCTGTTGGAAGAATAAAAAGGAAACACACTTGGGACAGAAAGTGCCAGTCATTTGTGATCATCCTGAACTTGTGATGTCCTGTTTCACCTGCATGTGACCAATGATCAGCCTCGGGTAGAGGATTCACAGTGTCTCCTAAGAACTGCGAGCATGGTAATCATTGCACCTGGTGTTTAATGATGCCAGCAATCAACAGAGCATGTGGTCATGCATTTTCTTCCTCTAAGAGAAGAAATACAACAAAAAGAAATCTAGACTTGCATAGCACAAGTTCAATACACATTCCAAATACTGAAACAAATCCCATACTCTACTATGGGAACTAATCAAAGAAAGTCATAGGGCTTTGTGAGGGATACATTCAAGAGCCCAGAACAGTTTTTTCCCCCTGGGTCTTCAGTCACTACTAGGTAAAAAATTAGGGATGCCAAGATGGGATTACCCGACTATGCAAATTTCTTAAACATTGGCTTCTACTTTTCTGTGTGTTTAAAAAATAAAATTAAAATTTCTTTTAAATTGGGTAACATTCTGGGGTATATTAAAGACAGCTAATAGTCACATTTAATAGTGTAGAGGGGAAACCAGGTTTGACAGAAGCATAAATCTACAGCAAGAGAGGCAGGCTCATCAGGATGACACATGGCAGTGTCCTCTGTGACTCTTGAGGACAACGGCTTCAAGGTTTGCTTTATGTGCTTCCGGTGTATTTATTTTTATACTGCGGTAAAAGCATTAATGCGTATCAAGTGTCCATAAGAAATAACCAAGAAACCATTTTTAAAAGCTAAAATTACAATGGACTCAGGCTTTCAGACTCCTTGGTGCCGAAGTCCAGTAAGACATGCTGGAAGAAATTTTTGTGGGTTTGGAGAGAAAAGTGTAGGTAAGAGGACCTAGGTCTCCCCTGACCCCAGATCCCCAAGGGTCCATCCCTAGGAACTGTGGGAGACTGAATGTCTTTTCACCACACCCAATTTCTATGATCACAGTTTGCCAGAGTGTACTTACTCAGCCATAAAGGCCAGGTGGCTAAGGACTAAGAGTCTCTGCTCTCTCCACTGGTCCATCCTAAATTCATCATCATAGTTCTCAGTGTCTGGCTTCCTAACGTGGTGTGTCTAAGTGTGGAATGCCATGTTAACTAAGGTAGAACTAAAAATACCCCCAAGTGAAAAAAGAAATATAGATATTTTTTCCAGTCTGAGCACAGCTAGTATTCTTGGGGAGGGCTGACCTTCAAAACTATCTGTCTGTGCTCCTGGGAGATGTGAGGTAAGAGCAGGCATACCACCCTGAGAGCTGATTCTCCCACATTTAGGGGATGTCTCCACCACTTCATTGTCAGGTCCATAAATATTCTAAATGTAAACAAATCTTCCCATGTGGTCTCTTCCCTAAGGGCCCTTGGGGAATGTCTTCTTGTTCTAAACTTTGCTCCTAACAGAACAATATCCCAGAAACATAAGAGTCCATGTGAATGGTGTACATATTCAGTACATAGACGCCATCTCCATTTAGGGAGAAAAAAGATATCTCCTCCCTCCCCACCAATGGACCTCTTAGTGTGGATGCTGATGAGACTGTTTTGCTTTGGCTCATCTCTGCTGCTGGCCAAGCACTTTATGCTAGATCAGTTCTCCTAAGGATGACCATATAAACTCTAGACAGAATGTAAAATATGACTCTACAAAGAGACTGGAGGATGTCAAGAGGGCAAGTACTAGAAAGGATGCACAGAACAAGAAATGGTTCTGCACATGGCTCCGTTTTCTCCTTTCCTGACCAAAAGAGCCTGCAGGCTGCAGGAGTGGCTATCGACACACAAGGATGGGTTAAGATGTGAAGCGCTGCCACAAAAGGCCCGTATATTGAACTAATTGTATCATGAGGGCTCTGACTTCATCAATGAACTAACCCACTGATGGATTAATAATTGGGTGACATTTTAATGGCATTATTGAGCTGTGGTTAAAATTTTAGGAAGTGAGGGCTGCCACGAGGAACTAAGTCCCTGTGGTGTGCCTTTGGAAGTTATCTGGGGTCCACCCCACTTCACTTGAGATTCTCAGGAAAAATTGTCATGGATGACATCATGAGAGAGACTGTTGCAGAGTAGACTGCCAGCAATAAATTTATTGCCCTGGGTTAAAATTGTGATTCTTGTATGGTGTGCTAAGGCCATGTTGGTTTTACCACATGGTAACTTACCAGAAAGGATGATATGGGAGAGGATCTGGCTGAAGGAATGCCTACCCAGGGAGATGAAGATAGACAGTGTGAGCACAGCATGGTCATCACTCCCCCAAAATCAGAAGTGGCACTTCTAATGTCCTTCCTGATGTGACAAGACTCACTTTCCTCTTCAGGGAGGGAGAAGCATGAAGTACTGAGCACATCACTGCTGTCAACTAGTGTGGAGCTAGCTTATTCTAAAAAGCCATTTGTACTTTGTTAAACATAAAATATGCAAAGAGGCAAGGCAGTTCAGTGGTTATAGGCACTTGTTTCATGATCCTGGAGACCTGAGTTCAATTTCCAGGACACATGTTAAGGTGAAAGGAGGGAGCCAACTCAACAAGGCTGTCCAATGATCTCCGTGTGTACTCCGGCATGTGCACACCCCAACACACACAATAACATTTAAATTGTTTTAAATGTGAAGAAAGGGCTCCATTCTATGCCCTTAACAGGAAATAGAATCTTACTCATCACAACGACATTACCATTTTTGGTGCTTTCTAGAATCCATGAAATGTATCCTTGCATCCTTAGGTTTACACAATGAACCATGAGTTCCTGGAGGGCAGAACTTGCTGCCATCATTGAATCCACCAACACTCAGGAGATGATGCTTTCTTAGGGAAGGTCTCATATGGAGGTTTCTGCATGTAAAGTGTTTGCTTTGGATTCCCACCTGTCTTCAGCAGGGCAACAAACAACCATTTAAAGAGAAAATTCTTCCAGAACTTTTGAAGAAAAACTGTACATGTTTGCTCAAATACACAATTGTACATTGCAGATCTTCTTTCCAAATTGTTGATAACATGTACTTGGCCCAGCCCACCACTGTTAATGGATAGTCCCATTGTTATAGCACTCCTGGTCCTCTGCAGTATCCATTCAACCCCAACCCCAACTGTGACAGAACTCACTTTGATGTCTTATACACAACCCAAGGAGTTGGGTGAACTGATTGAACTTTTGTAACTCAGCTGGAAGCCCCAGCTTGTCAGTGAGATCCAGCTACTAGAACGAAGACAATAACGAACAGACATAACAGCAACAGGCACATCAGCTTCTCCGCCGTACCTGTCAGTGCAGAACCCAGGCCATCATCCCCTTCGCTTGGCTGAACTAAGATGGGGATTTAAGGACATGAGTGGCCATGGCAGAAGAGGAATCCTTACGGTTTCTCACACATAGGCTTATATGTTAGAATAAATGCACATCTAGGAGACCCCTCCAGGACACACTTTACTGGAGAGAAAAGGACTCTAAACCAAGCTCAAGATGGCCAGGTGTCATCCCTGCCCCTGCCTCAGCAAGGTTGCTGACCTAGACATTTTCTATGCCACTTCCTCCCCTTCTTCTCTAGTTTCCCCAAGGATGGACTGAGAGGGGCCACTAGACCAGCTCCAAAGACAACCAGATTTTGGTATTATGTTTATGAACCAGGCCAGGGCCAAGTGAAGGTCCTGTTGAGATTAACATAAACAAGACATTGATATCTTCGCTACTTTCTTACTGCTATGAAGAGACACCAAGGCAACTTGTAAAAGAAAGCATCTAACTGGGGGCTTGCTCACAGTTTCAGAGGGTGAGTTCTGAAGTTTGGGGTCAGTCACAAGACAGAAATAGTTCTACTATATTCCTGTCACTTCCATGAACAAAGCAGTATAGCATGAATCTTAACATTTCTTATTAATAAAATCAAACCTGAGGCCAGTTATTGGGGTCAATGCTGGTAGATCAGAGAGACAGAACAAGCCACAGCTATCTCACCTCGCCGGATCCTCAGCTGGTCTTGTCTCCTCAGACTGGAGGCCTCTGAGTCCTCATCTGGAATGGGTCTCAGATGAACTGCTGCTCGAAAGCCTGAATGCTTAACCAGCCAAATGCTGAAGCAGCCAAATGCCTCTAGTTTCTTGTCCTCACGCCTTATATATACCTTTCTGCTTTCTACCACCACTCCCTGGGATTAAAGGCTGGCTTTCTGGGATTAAAGGCGTGTGTCACCATGCTTGGCTTTTTCCAGTGTGGCCTTGAACTCACAGAGATCCAGAGGGATTTCTATCTCTGGAATGCTAGAATTAAAGGTGTGTGCTATCACTGCCTAACTAGTGGCTTTTCTGTTCTCTGACCCCAGATAAGTTTATTAAGGTACACGATATTTTGGGGAACACAATACCACCACAAAGCAGCTTTATTTACTGGTTTTTGTTTTTTTTGTACTATAAAGAAAAGAAAAGAAAATACTACTACAAGTAATTGGGAAGTTATTTTGAAATTAGAAAAAAAAAGGCATATGAGGATCTCAATAAAACTTGAATCTCCAGGCACATGTGAAATAGGATGACTCCAATCTTCTCTGCTTTATTTTTTCTTTCTTTGTACATGTTCCTTGTGTCCAACAAAAGGGTCAAACACAAGGACACGGTCCAAACAAACCCCAATACACATGCTTGGAACAGCAGCCTAAGGACCAGTTTCCACCAGAGCTGCATCTTCACGAAGAAGAAAGCGCGTTTGCAAGTGTCAAGCCTTTGATTGCTTTGTGTTTATTCTGAGATAGGGCCTGGGTATGTAGCTGAGGCTAGCCTTGAATTTGCCCAGAGTGCCCTTAAAATCCAGATCCTCTTACCTCAGTCTCTAAAGGGGCTGGGATTTCGGGTGTGTGGCAGCTCACCTGGCCTTTCCCTACCTTTTCTCTGACAGCTTCTTCTGCCCTCCCTGTTTCCTGACACTAGTGCTAATTTCTCCACTGACCGCTGAGCAGAAAATAGGGATCAACCCAGTGGTTTGGGGGTGGGATGAGCATATTCCTCTAGTAGTGCCAATCAAGAGGTGGCTGTCAGGACTCTGCCTAATTCCAGAGTCCCCGAGGAGGAGGAGGAGATGGATGGACGGCTGTAAGCAGGCACAGAAGTGATGCAGAGGAGGACAGAGTGACATGGACAGAGGCAGGCACGTGGGCACACGAGGGGGGCGGAAGCTTCCGGAACTGATAAATCTCTTCTACACCCCTCCCCGCTAGGCTGAGATACCCATCCTACAACTTTCAAGGTGTTCTGATGTGGGGTGCAGTGGGGGTGGGGGTGGGGGGTATTCCTATTTAACAGGCATTGGGAGACAGCATTTTAAAAAATAATATCCCGTTACTAGAATATGATAAAGCCATTAATATATGAGAAAAGACTCCCAAATAAAACACTGCATCCAGGTCTTGTGAAGATGTGACTGACTGGCAAAATGATGTTCCCGGTTACAAAAACCAGGATGACCTAAGTGACCCTAAAGGGAAATTTTCAGTGAAAAAGCTTTTTGCTCTGTTCTTCTAGTTTCTAAGAACAAGTCACAAGTCAACATATAAACGGACAAAGTACCCAGAAGGTCTCTTGGAGTTCGGAGGACAGGAAGGAGGATGGTTCAATTCATTTCCCTGAATTAACCAGCCACTGTTAGGTTTCAGACACAAATACCAAATGTAGAGGAGTTAGACCCTTCCTACTTGGAATGAAATAAACCACAAACAAAGGTAACTCCATAGATTCCCCCTCCCGTGTGTCACACTGAGGATGTCTATGTAGCTAACACGTGATTCAAGGAGATGCCCCATCTATTCATGTTGCAGCCTGTCTATTGCTCAGCCTGCCTGCTGGTCCCAGGCAATGAAGAGGAACGCTATGATAACGGGCAGTGATGTGGCCAGCAGCTGCTGTGAACTTCCTGTTTTACCTGGGGGGTATTTATGGATGTTTGACAGGTATCAGTACAAGTTTGAACAAATGGGTTATGAGCAGATAACTTGTGTACTTCTGCCTGACTTGAAACATCAGCAGTCAGACCTGGGAACATTTTGAATCTAATGAAATGATTTGAATGGCTCTAATTTTCTCAGAGTAATACAAATCCCTCCAGCAGTTCATTAAACCGCACAAGGAAAGCCATTATTCTCTTTTATATTCTATGCGACACGTTGAAACTTCTAATGTCTCTCCTTAGTTTAGAACATTTATTATCTTTCTTTGACTCGTGAATTTGTTTCCTAAAATAACATTGCTTTTATTTTCTAAGTTTCCATTTTTTTTTTTTTTTTTTTAAGAAATGGCCTTATTTTTCTGGCTGAGTAGTCACATCAGTAAGTTCTGGGCTTGACTGAGAGACCCTGCTTTAAAGAATAAAGTGGAAGAGTCACTGAAGTTGATTCCCAACCACTCTCTGCCCTCCATATGCATGGACATGCACACACACACACACACACACACACACACACACACACACACACACACATGAAAGCACAAGAGTGCAAGTGGGCATGGCCCCCATATGAAAAATGAAAAAAAAAACTTTAAAGAAAGTAGAGCAAATGAAAAAAATCTATATATTAACTTGTAGGTCATCTCAGTTCACTACTCTTCCTGAATTTTGAAAAACATGAAAAGGCAAACACTGTTAAGCCCAAGGGGAAGATGAGATGATTCTATAATCAAGGAACAGATTCCCAGCTAAGTATCCACAGCAAGAGGTCTTGACACCACTGTGATCATCCTATGGGATGGCCTTCCAGGCACTGCCCGTGGCCACCGAACTCCTCAGAATGGCTCACTCTTAGATATCAAGAGACAAACCGCGAAGATATATGACGTAAGGTGATGGACAGGAGTCTACCAGGAGACAACAAATAAAACCAGGAAGCAGGAAGACAGCTTGGGGAACAAGCAGGTGGAGTTGTGTAAAAATAACTGCTTCAGAGAGATAAGCAAAGATAAGGTATCATAAAACAAAAGTAAAATGTTTGGATATAAAATATTTTCAAGGAAAAACAGAGTTTCCAAAAATCAAAGAGAGAAACTATCATATTAGTCTGGGATCTCAACATACCCTGCCTGCTAGACACAGCTGGATCAGATCCAAAGGGCTGCTGAAAATGGTTTACTCCAAACGGTGCTTTTCATTCCTTCTGTATTTATTTTAATTGAATAATTTAATGTAGCCTTACTAAACGAATGTCAGGAAACTATCCTTACATTTGCTAGATTTTAACATTTCCCACAGTGGAAGTCAAGCCTTTCCACCACGGGAGGTACGGCTTCACCTCGCACTGTTTTGTTTGAACTGGATGAGGTCTCTAAGATACTGGACTGAAAACGTGGGGTTTATTAGTCTATGTAGGGGTAAGAAATTCGTGTTTCTGATCTCTAAATCATGGCTTCCATCCTCAGAAGTTTTTTTTTTTTTTAACGTTTATTTATTTGATAGAGAGGGGCACAGCACACACACACAGTGTGTGCACAGAGGTCAGAGGACAACATGCAGGGGTCAGTTCTCTCCTTCCACCGCGTGGATCCCAGAGATCAAACTCAGGTTATCAGGACTGATGGCAGGTACCTTTACCTCTGAACCATCTCAGTGTCCTTACTTAACATTTGTGTGTGTGTGGCATGTGTGTGTGGCATGTGTGTGTGGTGTGTGGCATGTGTGTGTGGTGTGTATGTGTTTGTGTATGTGTGGTATGTGTGTGGTGTGTATGTGTTTGTGTGTGTGTGAGTGATGTGTTTGTGTGTGTTTATGTGTGTTTGATGTGTATGTGTGTGTGTTATGTATGTGTGTGTATGTGTGTGTGGTATGTATGTGTGTGTATGTGTGTATGTGGTATGTATGTGTGTGCATTTGTTTGTGTATGTGTGTAGTGTGTGTGTGTGATGTGTTTGTGTGTGTGTTATGTATGTGTGTGTGTATGTGTGTATTATGTATGTGTGTGTGTGTATGTGTGTGTGTGGTATGCATGTGTGTGTGTATGTGTGTATGTGGTATGTATGTGTGTGCATTTGTTTGTGTATGTATGTAGTGTGTGTGTGTGATGTGTTTGTGTGTGTGTATGTGTGTGTGGTGTATGGGATATGTGATGTGTATGTGTTTGTGTGTATGTGTGTATGAAGGTGTAACCCAATCTGAACTCATTTATGGTGCTCTGGTCTCCCCCTCTTCAGCATATTCAGCCAGCATTTATGACTATAACTGGCTTCAGAAGGTTTTGGTCCTTGGGTATATTTAGGAAATATTCTGAAATCTTTTATTTTTTCATTTCATTAATACAAATTTCTTATGAATCAGAAATTTCATAGTTTCTATGAATGCAAGAGTGATTTCCATAAGGGGTTCACAGTAAAGGTACTGTATTCTTCTTGGACCCTGTGGCCTTGAGAGGTCAGAATAATATAGTATGGTAGTCTCAATTCAGACATAACACATTTTGTCTTTTCTTATTAAAAACACTGTTGGAAAACTAGATTTTCAAGCTCAAAGTCTATGAAAGTCAACGTGGTAACTTGAATGAGAATGTCCCCCTTAGGCTCATGTGTTTGAGTACTTGGTCCCCATTTGGTGGAACTGTTTGGGAAGGATCAGGAAGCATGGCCTTGTTGAAGGAGGTGTGTCAATGGAGGTTGGCTTTGAGACTTCAAAAAGATCATGACATCCCAGTGTGTGCCTCTCTCTGGCTCCTGCTTATGGATCAAGATGTGAGCTCTCAGCTATTTTTGTCACCCTGCTTTTGCTCTGCCACCATGGACTCTGACTCTCTGAAACCACAAGCTCAACTAAACACACTGGCTTGGTCATGCTGTTGTGTCACCACAACAGAAAAGTAATTGAAATAGTCAACAGTTTTTGATGTTATACATCCAGCCCTGTTGACATATATAAGAGTCTGTAGGACTACGGGTGTCGGTCAGGGTTACAACTCCAACACTGCATGCTCAAGGTTCCGCCCGAAACATCACTTACTGAATGAGCACCAGGAGGGCTCAAACAGTGAAAGGTTTCCTTGAAAAGCAATCATTTTTCAATGCTAGCTGTCACATAAGCTTATATAGAGCTATAAAAACGTAAGTGACATATCAGGGTCTCCTTCAAGGAGACCAACTGTTTCATAAACAGCCCAGATGTGTGGTTTCAGACATCGTCCCCCATGTTACAGGCTACCCTTCCATTCTGGTGCTTTTACCTTCAGTGGAAACAAGTGTCTGTCTTACTTTGATGCACACTACTTTTCTACTTTGGCTTTTGTTAACTGTGATTTTGGTGTCAAATCTGTTGAGCCATCTCCATACTCATATGTATGCATGCATGTATTAAATAGATATGTACACAGTTTATATAAAATGCACACACTTTTTCATTATCTACACGCACATCTGTATGTGCTAACGCCATTGTCTTTCATTTCTGCTTATTGCTCTTTTTCTTGGTTCAGATCATGTTTTTCTGCTTATTTTCATTTCAACAGATGTGAGTGCATTGCAGAAACTGACTTTTAAACTGACTGGCATAGTATTTTTATAGAGTGGTGAACTTTGCCTCAGTACTTGGCCAAGTGACTTTAGATCAATCTGGTTCTTCTTGGGCTGCTCTTGAGCCTTATTTTCATGCATCTCTGATGACATTTGAGCTATAGGGATTAACTTTTAATGTTAGCATTCAGTCAGAGTTGTATCAGATGAATGTGCTTTCTTGTAAGCCTTACATCTCTGATAATAACGGCTGTACCTCCTGTTTTAAGAAAAGTTAATAGATAGTAAACTCAAAATTTCCTATTCTTCAGTGTTAATTACCACCCTCCTGAAGGTCACCCTCCTTAGTCTTGTCTCACTCTTCATTCAATTATGTAAGTCAACAAAGCACACCAAATTAAACATGGGAAACAAAATGCTTCCTTAGCATGACCTCTCTGCCTTTATTCCAATTAGCAATACTTCCTGTTTTAATAAAAAAAAAATCCGTTAAAAGAACTTAGGCTTTTTTAGTAATAGAAATATGTGACCATATCTTTTCTGTGTTTTTATCCCCTGGGTATGTACTGTAGTGTTACCAGAGTGAACTGCACAGGAACAGTACTTTGAAGGCTACGCAAAAGCAGTGTAGAGCAACTTTCTCCCTTTGGGACCCATCTGAGCACAAAAGGAAAATTCCAGTGTAACTTAGCAGATATAATAATCTTCCCCAACTCAACAAAGCCTGCCAACCCCCTTCCTGATGCATCTGTCTAATGGTAGACATGGTTACATGGTACCCACTTCAGACTGTCAATGTTTGTAAGCATCAGTGTCAGAGTCTGCCAGGATAATGGCAGGACTGAGTATGTCTTCTATCCCCTCAGTCCTTTCCTCTCCATTATTCCAAAAATCCAATTTGTTCTTTTGGGGAATTAAAAGGCACAAGATCCAATCTCCACTTGGACTGGGTAATATTGTTGATTCCTAATGCCTTGGTATTTTCACAAAAGGTAACTTTCTCAGGCTCAAACCCTTCTACAGAACAACAATAGGTGAGTCTTTACTTCTATCACTCTGCTGCTGAAACCCATTTTCTGAAAAGCTCCCAGAAAACAGCCTGACTAAATTGTGAAGTGAACAGTGATGGGATTGAGATAAAAGTGAAGTCACTCAGGGAAGACTCACCCCATGTCCTCATTTCTGGCTCAGCAGTTGATCCTGGCTGACCCTGTCAACACAGGCCTGTCCAGAGGCAATGCCCAGGCTCCTGACCAGTCCAGAGGCAACGTTCCAGGCTCCTGAACAAGCCCTCCTCTCCTGCTTCCTTTTTCCTTTCATGTAATGAGTGATGTGTCTCCTCTGGACTTGCGAGTGGACACAAGTGGACACTTGTTGGATGCAGATTCCCCAGGAGTGTGAATGGATTTGGAGGTTATGTGGATGCTGTCAGTCCCTATCTAGGGTCATTGAAACAGCTCATCTCTGCACCCCATAGCCAGCCATCTCCCCTGGGAATGGCTCCATGTAACTACGCTCCATGGAGTCTCCATTGCAAAGGAAAGGGCGATCCACAACATGACAAGGATGGGCAGCCAGCAGCGAGGGATGTTTGTTGCAACAGAGATGCCCAAGCCCTTACAGGGTTCTTCTTGACCCTTCTGGATTCTGTCCTCTCGCTCTCCATGGACATGCTCAGCTCCTACACACCTTCTCTCTTTATGACCTTCCTCTTTGTGAATGGCATCAGTATCCCACGTCCGGTCTCTAAGTGACACTTTGTCTGAATTGCGCTGCTCCTGATTGTGAACATCTTCCCTTCTGCACATGCTCAGTTCTTTCCTTAGCTGGTGAGTGACCAACTGTTCCCATATCCTGGGTGGTCGGAATCCATAGCAAGTGCACAGCAGAGTCTCAGCATGCCCTCTGTGTTTTCCTGCTGGGCTGTAGAGAGAGGAGCCAGCTCTCCCCACCACATGCGGACTCACCCTGCTCTGCACATCTGAGGACATTCAGCACAGGGTTGTGGTGCCTAACCAGTCAAAAAGCTTGTTCAAAATTTGAAAGTACTTACTTTTAGATGAGTATGACTGTGGCATGAATCTTAAAACATCTTATAATAAAATCAAACCTGAGGCCAGTTATGGGGTGAATGCTGGAAGATCAGAGAAGCAGAACAAGCCACATCTACCTCACCTCGCCAGTTCCTCAGCTGATCCTGTTTCCTCAGACTGGGAGCTTCTGAGTTCTCATTCAAATGGATCACAGCTGAACTCAAAGCCTGAAAGCTTAACCAGCCAAAAGCTTCTAGTTTCTGGTCCTCATGCCTCATATATCTTTCTGCTTTCTACCATTACTCCCTGGGATTAAAGGCTCACTTTTTGGGATTAAAGGTGTGTGGCACCATGCTTGGCTGTTTCCAATGTGGCCTTGAACTCACAGAGATCCAGAGGGATTTCTACCTCTGGAATGCTAGGATTAAGGCATGAGTGCCACTATTTTCTAGCCTCTGTATCTAGTGGCTGTTCCGTTCTCTGACCCTAAATAAGTTTATTAGGGTGCACAATATTTTGGGGAACACAATACCACCACATATGACTTTTAGATAAGTATTGCTTATTAGGTGAATTATCATAAATGTATCTTCCTTAGACGTTACCCATCAAAAGATGCATACTTAGAGAAAGGTACTCTATAAGGTTTTATTTTGCTAAATTATGTTTATCTAAGTAACTACTACCAGTTCCACCACAGGGATACCTTTGGATGTCATCAGCCAACATTACAGGACAAATGGCCTCCACTTTGAGAGGACAAGAAGATGTCCTCTCAAGATGGGCACAAAGAAGAGAAAGAAAGAAGGAAGCATTCTTCAGTGAATTGGATTCAGTGAATTGATCTTGGATTTTGTAAAGGGGTTTCTGGAACTCTCTATGTGCACTAATTCCCCCTCCCACTAAAAAACAAATCTCCGTTCATTCATTTCATAGGCTGCACTATAGGATGCTGTTCGTCCCCACACCCACAGATTACTAATCTCATTTAGATGTTATCCCCAGTACATTTGCCAGCATCCTTTGACCCAGTTTTGAAGGAGCACTAGAGTGTGGTGCACCACAGGGTGTCCTCTTTTGCCTCACAGACATTTTTGTGTGCACCATACATCCATTGACACGTGATGTGTCTTTGTAGGATCCTGACACACAGCCATATCACCAGAGGATGCTGCTCTTCTTGCTTGGTTCTGTTTTCCTCCATCCATAGGTCTGGGCTTCACAGAAGTAAGAACAAAATCGTCGCCAGGTTTTATTACTCTTCACTACCATACCAAACCCTTTCCGCGTCTACTGAGAAAATCTCTTGTGCACAAAAGTTCCTTCTGTCTGCTGCCTGGAAGCCTCAGGTCATCCCAGTTCTTGCTTCTAGGATTGCATGGGAAAGAGACTGTCCATGGTGCCAGGTGTTATTGTTGGCATCTTCATATTCATTGTTTTTTATCTCCCTCCAATTCCCCACACTCTATAACTTCATCTTGAAAAACATAAAGACAATATGAACATACTTTAAAACTTTTGGTAAGAACGTGCATTAAAACTCGTTTCCAACTGATAAAAGAGCTGTGAAGTTTATCTTGTGTGAGTTCACTCCACATGGAATTCAGTAATGACACTTGAAACATCATCACCAGCACCTTAACACTCCAGAGAGGCTGGGATGACATACCTCATACATGGTTTTCAAAAGAAATAAGGGAGACTGCCAGCAGGCTATGTAATTGTTTGCGTTATAATTTTGAAGCAGATAATACGAACACTTTGGCTTAGTGTTTATTGAATTAAAACACAACTTTGATCAATTTAAGTAATTATTAGTGACACCAACAGGGAAAAACAGCGTAAGTAAATTTCAAAGTGGCAATGGGTCTGAGAATATTTTATCTCACGTGGAATCCACTGTGTAAATATTTGGTTTTACTGCCTACGCATTTTCTAGGTCTGTTTGCCCATCTTATAGAACTGTGTCTCCACAGCAGGGATGCCTTTAATCCCCTTCAGTATCTTTAGCATCATTTCTCACTACCCCATGGATACAAGAATTGCCCGCCCCCCATTTTCCTCTAATGTTAATGCTAATTGCAGTGAGAATCTAACTGAACAGGTTAGTGGAACACCTGGGCAGGAACAGAGATGCTCAAATGTGCATTTCAAGGGTCAGAGGCATAGAAGATGGCCCAGAGGAAAGTGGGAAATCTTGAAGTGTAGCTCAGGGCCTGGTAACAGTTGATGTCTTTCTGGCAGAGCCTGACTCACTGCCCAGGATTTTGTAGAATCCAGAGCTCCTATCATTTAGGTGTGACAACGCCCTCAGTTTCCATCACAGCTCCAGGAGGTATTTGGCAAAACTTCTTGTGAAGTTCTCTTCCCACCGAAGTACCTGTGTGCTATAAGAACTGTATTGGGTAGTGATTAGTCTAGTAGGAAAAAAAACGACCCTGAACAACACAGGGGATTCAATTATGAAGATTTTAAATGTCAGTCTAGAGCCAGATTCCTAATGAAAACCTGGCAAACTGTAACCAGAAATAACACAGAAATTAAACTGTAATTGATGTCATTTAATACCGTGTTCCTCACAGAGCAATTAAATTACTTGGCGCAGCATAGGAGTATTAGTCTTTAGTTGTCTTCCTGCTAGCAAAAGGAAATGCAAAGAATCAGAGCCCTGCAGAAATGAGAGCTACAGCCAGTGTTCCCAGAGGTTTCAGCAGGAGTCTCAAACATTTCAACAAGGCAGGGCATCTCTAGGACAGAGGTACTAGTGAAGGCGGCAGACTGGATTTGGGGACGGGTAAGTCACCACAGAAGGCCTGGGTGAGAGCACCCCAGCACACGTGGGCAGCGGTGGCACAGTGATGGGGCAGCAAACCATTCCACAGATGGTAGAGACACTTAGAGCTCACGTTACCTTAAACCAATCACACACAGTGGAGACACCTAGAGCACAGCTCACGTTACCTTAAACCAATCACACACAACTCACGTTACCTTAAACCAATCACACACAGTGGAGACACTTAGAGCACAGCTCATGTTATCTTAAACCAATTGCTCTCTGTAAAACAACAAACTGAAACATCAATTACATACCATCACATACCTGTGAAGATGAGGGAAATCCAAAATACCAAGGCTACCATGGTTCCAAAGATGTGTGGCAAGAGAAATTTTTGCTCACTGTTGGTTGTGAAACAAAAAGCCAACAGCCATTTTTGGGAAATAATTTAGTGCTTTCTTCTAAAGCAGAAAAAGAAGATGATCATGTGATCTACAGATAATATTGGGTTTTACCCAACTGATTTTAGGATATCTGGTCTTACAAAAACTAGTACAGGTACAAAAGCTCATGCTATCATTTTCACAACTATCCAGATCTGGAAGTGACCGAGATATATTTCAATAGATTTAGTAATGAAAATAACCAATTCCACACGATGGGATATTGATCAACAATAACAGGAAATGGGCTATGAAGCAATGCAAAGGCAAATCGTTAAGTAAACAAACTGATACATAGCCCTCACTCAAGCAAATAACCCCCGTTCACACTGTCTTAATTAGGGTTTCTACTGCTGGGACAAAACACCATGACCAAAAAGTGAGTTGGGGAGGAAGGAATTTATGTGGCTTACACTTCCACATTGCTGCTCATCACTGTGGGAAGTTGTCTAGGCATCTAGGTATGATTTTCCTCCTCTTGAGTGGACCTTACATCCAATTACCACCAACATGTAAATGCCAACATGTTATTGAACCTTCACAGATATCTTGCTGTGCTGGTCATTGTTGTGGTTTGTTATTAACGGACATGATATCACGGGAGGGTGAAAATGTCACAGGGCCCCACCCCTAGACAAAGAACTATATAGGCAACTAATGACTGCTGGGAGAGGAAGAAGTTCGCCTCTCCCAGGGATAGGGATGAGCCCTATCTTAGTTAAGGTTGTGTTGCTGTGAAGAGACACCATGACCATGGCAACTCTTATAGAAGAAAACATTTAATTGGGGCTGGCTTACAATTCAGAAGTTTAGCCATCATGGAGGGAAGCGTGGTGGCATTCAGGCAGACACGGTGCTGGAGAGACAGCTGGGAGTTGTACATCAGGATTGGCAGGCAGCAGGAAGAGCAAGTACTCCACTGGTCCTGGCTTGGGTTTCTGAAACTGCACAGCCCACCCCAGTGTCACACGTCCTCCAACAAGGCCACACCTATTCCAACAAGGCCACACCTCTTCCAACAAGGCCACACCTCCTCCAACAAGGCCACACCTCCTCCAACAAGGCCACACCTCCTCCAACAAGGCCACCTTCTAATAGTGGCACTGTCTATGAGTCTATGGGGTCCATTTTCATTCAAACCATCACAGCCTCATTACTGGTTATTCCATACAAAGTTGTCAGCTCTGAAACCATATACACACAAATAACAAAGAGTCTCAGCACATTGCATTTATATATTTGTGTGTACATACATGCACAGTTATACATATGTAACAATAATCAAAGAAAAAGAGGCCATCAGTTTGAGGGTGAGGGAAATGGTAGAGATTGGATGAAGGGTACCTAGGAGGGGCTGGAGGAAGGAAGGAAAGAGGGGGGAAAAGTGATGCAATTCTCTTTTAATTGGAAATATATTTTTTCAAAATTTATACATATGTAACAGTGGAGACTGGAGAACATCCTCCTGGACCTTGCACCTTGGTCCACAGAGCTTTACCCTTGAGTCATCTCTCTTGTCATGAGTTTTGCTTTTTGATGTAATTTTTAATTGAGCTGGTACTCTTCTTGACATCATATGACACGTCAAGTGAGAGTTATATTACATTGTGGGGGACTGAGTTATCTTTCCCCAATGCAGTTAATTCTTGTGTCTATTTTTATGGCATTTTTCTGCCAGTGTGTCTGTAGGGGCATCTACATCAGTACCTGCCTATGTGTTTTCTCTACCTGATAACTAAGAAAACAAGTATATTGATAGAAGAAAATAGCTTTCAGTAACCTATAGATGGTATTTTTATAACTAGTTTTAATAAATAAAGTAATAGAAAACAGTATTCTAATTTTTTTCTTTCATCCAAAAATAATATAAAAATTAATGGATTTAATTTTGATATTAGCCTAATGTTTACAGAAAAAAATGGGCTGAAAACATAGTTACCATATATTATTTCTTCCCAGAACAATTTTTCTATTATAAGTCTTTTCTTAATGTGGAATATTTGTTATAAATGGTCAAACAATATCAGCACATTGTAACTTACCAAAGTATCTAATACATTATTTTGATTCCTTATGCTGTACAGTCCCCAGGGTTTTGAGAAATGTGCAATGTCATGCATCTTTAATTACGGCATCAGATACAATACTATAAGTCACCTGGAAGAAAAGCGATGCAATGTAGCTCTCTCGTCTAGGAAGACTGATCAGTCACCTTGTGCCTAGTGGACAGCTCTGCATCTACCACCTACTTTAGTTTTAACTTCAGTACAGTGTTATTTCTGTGAAGTTGAACATGTGAAATCTGCCATGTTCACTGAAAGACATGAGATACATGCATCATCCAAATTCATTTCTTCACATTGTATGGAACAGAAACACGTGTGCCAATCAAAGTCTATTTCTCAAGGGAAATAGTTCAGTAAGTGAGATCCTCGCCACACAAGAATGAGGACCTGAGTTTAGATCCACAGAACTCCGATAAAGAGTCAGGTAACATGCAGCTGTAATCTCAGTGTTGGGGAAGCAGAGGCAGGAGGATTCCTGGGGCTCAAGGGCTATCCAGTCAGCCTATCTCAATCAGTGAGCTTCAGTTCAGTGAGAGACCCTGCCTCAAAACATACGGTGAAGAGCGAAAGACAAAGACACCAGATGTCAACTTTTGGCTGTTGCGCGCGCGCACACACACACACACACACAAGTCTGTTTCTCAATGTCTACATATTTACAGAATCAGAAGATCAAGTCATCAACAAGAACATGCATTAAGGCCTATTCTTAACTTTTGTCACATATCCAGAAATGAATGACAATTTTCTTTTGTGTTTATTTACAACAATTATCCAACAAACTGCCACATGTCGATATCAATTGTTAATGAATAATATATTTTTCTCCTGGGGACCTACAAATGATCTGATGTCACTCTGTAGCTAACCAATGATCAAGACTCAAACAACAGAGATCTCAACCCCTTTTTTTTTTTTTTTTGAGACAGGGTTTCTCTGTGTAGCTTTGCGCCTTTCCTGGAACTCACTCTGTAGCCCAGGCTGGCCTCAAACTCACAGAGATCCACCTGCCTCTGCCTCCCGAGTGCTGGGATTAAAGGCGTGTGCCACCACCGCCCGGCCTCAACCCTTTCTTTAAGTCCCTGATCTCTTAAGACAGACCTTGAAACTCTTTTGCCTTGGGCAGGAAGAAGTAGGACTAGGTGGGGCTGGTTGTTAGGGCTGGTGAGGGACAGCTTTCTTACCTTTCCACTTGGTCGGAACCCTTTGCTGTACACCAAGGAGACAGAATTCAAGACAAGGCTTGCCAGTTAACATTAAACTGCATAACACATACAGCTTTCAATTGGTTTGGTACTTTCAATACTTTCCATAATCAGCATTATAAATATTCAAGATTTTTCTCTGCGGTAAGGAAGGGGTGTGGAGTCCACCTACCCACATGCTAAGACTGGCTCTTTAGCACATTCCTACTGTGCAGGAGGGCCATGTTCCAGGCCCACATCATGGCAAGTGTTGGTTATGCCGCAGCGCTACCCCTCGTGGCTGGTCGCCGCCTGTGGCGACCATGCCGGTAGAGCAGCGTGGCTGATTAAAAGAATCATAGCCATGGTTACCTTTTTATAGCTTTATTGCATGGAACAGAGACAGAGAGACACAAAAGGTGGGGGAGGGAGAGAGGGGAGCCGACGGGAGGAAGGAGCGGAGAGGAGAGGGGACAGAGAGCCCACAAAGGGCTCACCCTGTTTTTAGGCTGGGAAGCTGGCGAAGGCTGATGACGTAATTAAGGATCAAATCCTTACAGCAAGGAGCTCCATCGAATGTCAGAGTAAGGCCGGTTTCAATGAAGGCTGCAGAACATGGTTGCATCTCTCATTGTCTGTCCTCTGTTCTCTGTGTTCACCTCACGGTGATGACAGTCACTTCCCAGACCACAGCAAAGGGTCTCAGTGGATCAATGGGCAGGTTCAGGGCAGGTGGAATCTCTGGGCAGAAATTAATCCAAGTATAAGCAAGCTGTTTCGAAGGACCCAAGTCACCCAAATTGTGGGAGTTGGGAGATTGGCAGCAGTCATTTTCTTCATTCTATGAGTTACTATGGACATTGTGTGAGTGGGGTCTCAATAGAGTATGACGGATACATCCAAAGAACAAAGGTGCTCAACTATCCAGAAACATTTACATTGTGAGTAAATTATAATTGCAAATAAAGAAAGGGGAAAGAGGAAAGGAGAGGAGAGGAGAAGAATAGAAAGGAGAGGAAAGGAGAGAGAGATGTTGGGAGGGAGGAAGGAAGAGAGAAAAGAAAACAAGACAAAGAGAAATGGAAGAGAATCCACTTGTCAGAGTTGGCTGATCACAGTTATAAATGCCACACCGTGACCAGCCATGCTTCTCAGGCCACTCCAGCCGTGGTCTTGAACTGCACACTGAATTTTAACCCTGTGCTCTGCAGATTTGTGTTTTAATGGATGTGAGTTCTTGCAAGCATGGGCACTGCTGACTTCAAGTGTGCCTGCAATGCATCATGCCTCATTCTGAGACCCGGAAGCGTGGAGAGTCATGAAGCTCAGGCCTATCGGACCAGGGGAAGAATGAGAACAGAAATACAAAAGCTGCTGGAATTCATTGGTGTGATCAAGGCCTACCAAGCGACACTGGGATGGGCCTGCCTCTGAGACATAGATAAGTATTTCTTTCATTCCTGTAAAATCACGTTGCACTGTCAAATTCCTGGGGAGGCACAGGAAAGATATCACCTAGTAGATTATACCCAGCACTGACTACAAAAGTCTTATCAGGGGAAATACATCTCTTTCCTTCCCTCTCTGTGTCTCTGTCTCTGTCTCTGTCTCTCTCTCTCTGGTCTTTCAAGACAGGGATTCTTTATGTAGTCTTGGCTGTCCTGGAACTCACTCTGTAGACCAGGCTGGCTTTAAACTCAGAGATGTGTCTGCCTCTACCTCCCCAGTGCTGGGATTAAAGGCATGTACCACCACTGCCTGGCTGTATTTCTCATTTTATAGCATTCCAAATTCTCACTTCTCTTTGGGCTTATTTTGTTACTAAATTGGAGACCATTTATCTATTTTCCAAGTCTCTTCCTACACATTAGGTTCCCAAGAGAAGTATGGTACATATTATAACAGCAAACAGAAAATAACTCACAAAACTGTTGATTTCAAACCACAAGACAGAGAGTGTCATCCATGTCATCAATGGAGGTGAATAGACATACAAGTAGAATTCAATTCCCACCGAGGGCCACATTACAATACCTCTGAAATTTTTTTAGGTAATTCATCACATTTCAGGTGGTCAGACTCCCTTCTGTGTGTTGCATGTGTGCGCATGGCTGGTACACTGGCTGCTGCACCTGCTTCTGTCTAGAGCATTCCTCTTGCATGGCCCTGACAGGAGTTGAGATTCCACACTACATCAGCTGAAGGTTTGTGCTGAGAGAGCTTGGAACATAAGAAATGATGCCTGGCACAGACTTCTATCCAGATCTGACCCAAGTCCCATGGCAGAGGCCATCCTGAGAGGATCTTTAGCCACACCACCCTGAATACACCCAATCTCACCTACTCTCAGAAGCTGCACCGGGAGGGTCTGGCCTGGTTAGTTTTTGGATGAATTAATTTCCAAGGGTTATGAATGATTGGGGGATGAGTTGGCGACACCAATGTCTTCTGCCCGTGTGGCAGCAACATTTCTCTTTGCCCAAGATGTTTCTGTTCCCCAGAGTGTACTGAAGGATGAACTGAGTGAGAGCCAGAGGTCTGAAATAGCTGTAAGCCCCCAGCTCGCCTGCTGAAATGACATTTAGACAAATCCTGACTGTACTGTTCCAGAAACTCTTTTCTGACACGTTTTAGAAATGTCCAGGAGAAAAAGTGGAGAGGTCTGTGTACACATAGTTGATTTTCCTCTTCATCCACCGAGAACCCATTCTGAGAGGACTACAAGTGGTATGCTTTTAATTCAAGATGCTTCAAACCCTGGCTTTCACTCAAAGCATAAGAAAGGCTGATGGATTCTGAATTAGTCAGACCCAAGAGGCAGAGGCAGATATGTTGGGAGAATCGCTAATGTGTATGATGAATGATATAGGCAGAACACAGGAGACAGCAACACATTCTCTAAGGATTTAAAGATATAAGTCATCCAATACTTTTTTCCGTATTCCACTTACCTGGTGTTGGTGTATCATGGTGGAGATCGGATGCTTTTCTGGGAGTCTGCACCCTCCTGGGTGGGCACTAAGTGAACACCAGCTACTCTGTTGGACATGGCTTCATGTGCCCTTTAAAGCTTTACTCGGTTTAGAGCACTGTAGAAAAAGTGTTATATCCCTGCACACATGAAGAAGCTGAGATAAAAAGAAACTAAGTGGTTACAAAGGCCACTGCAGGCTGACTTGCTTCTAAGACTTCTGCTCTAACCATCCTACCCATCCCCCAGACTGCAGCTTAACAGGCACTTGCAAGCTTCATGCTGCTAGCTGCATTACATAGATGACCTCATTTAATTGCTACAACAGTATTAGAGTGCTGGTATCATTATCTTCAGCTCATAAAGGAATAAATGTAGGTTATTGGGGTGACTAGCTGGCCCCATTTACCCCAACCCTGAGTCCAAACCTGATGGTTGTCCCATTTTTTTTTCATCTTAGGGACTTTGGGAACACAAAATGTCTGCTTTGAAAATTAGTGCTTTAAGTGACCGGTGGGAAAAATAAAAACACTCCTGCTCACAACAGCAGTGTGAAATGCCACCTTAGATTACTAAAAACAAACAAACAAACAAAAAAAAAAAAAAAAAAAAAACCATTTTCTGTGCTTGTGGAAGAAAGGGGGCAGGAGTTGAAATTGAAAATCAGGCGAAAGTTGTCCCAGGCTGCCATCTAGAGGCATTTTTCTCAAGTGACAGCCTTCCTCCCAATCGGAAGAGGAGACAAAGCTGGACACCAGACATCTCTCCAGCCCTCATTTATTGCTTTTGTCCTATTTTATGGTCTAGGTACCCAAAGGGATACGCCACCATCTCTCAGGCAACACTCAGACAGGAAGCTAGAAGCGGCTCACCACAGGAAGGCTCCCCATTCCAATGCCCAGTGCCATCGCCATCACCACCACACCGAGCCTTGCTGGCAGCTCCAGCGTCACCTGCCTTTGTGGCCCACCTGGTTGAAGCTGTCACTGCTGATTACTTCCTGTGATGGCCTTCACCGAGTTGTACTTGTCCGGTGTGTTTATATGGTTAGTGATGCTGCTGTTGAGAGCGGCAGGAGAGACAGGGTGGATGACAGTTGCATCATGGGACTGTTGCTGGTACCACTGGCAGTCGGTGTAGACAAGCAGGGTGAGGAGGCCGCCAAGGATGGAACTGCTGAGCCCCACGGCCGGCCATCGTGTGGAACAGGACAAAGAGTGCCAGCTCCTGCCAGAGCAAAGCCTCCCTGTAGCTCTGGGACATCAGCGTGTGCAGGTCTGTCCCCTGCACCCAGGGCCTGCAGTGTTTACACTCTGACTCTCTGACCTGGTTTCCAGGGGTATGCAGAGCCCTGATAGCCATGATGAGTCACTCATTGCTCCCCACTGGTGCCCAAGATACACTGTGATGCCATGGCTCTTGCTGTGGATGTCATTCTGTATAAATAAAACACTGACTGGCCAGTGGCCAGACAAAAAGTAGGTGGGACAAGGAGAGAGGAGAATTCTGGGAAGTGGAAGGCTGGGTCAGGGAGACACTGCCAGCCGCCGCCGCCGCCATAACAAGCAGCATGTGAAGATATTGGTAAGCCACGAGCCACGTGGCAAGGTATAGCTTTATAGAAATGGGTTAATTTAAGATATAAGAACAGTTAGCAAGAAACCTGCCATGGCCATACAGTTTGTAAATAATATAAGTGTCTGTGTGTTTGTTTTATAAGTGGGCTGTCAGACTGCCAGGGCTTGGCAGGACCTGGAGAGAAAACTCCAGCTACAGGCTCTGTTGAGTCCTGCCTGCTTCCCATGTACCCTGAGGTGACTGGGAGGCCCAGGAGGAATCTGATGCCCCAGAGATAGGAGATTACCTTGGTGCCTAACCTGCAATGCATTACACACTGAAGGTCCTTCACATGCCCCCAACCCTGAGCCTTTCCCTATGCTGTGCTCCTTTCTGCTCCCGGAGACTGTATTCTGAGAACCCACAGCCCTCAGAGGCTGACCCCCCTCCTGGGCTAGCACAGTGAGCCAATGCTACGCTCTCTCGGGTTCGGTCAACAGTGATCAACACACATGCCTAAACACACTGGAACTACAAACAAAATAGCTTATAACACAGGAGTCGAGGGCATTCTGCGATGACGGTTGGACAATCCAGGGGTCATCACTAGAACTGTCGAAAGTATTCACTACTCTCTGACAATGGCTTCGGTTTTTACTCCTCACTCATTCACTGCATCTAAGTCCATAAAAGGAGTTTCGGAACCTTGGGTGTTTCCTGCTTTCTCAGGGAGACTGTGATGGAGCAGGGCTCTCAGTCCATGGCCACTGCATAATGCATCCTGCAGCCCTTTCATCAACAGCCGCTAGAACCGTGTTGTTTTTACTGAAGACTGTGACTGTAGTGAAGATAAGCAAGGCTGATTTTACATGAGCTCTTCTCCCTCCCCCTCTCTTTTAGCTCTTAGGACTCCACTGCGTCCGTGCCACATACTGCTAAAAATACTTTCTACTGCACTGATAACTCATACTCCATTGCTTCATATGGAAGATGAATGGTGGTCTCCGTATGCAGATGTGCATCATCAGTCATGTAAATTATTCCTGCAGGTGCCTGGGGAAGCTGCAGCCAGCTGACATCTTTATTCCGTTTTTGTGTTTCACACCACTAAAAATAGCTAAGATGAAAGATCTCCACAGGAGCACATTTTCTACAGAGCGAACGGCGCCTGTTCAATCTCGTTTGAATTCATGTCCCGTGACTCTCCACTGAGAACAAGGTTTTCCGCGGAGATTGGTCATAAGCTGGAATGCAGACCACTCACTTGGCTTCCATGGTAGAAATTCTATGCAAAATTTGATGGGTTTCTCAACAATGCATTTACCTTGTCTCTTCCTAAGCATTCTAAAGCACTGTTCTTGAATTCATTTCTGCTTCTATCTATTGGCTCTAGAATGAGATCCACCCCATCTCTGTGCCCATTGGTGTCAATACCGGTGCCTGAAAGACCTTGTGTCTGAGGATGGTGGAGATGGTGGAGTTTCTGTATGTCTAACTCGTACCTCCACAGCCTACGTGGGCATTCGCACATCTATCTCAGACAGAGCAGCATTTTAGGGCAGTGTCAGGTTTAATTTCACCTTCTCCTGTTGGTCTTTCCAGATCCTTGAAGGACTCCCACAAGCTAGCTTAGAAACAGCCACCCAGGAGAAACCATATTGCCTAAGGCATATCTGCAATATTGATAAGCACTTTCACAGCACTTAGAGGGCATGGACTGAAAAGCCCAAATTCATCATGTATTTGAACCGCAGCATGTGGCCTCTGCCACCCACTGTTATGGAAACCCTCTCAGATTGGAGTAAACTTCAGTTCCATGTAACCATGTCAGCCCGGAGAACTGGAGACTTGGCACTGGCTGCCACAGACTTTCGGTGGGATGCTCACAGCTGCTCAGGTGCCACTGTGCTCCTGGGATAGCTGAATCGGGTACCAGCCAGACATCTGTTAATTAACGCCACCTGTACAAAATGAGTACATGATGCTTGAGACCCAAGACTGTCCCCAGCTTATCAGTCTCAGGCAATAGAAGAGAACTCGATTCATAAAATAAGGAGAAATGATCATAAGCCTTATTTGAGGGAAAATGTTAGTTACCCCCGTCTCTCCTCTCTGCATCTTGGGCCTAACTGAGGAGCAAGGCGATGAAGGGACAAAGAAATTAATGCTTCTCTTCTAAAAGGCCTGACGAGGGTTTGTGTCTGCTGGCTTGAAGTTCCAGCAGCTTGTCCTGTGATCAAGAGGAATCATCTGCAGGTGATGCTTTTCTTTTCTTCCCTGTTTTATGCTTTGTTTATACAGTTGCTTTTGAGAACGGAGACCTTGAAGGGAGCATAAGGATGCTGCCTAGCCCTGAGGCTCAGGCTAAAACTGGACCACCGTCCTGAGGCCATCCACACTAGCATAGTGCACAGTAGTAGCCGTGGCTCACAGCTCCATCTGGGGACCACCATGCCATATATGAAGAGTCTGGACACACCAAGCTTCTGTCTGTACAGCAATCTTAAGTTTTACAGAGAGATAGCAGTGAAGCTCCTTCGGAAGAAGCCAGGTTTCTGATGCCGAGTATTGACTTTTTCCTGGCTTAGTAGCACATGGCACACTCCTATGACGAACGGTGTGAACAGGTTGCTGGAGCTCCCAGAAAGCACAGCTGCCAAGGAACTTTCTAAAACTCGGTGGTGCAGCTACTTGACTAGAACTTGTCATTTTTGAAAGTCTCCCATTCTCTTTCCTGTCATAGTGGACATCTTCTGGTATGTAGTGTTTTCTCTGTCTGTCACATTAAAATTTGCCTAACCCATATGCTAATGAACGAAAGGCATAGAGTTTGTTACAGGTGGGAAACCTGGGCATCAATGGTGGCACTCACCTGCCCAAAACACAGATGTAGAGAAGCTCTGAACTTTGAACCAAACCGTGGGGGGTTGGCTGCCTTAGCTATTAGATCTCACGAAGTCTCTAAAGACCTATGCTAAGTGAGTGCAGCCATTCTATAGGCACACACACTAAGAATGTCTCGCCAGAAGTCCGCTACAGGCAGTGTTCCCTGTGGATTTCAAGCAGTATTTATTTCAACCCATTACCCTACATTCTCATCAATCTGTAAGTGATCCAACCTAATAGGTCCCATCCCCCGAATCTGTCCTTTTAGACCCATAATAAATCCCCCTACAGCAAGCAACTTTGCAGGGACATGGAGAGAATAAGGACTCTTCAGTGTGGACAGTGTGAGGGGACTTGGGGGTTACAGGCATGTGTAACCCGACCCACTTCCCAAACTGTTCTCAGATGTGAAGTTCAAGGTGAGCGTTGCCCTGTACTGCTGCTGTTTCCCTGTCCCCTACTGCAGGGCCCGGTTCTAAAAGCTAAGGAAGCACTTGCATCCACTATAAAGTGACCTTCAAATACGGTGTCAATGTCACCTTTGCTCTTCCGCAAAGCTGCCTTGGGCTCCTTCTCACTTGTCCCAGCCTCTGTCTGAAGGCTGGCCCTTCACTCTGCCGGGATCCCAGTCATTCACCCAGCAATTAAAACCAGGGAGAGGAATTTTCTCCCACCTCCTAGATGGACTTCTGTGATGGATCTGTGTGTGGCCATGTCACCCTCCTGATTTCTGTCTTTTCCCTGTCACAGGCTCTTTAACCTGATGCCTCATAGACACCCAGTCCAGGTCTTTCCCTGGAGAGTCCACCTTCGATGAGTGTCTGAGTTCAGGCCCCAGGAGAGTGGGAGCTCCTGGGATGGCCTCACATGCTGCAGTATGTTCAACGTTTGTAGCTCTGACATACCTCGACATACATATGGGTAATTAATTATTGGGTGAGAAGGAAACACAGTGTCAGCTAATGGATCGTCCTTACTAACGAGGCCTATACGAGGCCAGGCACACTCCATTTCCAGCCAACGTTTCTGGGGACCTCAGTGTGTGTTATTCACACCTGTGAAAAGATGCAGTACTGTGGTCCAGGTCAGCCCCAGGTTCAGAGAGAAGGCATCCTGTGATTAATGTCAACTTGGTATGGCCACTAACTGCTGGGATGGTGACAAAATACAGTGTCTGTGTGAGTCAAGAACCTGTGAAATCAGAACTATGACAGCTGTAAACAAGCAGGTTGTTTTTGAGCTGAATTTCAGAGCATAGGAGTTTGCCAAAGAGACCAGCAGAGATGGGGGAATTGGAATTGTGTACACCCTGTGTATAGCTCGCTTCTGGTTACAGATTGTGTCAGGACAGCATGGTTTTAATAAGTAAGTTTTCATTGCTGGTGTCTACATAAATCGGATATGGTTGGAACTAAAGAGACGAAGAAGATCAAACATTTTTTTGATACAGCTACATTGTGGCTTCTGAAGTTATTTAGCAACCTGTACACCAGTGCTCAGTACTTGAGGTAAGGGGGTGGGGGTGGGGGGGAGATGCAATTGAAAATCAGGCAAAAGTTGTCCCAGGCTGCCATCTAGAGGCATTATTCTGAAGTGGACTGTAAGTTCCTTGAGGAGCATCCTGCAAGGAGCTGATCTCTAGCAGGTGCCCAGGGAGAATATGTTGAATGGATGCTTTTGTGGGTGGGTAGGTTGGTGGATGGATGGACAGAGATGAGTGGGGAGGGGGTGGGTGGAGGAGGGAGGGAGGGAGGGGGGAGGAAGGGAGGGAGGGAGGGAGGGAGGGAGGGAGGAGTGAATAGAAAGAGGGTTACAGGACACTGGGAACATGGCAGATGGATGACAGGTAGGCATGCAGATAACGCTCTCCATGATGCCCCTGTTCCTCCTATAGCCGCGATGCTCTCCTTGGACCTCTTTGTCTAAAATCCTCCAGCCTCGGGAAGCTCTTCCCCTGACTCTCAGCTTTCCCAGCAAAGCCGGTGCTGATCATCTGGGTAAGGTCACAGAATTGTTCTTCCCCACAGACCACACGGAAAGGTTCCTTTCCTGGCTGCTGGGAGGCAGCCCCCTGGGTGATATTGTTAGATTGGAGTTAATACTATAAACCAGAGCCAGGGAGGGTGTTACAGGAATATCAGGGTCTCTCTTTCATCCTCTCCTCGCTAGGATCCAGTCTCCTGGTCTCCTGGTCATTAGTAAAATGCTGAATTCTTTCAGAAGCTTGGCGATGGCTCTGGACCAGGAAAAAAGTATCCCTGGTCATCTCAGAGACACTCCATGAACATCATCTGCTGGTCTTTATGGTGTTTTTCACATAGTCTTGATAGCCTGCTGTCCCGGCCAGTGGGATCTTCAGCAGAGACCCTAGAAGGGGGGATGGTGAATGAAGGGACAAGAGACACAAAGAATTGACAGCAAGACAGTATTCTGATCAAGCTGCAAAATTTTATTTTTCTCAGGTGGATTTTATAGTAAGCAGACCAGGAAACTTTCTTTGGGAAAAGATCAGGGGACTGTTGAGTTGCCAAGCAACCCAACCAAGGAACCCAAACACAAAACATTGTTACTAGTGGTCACTGTAGCAGAAAGATAAGGAAATGTTGTTATTTTCTAATAACTCAGGACTTGTCCAGGCATGTCAAAAGTTTCTGGTTAGTGGCTCAATACTGGACAACGGAAACTTAACTCAGGCAGGCGATATGGCATGGCTCTTGAAATTGTCCTCGGCAGCCTGTTACCACCCAACTTTCTAAACCAAATTCTTTAATTAAAAAAAAAAAGGCCGATGGACTCTAGAATTCTTTTTTTGTTTGTTTGTTTTTGTTTTTTCGAGACAGGGTTTCTCTGTGTAGTTTTGTGCCTTTCCTGGAACTCACTCTGTAGCCCAGGCTGGCCTCGAACTCACAGAGATCCTCTTGCCTCTGCCTCCCAAGTGCTGGGATTAAAGGAGTGCGCCACCACTGCCCGGTGACTCTAGAATTCTTCATGGATACTCTTTGATTATTCTAGAAACTCACTGACTCCCGTAGGCTGACCTGCTTGTGAGGGCTCTGTAAGAACACTCCTGGAATGCGTTCTCCAGCCGTGACATCCTAGTTGTGAATCCAGCCTCTTCTGCTGATTCTCTCACACCAAGCCTGGGGGCTGTCCAGGCAGCAGGGTTTCTTCAGGGTCCCTGGTTCAAGCTTCTACCTTGAGTTTCTGCCTTGGCAATCTGTAATTGGAAATAAACCCTTTCCTCCACAAGTTGCTTTTGGTCATGGTTTTACCACAGCAACAGACAGCAGGCTGGAACGCGGTGCCTCTGAGTGTCTCAGCTGTCATGCTGCGTTTGGCCTGCAAGCACACTGTGGACCTGCTGTTGTGGGGGACAGGGAAGGTCGTGAGGTATCTCCTACTCATCGTCCTCTTACCTTTTGCATTAATACTGTGCCTCATTGTTCCATAGAATTGTGGCACATGCGCTCAATTGGGGTTACAATTATAAAAGCTTTCCAATGTAACTCTGAAGGACTCTACCCTTAAACCCTGTCACTCAACTCTAGACTCCACCCTTAAATCCTGTCAATCAACTCTAGACTCCATCCTTAAACCTGGAAACTTGTTATCAACTCTGTTATCTTCTAGTCTAGCTCCATGTGAATCCCTCCTTAGTCAATCTTTTGACTATAAGTGTAGGTCAAGGAGAAAGTAAGGGAGAGTGAAAAGCTGCTACAAAGCTATTTATATGTAGCTACTTTTTAAAAAAGGCACAAGTATATAATTGCACAAGATGTATGCATGTGGCAGCATCCCTCAGCTGCAGTAGGTCATGAGATAGAAGGTCTCATATCGCCTTGAGAAAACACTCAATAAAAAGAAAACCTACTCTTTTTATTTCCCCTTGAAAATACAGAAACAAAAAGTTCTTAATAACATATAGATATGCTCCAAATAAAGGCAGGGTTTAAGTGTTCTTATCCACAGTGGAGCCAAGGCCTTTGGTAAAGCCATCCACCTGGAAAAATAGAAACCGTCGGTTTTTTATCTGTGGCACAGTGGCTGCGCCTGATCTTATCATGGCCTCAGCTGCTGACTGTGTCTCTGCAGCTCTTGGCGCCTTGCAGTTAGTCTCTTGCCACGGCCACCTCAGTTGGCCCCAGGTAGGGAGGCAAATGTCTAAGTCTCTTTTTATTAAAAAAAAAAAAAAAAGACTCTGGAGCCCAACGCTGGGATGAAAGCCTTCTAGCTCAGAGAAGTAGAGAAAGCAGCAGGCTGACCTTCCTCCTCGGCTGTGCTTGTCTTAGAAAGAGGATTCTCAACTTCGCCATTCTGAAACAAAACTCTTCCAACTCTCTCTCTCTCTCTCTCTCTCTCTCTCTCTCTCTCTCTCTCTCTCTCTCTCTCTCTCTCTCTCCTCTCCCTCTTCCTGACCTCCCAGCTTCCCCTCTTCCCCTCACTCTCTATGGTTACTTCCAGTCAACACCTCTCGACCTACGGTTGATTTTATTTAAATAATGCAATCTCGGGTTTCACCGTGCGGTCAAATACCCCAAAAGAAGAAACATGAGTTTGTCCCCCTTATAACGTATTCTTTTCCATGGTAACCTTTGGAAAGTGGATTAAAGCTGAGACACATGCTGAATTAAGTGCTGGTGAGTCAAGGACCCTGAGGCAGGTACCCGTGAGGGAGCCACACTACAGAAAATGTACGAAAATGGAGACCAATACCATTTTTATAGGTATTGGGGGACAATATGGTGAAGACCCTTACACAATCCATTACACAATCCATTGATTCCAGGACATTCAGGTTTTAAATTCCACAGGCGTGTATGGTGAACTTGTAAGTCTGGTTTTAAGATTCCAACCTTCTTGATGAAGAAGGTGTCAACCTTCCCAGAAGGAAAAAAAGGCAAGACTAGTCAGCCAGGTCCACTTCACCGATTGTGCACAAATTAGCACACTTACATACGATGTTTGTGAGTGGAAATCTTGTAACAAACATCTTTTTTTTTCCATAAAAAAAACTTGGAGCCCAACAGTCCAGCACTGAGGCTGGTTGATCCTGTTGCCTCCAAAGTCTTGGAGAAGATGGTCAGACTTTGTAAGTCACAATATGAGTGACAACTGGTATCTCAGAGTTTCAGTGGACCCTTAAAAGTTCCTGACACTGTGCTAGACACACAGGAATCCAGCAACACTCTCGTGTTCTTTGGAGGAAGGAAGAGAAGGTGGGCAGCCCGTGGGAACCTCCTGCTCTGAGCTGAACTTCCTCTTCTCTGCCTTTGATGTTGCTGAGACTAGTGGGGGCATACATCCTGGAACCACAATGTAATAAATAAATGCCGAAAGAGACAGTGTTAGACCCAGTAAGATGCATCCAATTACTTCAGCCAACTCTAGCTTAACATTCTCACACACTTTAAGATGGAAATGGCCCTAACTTACAAAAACTTATTAAACCCACTCGTCATGAAAATTTAATAGGTGTCAAAAGCAGACTTTGGATTTCCATGCAATGTCAACCAACCACATTTAAGAAGAAGAATGCTAGCATTAAATGAAACATACAGCAGAAGAGAGCTGATTTATGGCCATATAAGTAACAGTGCTTCTATTAGCTATGAATTGATACCCCTTTCCAAACACAGGAGGCTCGCCCAGTCATCTGCATACTACAAATATGTTTAAAGTATCTCCCTTTTCAACTTTGTTGAGGATCACTCACTCTGATGTCCATATGAGGCAAAGCATACCTCCTGAGTGAGGCTGACTGTGACTTAAAAGATGGGAGAGAAAGCAGAATGGACAAGACCTCGGCACTAGGGTCTACAAGGCTGTCAAGGCATATGGCAGGGTATTCATTATGCCGCCATATTTAATTTATCTGTTCTGGTTTTGATTAAACATGCTTAAAATCAGTTTCATGAATGTTCATTTTATATTTGAACCTTTAAAGTATTTACCATTAATACTGGAGAAGCAAAATAAAAATAACAAGACAGGGCCCCAAGTGATCCTATTTTATATCTTAGCTGTGATTTATAGAAGAAAGAAAATATATAATATGCATGAAACAAAACCTATGTATGTGAAAGACCCTAACCCTTCAGGCTTATACCCCCCAAGCTTCAGGAGAATGAGGAACTAAAAAGCTAGTTCCAAGGGCAAACTGACTCAGCCATTACTCAACCACCCCTGCCACAATGTAACAATGTAAAGAGATTTCTGTTAAGAGATGTGCTCAACTGTGACTGGGATAGTTGCAGGTGTTCCAGGAAAGACCACTGTAACCTTTGTGTAACCTTCACTCCCGCCCTGATACCCCCCTTGAGGTTTCAGGAAGAATGTACACGCGGATGTGATTGTACCCACCCTGTGATCAGGCCATGATCTTGTGAAATTAGCCTCTAGACATAAATCAATCAGAACGAAATTGTATGGGAATTGTAATCGTATGGCGTTTGTGGGTTCTTTTTTTTTCCTTTAAAAGTACCCATGTGGCTGCAGTAGGCGTGACTCTTGCTCTCAGAACAAGAGTAGCCCGACTGTACAGTCGCTTCAACAAAAACCTCGTGCTGTTTGCATCAACTGGACCAGAGTCTGGGTTCTTAGTGCGCCCACCTGAGAAGGCAGTACCCTGGGTCTGGGGTCTATCAGTATGAAGTTCTAATAAATAGGAATGGTGGTTTATGTGTGTGATTTGCCAGGGATTATCCTAAGAGATTTTTTTTTTTTACAAGTTAACTCATTTGATTTGCATACTACCCACGAGGTAGATACATCCACCGTTTAACAGCCTGGGACACAAGGTTAAGCAGCTCGTCCATGGGTGGGAGCTGGCTATGATAAGCGGGTCTTGAGCACATAGCTGGGCACACTCGCCATGGTTCCAGCTTCTATGTCCTCTGCTCTCCAAGGAGCTGCAGTTCCCGACTTCAAACCCTCTTTACTTTCATTCTCACCACAGTGCTTTTTAACTACGTCCTGGAGCAGAATGGCACAGGTTATGATCCGAACCCCAAAACGAAGGAGAGGAGAAGAGGGGGGAGAAAGGGGAGAAAGCAAAGTCAAGTCTATGTAAGTGGGAACAGACAAAACCCTTAAATAGATGGGTGGTAGAAAGATAGAGATATTGATAGATAATAGGTAGGTAAGTAGATGATAGATTGATAATAAGTAGGGAAAATTGATAATAGATAGATTGATAAATAGGTAGGGAAATAGATAACGGATAGATGATAGGCAGGTAGATAATTGATTGATAGGTAAAGAACTCACTCACGGCCAAACTGCAAATCCAAGAGGATAATTTAACAGTGTAAAGAACCGCTGTGATTATGGAGTTTAAAGCCTAAATTTATTGACACGGACATCCTCAGTATTTCACTTTGTCCATTGAAGTGATTCAAGATTAAAAGGAAGGGCAATCCATATGGTGAGAGCAATTTTGGAAAATTTTATTAAAGCTAAGTCATATTTTTAGTGAAACACATTCCTGGAATGAAGAACCAGGGTTCTACATTAGGTAAGGTATTAAGCACCTCTTAGAAGGCCCAGCTGAACAGGGGAGGGGACGCTGAGGTCAGGAAGTCCCCAGCTAATGTACCTGGAGACAGTGACAGATAAAAGAAAGGCTCTGAAGTTCAGTCAGAAAGTCCAGGTTGAAGTCTTATTTAAGGTTCTTTACGTTGCAACTTACAAATTTATAGTCACAAGTGGGTGTGCAAAAATGCAACTCTCCATTTGGTTGTGAGTCCCTTAATTAAGGATTGATAAGTAAGTCATGCTTATTTGTAACCCACCTGGCACTAAATGTGAAAGTTTTTTTCCTCAGTAATTATCAGTTCTCCAGACACCAAAACAATGCCCTAAAATTCAATTACAGGTTGACTCTGACCAGCAAAAATGTGGAAACCACAGGCTCCCGGCTTGGACCAACAGACCCTCTCTACTTAATACACCAACTGCAAGTCTCCGGCTGCCATATGCATGTCTGAGCCATGTTACAAATGAGTGGTGCCCACAGTCTCTCTTCATGCCCGAATTTTGTCAGAACAGTTCACAGGATGCAGGAAAGCCCGTAACCACAGATGGCCTTCTAGAAAGATACAGCTCAGGCACAGACTACAGAAAGAGCTGCATGAGTTGGGGGGTAAGATGGGGAGGACCAGCTCAGCCATTCCAGGTTTTCTCTGGCTACATTACTGTCCACCACTAAGGTATGCCACCAACCCAGAAAGCTCCTCAAAACCTGGCTTTCATTATGTGGGCTTGACTGATGACTGGTGGCTGATGACTAGGGTCTCCAGCCTTTTTCCTTCTAGAAGTTGGGCACAGGCTGAAAATCCTGACCATGGAGCCATGTCCCGGTCCTTCTGAAGGCCAGTTCTCATCTCAAAGCTACAGAGGACCAAAAGTTTTATGTACTGACCCTATACATTCGTTCCAAATTTACTGATTGAGAAGAGTAGTTTGTAACAGACTTTTAAAAACAATAGACAATTATATAAATGATAGCATGAATGACCATTATACTTTCTATTTGAGAGTATTTTTTCTTCCTTTTTTTTGACATATTCCTCTCGTCAAGATTCTTGCTTCAATAAGGGAAGCCAGGATGGGAGATATTTTTTTTTTTTTTCACATCTTAGAGACAGGTGGATCCTAAGCCAGACTAAGGCAGTTCCTAATTTACTGATGATTTCAGTTTAGAATAGATAATGAATTTTATTTAAAAATGTTCTGTATCTATTTGAAGGGTCCTGCAAAATAAGGCTCTTGGTAAGAAACATTTTATGGAAACACAATTCTATCCCTTTATGTGTTTTCTTATGGTTGCCTTCTTGCTAGACTAGCATTGGGATGGCTGTGGCAGAGACCCCAGGGCATGCAGAGGCAAGGTATATCCTCAGTCACTTGACTAAGAGAACCATGTCCCCTCCTTGTAAACACGTTACACTGGTTTGTGTATGTGCATGTGTGCATGCATGTGTGCTGTATGTATGTGTGCACGTGTACATGTGTTAAGTCAGCCTTGCATTCCAAAAAATATGAAGTCATATGAATCTTCTTACATTTTATCTTTACCTCTGCAAGTTAAATGTATATATTGAACAATGTCCAAATCAAGCTATTGAACATACATACTATTTCATGTACAAATCCCAGTGTCTTCATTCAATGTATTTGAGAATGTTGTTTCAGAGAACAGAGTTTGCCAGGGCCAGTCTTTAAATTCCATGGCTCCCTTGGAGTTGCAGGTGGCTGTAAGCAGCCTGACATGGGTCATGGGAACCAAACTTGGGTCCTCTGCAAGAGCAAGTTCCTCTTGAGGATGCCCTGGGTCTTCTCTCCAGCCACCGCTCTTCTTTTCAAAGTATGTAAGATCAGCACTAAAGCCAGGTATTCTGGAGTTTTGTTAGGTTTTTAATCAGAAATTTCCTTCTTAGGTAGACACAGGAACCCAAGTGCTGTAACTTGTATGTTGTGATGTCCCACAAATGATTGTATGTTAAAAGTTTTGGGGAGGTGACAGACCTTTTAATCCATGAGCTACATGGGAGGTCTTCAGATTGCTGAGGAATGCCCCCCAAGGTGACTGTGGGACTCTCATCTTCTCCTTTCTGTCCCAATGTGCTGAGTCCCCACAGGCTTAAAATAACCGGCCCAGTTCCTCACGGGCTGTCTTACAGGCTGATTTTCACAGGTGCTTGTTACAGAAACAGAAAGCTAATTACTTTCTATATTTTTTACTTTTGTTTTGGTGAGTTGCATTTTTTTAGGGAATATTTCTGATTTATCTAAAATTTAAAGTGTTGACCATAAGAATGTTGTTTTTCTAATGATTTTAATGCATTTGCAGGATATGTAGTGACATTTTGCATTTTTAATAGTGAAAATTTGCTTTAACTATTGTGAAACTTGATTAACTGCATTCATATTAAGAAGCCATGTTCTCTCACTGACTCTTAAGTTCCTGAGAAAATATCTCCAGTAGGATTTCTGCTTTGAGTTGCCCTTTATCTCACAGAAATCTGATTTCTTTTGGTTAGCATGAGGTAGCCTTTTTGCAGTTTTAAACTATGTGTTAGGACTCTGAACAGCAAGCTGGTAAGTCTGGTGAACAATGTGTCACTTGAATTGCTTATTACAATTACATTTTATACAAATACTGATACCAGGGCAGATTTGGTGACACACACCTGTAATCCCATGACCAGGGAGCCTGAGACTGGAGCATGACCAGTTTAAGCTCTTTCCATCCATGTGGGGTTAATGGGTTAGAAAAGATCCCTCACTAACACCAGTGATATCTAAAAAGTGGAAACTGCATTGAAGTGTTTACAACATGCCTCACCCTTACCTAGAGGTCTAAGACTATCTATCCAGTGAGGCTTGGGGATGTGCTGAAGGCTGACCTCTAAAATGGCACTGTCAGCCCTCTGGCCCAGAGGACCACTCATACAGGAAGCCCAATCCCAACTTCAGAAGGGGCTCACACTGGAACACACTTCTTTTTTTTTTTTTTTTTTTTTTTTTTTTGGTTTTTTCGAGACAGGGTTTCTCTGTGTAGCTTTGCACCTTTCCTGGAACTCACTTTGGAGACCAGGCTGGCCTCGAACTCACGGAGATCCGCCTGCCTCTGCCTCCCGAGTGCTGGGATTAAAGGCGTGCGCCACCACCGCCCGGCCTGGAACACACTTCTTACAAGGTGGGTCATCTAGAGCGAGTGCTGGGATTCCATTGAGTTCACACAGCCGGTTGCTGGAAGCTTATCCCTCATTGTTCACGGTTTTAATACAAATCTGTGTGGTTGCATTTCATTATCACCAGCCAATAAGGCTGTGGGGAGCATCTGGTAACAGGGAAAACCCAGATCTAACACCTCACAGGAACAGAAGGAACCTGCATGTCCTATGCAGAGACCTAGATTTGACTGTTTTCAACAGAACTACAGTGAACTGTTTGGCAGTTTTGCCTTTTGGATCTGTCAGTTTGCGGTCATGCCCTGTACAGCAGAGGGGCAGGAGGGCACCTCACCTACACCGAGGGGCGCTGTTCTTTCTGCCTTCCTGTTTGGCCTCAGTCTCCTGTGGCTGACGCATACAACCCCCACATGTCACAGGGTACGTGACAGGATTTGGTGGTGTGTTTCCCAATCCCTATTTTGTTTACTGCACATAAAATACGCAACAGTGAAAACACACCATGGAAGATGAAGCAGAGAAAAAAGGCACAAATCCTCACCAAGGTGGAGATTATCGTACTACCTTTTCCAGATCTTTAATTCTCATGACCGAGGAGCACTTCACAGGTAAGGATTTGTTTTAAATGCTGAACAATTAAACAAGACAATACACCAGACGGAGGAAGTTTGATTAGACCTGCCGCAGTTATAATCAGTTGACAGGTCTAGAATCACCTCGGGGACACGTCTCTGGGCAAGCCTGGGCTGAGGTGGGAAGACCCACACTCAATGTCGGAGACACGTCTCTGGGCAAGCCTGGGCTGAGGTGGGAAGACCCACACTCAATGTTGGCAGACCC
Organism: Peromyscus maniculatus bairdii; assembly: GCF_049852395.1. Classification (NCBI taxonomy): domain Eukaryota; kingdom Metazoa; phylum Chordata; class Mammalia; order Rodentia; family Cricetidae; genus Peromyscus; species Peromyscus maniculatus. Next base: position 6,016,938 of record NC_134866.1, on the reverse strand, counting down.
ACGCCATGGGTGGGGCTCTAGTGTATGAAAAGGAGGAAGCTAGCTGGGCACAGGCAGTCTTCTTCTCCTTGACTGTGGACGTGACGTGACCGCTGCCACCATGACCTCCCGACCATCGTGGACTGCACAGGGGAACCCTGAGCTTCAACGCCCCCTCCTGAAGTTGCTTTGTCTCAGCAACAACATGCATAACTAATGCAGAAGCCTTTCATACACTTTACTTTCATAACTTTCGTAGAATTTTGGAATCAGAAATCTAACTATAGTATTTTAAGGCTTGACATAACCGAGTGGTACACAGAAATAAATCAGTATTGGAAAAACCGTCTCTATTAGTGAGGAGCAGAGATGAAAGGCGTCCATGAGAAGAACAGTGTAACAAGACTGGAATGTGCACGTGGTATCTCCTGTGAGGGGATGTAAATGCCCCTGCGCTACAGAATTGTGACATTACAAAACGTGAGGATGAAAAAGGCAGAGGATGATTTCAAGTATATTTCTAGTAGCATAAAAACCTTTATAAGGATTACCTCAAAATTAAAATATTTTATCAGAAATATAATTTTGATAATAAATCACATCAAATAATTACATAAACATCCAAAAAAGTATGGCTTACACATGATTTAAATATTACTGTTATGAATATTCTTTGTGTATACTTCACAGAAAGATAATATGTCCACAAGTTTTCCATAATGTGCACAGGCACAGGAGAGCCATTGACTACCTGTCCTCTGGGGTGGGGGGTGGTGTGTGGGGCATGCAAAATTCAAGCTGCCTCTACACCACCACACAGTTCGGCTCTTGGTGGGCGGGGCCGCAGACGAGGAGTGGGCGGGCCGCAGACGAGGAGTGGGCGGGGCTGCAGGTGAGGAGTGGGCGGGGCCGCAGGTGAGGAGTGGGAGACCTCCTGTGAGATTGCTCCAGACTCAGTGATTGTTCTCCACACGACCTCTTCCAAGAAATTTTCGAAAAATTTTAAACTCAGCTTCAGCAAAATTGTCTTTTGGCATTTTAAGAGGGAAAAAAAAAGTCCTCCTTCCAGTTTATGACCAAATATCCTGAAGATAGCGCTTCTCTTGTTTAAACGCTGCCAATGTTTTCATGGCTTCTAGTCTGTCAACGCCAGCCTCTCTGCTTATGATTTCCACCAGGGCGTCATTCACATCTTTAGCCATGTTCTTGGCATCTCTATAAAACAAGACAGCATGCTTTACAAAACAGGAATTTGTTTTAACACATCCTCTTTATTCATGAGCCACATACCCAGTTCCCTCCGACCCTGCCATCTTTGCCGTGTCCTCATTTCTCAGAACGTTCTCCACAGACAGCCAGCTTCCCTCACCCCAGGCCACGTCTTCACCCACGGTGCCCACATGGCCCCACGGCTCACCACCCTCCCTAGAGCAGCCCTGGGAGGGAAGCTCGGCTCTGGCTCACCTGCCTGGCCCCTTCCCTCTCCCGACAGCACGCAGAGACCTGCACGCTCTCATCCTCCCAAGGCTCGGTGCACACAAGTGACAGACCCCTCACTGAGGACAGGTCTTGGCTCCTGAAGGCAGGGGGGGCACCACCCCCGTGTGTCACACCCCATGTCACCGTCCCTTGCTAACTCCATGTTAAGCACCTTCCGGGGCTTTCCCACAGTGGCTGCTGAGGTCAGGGAGCGGACCTCACTTCTTGTACCTCCCACTGCCTGAACAGTGTAAGGCACTCAGCATGTGCTCCAGAGCTGGATGAAGATTGTAGACAGCGCTGGGGTGTCTGGAACACAGCCTGGCCTGTCGCGGTTCGCCCCCGGGGGGCAGACTGTCATCTTTCTCATCCCTCATCTTTGCCTCAACCACTGCAGGGCATCGATCCCATGGCCTGACCCCTGCCAATCTCCAGGTCCTCTCTCCTCCACCTCACTTGACTGGCTCTGGACACTTCCTCCTCCTCGGTGTCCTCGGCTGCCGCCTGCCCACTCCATTTGACTAGTGAGGGGACTCTGAACCTTCATCTCTGAAGTCACCAGTGCTCTCTAGGAAAGCTAAGACTCGGACTGGGAGGGGCTACGGCAGGAGTCGGGAGATACCCGGACATCTCCATGTTCGCAACCACCAGTCACTGGCACATCTGTGTACTCAGCTGCTTCTGCTACTCAGAGGTCAAACACTTCAGTCTGTGACCAAAAGGCAACCACGGAGATCAAGAACGTCAACAAAAGCTAATGGAAACATGAACCAACACAGCGTGTGGGTTCTGAAGTGCTCTTCAGAGGACAGCCAGAAACTATCAGGGTCAGGAAATCATCCAGACAGCCAAAAATACCCTTGAAAACTTCAATCACAGCCAGGGTTTCACCTCTGGCTTCACAGTTAAAAGGCAAGAGAAAAGCTTGGCTGACTGAAGACAGTAAATGTTTTAGGAGAAAAGTAAAATTTCTTATTTCAAAATTTCCTTTTATCTAGCTGAAAGTTTTCGAGTCAGGTTTTACAATTTGTATTTTCCACATGGTGCCTTTGAGTTTCCGTGACAGATACTGCCACAGAACATACATAAAGCTTAGTTATATAAGAGTGACTGGGTGTGCGCCACCACCACCTGGTGTGATTAAGGTTTTAACAGGAATTTTCAGATGCTAAAATGTATTAAAGTAAATACTCACCATTGCTTCCCTGAAAAGAAATTCTGGCTATTCAGTGTACGCTACCATTACTCACTGTGCGCTTATGTATGAGGTATATGAGAACCTAATGACCCCTACACTCCTTACTGGACCCTCAATCATCTCAAGCACAGCCTCTGTGTTTCCCTGTCTGGCCACATACCCACACACGTAAATGTGGCCCTTCTCCTGAAGGAGGATCCTGGCCACCTGCTGGCTGTGACGCTGGAGGTTGTCTTGCACATACTTTGCTGGGGCCTCCTCCTCTTCTGGGGCGTCTCTGGAGAAGGAGACCTTCAGGTGAGTCAAGACCCCAATCTTGACGAAACGCCCGAGCTCCTCTCTGAAACATAGTACAGCACGGTCACGGAACGGTGGTGGTTTAAAGACGACAAAATCTACATGTTACAACAGACACACTCCGTACCTGAACAGATAGTCTCTGTCCTTATGTCTGCAGCCAAAAAACAGCCACATTGCTCCAAAATTCCCATTTGGGTGTTGTTCTTGGAGCTTCTCTCTGAGGCGAAAGAGGTAACGTTGAGAGAATGAGCAGAGGAACACATATCTCCTCAGGAAATACCACCACAAACAGGTCTGTAAGACCCACCTTCAGATTGTCCCATGTGACTCACTAAAAATCAGCATTTGCTATGTCTGGATATTATCCAGGTTTTCATGCTACAGCACTAAGGACTGATCCCCGGCTCTTGCTCACACTAAGCAGATGTTCTGTGCGGATTATACAGCAGCCCTCTTTCAGACAGTGACTTTCTCTCAGCAGTCCACATGCTAAAGGCTTGGTTCTGAGAGAGGACCAAGTACGTGGTAGAATGTTTAGAGGTAGAGCATATCAGGCAGCCAGGGTTAGCCAGGGATGGCCCCCAAAGGAGGTCATGGGGTGCTTGCTATGTCCTCCCTCTGGCTCCTGGCCATGAAGTGGTGACTGCTTCAGCATTGTGCTGTCTCAGCATAAGCCCTGACGGGGGAGTCGGTGGACAGGTGAAGGACTGGAGCCCCACGGCAGACCTTGTCGGGTCCCGGGAGAAACAGTCTCCAGAGAGAGCTGACCGCAGTCTGACCTTGCCCCCGGGCTGCTGTGGGATGTTCTGTATGTCCTGTGGGAGCCCTTCTTGGGTTCTTTGTGGCGTTACCCAGCAGGTCCGTATAGAGGATGATTAGGACCATGGGCCTGAGTGCAGGTGTTTGAGATGGTCTGCACTTGGCTGTGCTGGGGGATGGTCTGTATGTCAAGTTGCTCTGATTGGTTAATAAATAAAACCTGATCGGCCGTGGCTAGGCAGGAAAGATAGGCGGGACTAACAGAGAGGAGAAATAAAAGGACAGAAAGGCAGAAGGAGACGCTGCAGCCGCCGCCATGACCAGCAGCATGTGAAGACGTCAGTAAGCCACCAGCCACATGGCAAGGTATAGATGTATGGAAATGGACTAATTTAAGATAAAAGCACAGTTAGCAAGATAAGGACAGTTAGCAGGAAGCCTGCCACGGCCATGCAGTTTGTAAGCAATATAAGTCTCTGTGTTTACTTGGTTGGGTCTGAGCGGCTGTGGGACTAGCGGGTGACAGAGATTTGTCCTGACTGTGGGCAAGGCGGAAAAATCAAGCTACACCGGGCGGTGAGTCGGGGCCTGGAGAGCAGTGCTGGAGCAGAATGAGGGACGACAGTCACCGACTGTACACATCACTCTTCTAGAATACCCACCAGGCCCTCTCCTCAGAGCTCCCGTGCCTGGGGCTCGCTTCAGACACCCGGTACAAGTGTGTCTGTGACAGACACCACCTGACACGGTCAGGAGAGGGACAGCTGCCCGCCAGAGCATGGAGGCGTGCCTTAACGTCCTCCCTATGTGCACGTGCTGTAACCCACAGTGCAGGGGCAGAGTGCCGACAGGGAGTGCTCAGGACAAAGCGAGGCTCCAGACCTGGAGCAGAGACTGACAAACACTTCCCATGGTGACGAACCACTCCAGCACCTGACTGCCATGAGGTAAGAACTTTTTAAAGTACAAGTTTCATGAGCAACACCCCAGTACTCTAAAATGACCGAAGAACACAATGTGTGACGTTCCACCCCTGATGACGAGGAGCACATCCCACCAGCCGCAGTGAACACACACCTGTGCTGGAGGAAGCCAATGAAGGGGGCCACGCCAGTGCCTGGACCCACCATTATGACGGGGGCCGAAGGGTCATCGGGTAAGTGGAAAGACTGTGTCGCTCGAGGAGAGATGGATATCTGCAATATTGAACCAGCTTTGGTGAGTGGGACGAGAACCTAGGCAAGCACGTGAGGGCACCTAACAGATGTGAGGATGCCAAGTGTTAGTTCCTCTCAGAGAAGCCTCACTAAGTTACACAGCAGTGTCCGACCTCACTAAGGCCATGGACACCTCTCTACACAGGAAGATGGAAGTTTGTTTTGCAAACACTTTCTTTTCTACTCATACCAAAAGTGTTTTTACTTAGCATACTTCTTTTTACATGTGAGTTAAAAACGTGACCCAAGGAACAAGCGAATACTGATATGTCCCTGTGCCCAGTGGACGGCTCCACACTCATGAGCACATGGACAGCAGTAACTGAACTCAGTAAGCTAAAATGAACGAATGAACGAACAAACGAATGAATGAGGACATGAGCTGGGATGGAGATGTGACTGGGAGTGTCCTGGGGGGAGCTGGAGTCAAGGGAGGGGAGTGGACATGATCCAGATACACCGCATACATGTAGGAAATAGTCAAGGAATAAATGTCGCCAAGCATTTTAAATGACGGACACGGTAAGGTCATACAACTACCCGGGTGGGACACAGGAAGAGGCGACACCACTATACACACACACACACACACACACACACACACACACACACACACACACACACACACACACATCCCGCCCCAGTCAAGAGCAGTCACAGAAAACACATTCTTTCTACAAACACGACGAGCAACAGCAGACAGACAGATGCCTGCGTGTTTAAGATGTGAGCCCAGTGTTCTAGTCAGGTGAGGTGAGCTCTAGCAGAGCCGAGGTTACGTGATCCCAGTACCTTAGGAGCCAGGCCATCAGGACTGCCTGTATGCGAAGCCTCTGTGTTTGGCTGAAGAAATGGAGCAACCAGTGTGGCCAGCCAGCCTGTGCACACCCCCTTCCGCAGTGTGGCCGCCGCGGTGTTAGACGGACACTCTACGACGTTAAAGAGGAAGTGAAGCTTGTCTGGATGGAGTAGGCTCGAGCTGCAGAGACACAGGCACGTCCCGAGGATTCCGCGGGGACGGACGGAGCTGTCACTGTTCGAGCCCCCTTGCCACTGCTCTAACAAGAGCCACCCTAACTAACCTCGCCTCCCCACAGTGAGGGCTCTCAGGAAAGGCTCCGGTTCTAGCCACTCATCCTCACCATTTCAGCAAGGTCTGTGGAAAGTGAGATGCCCCAGGGCTCTTCCTGCCAGACTCCCCACTCGGAAGGTATTGACCTGATTGATCTGACTGCCGTGTAAGGACAAGGGGCCGAGGCACTGGGTATTGTTTATAGAGCTGACAGACTGGAAAGTGAAGAACCCACCGAGTTCAGAATCGCCAGGACACACGCTCACTAACCTCATCCACGTTGTATTATGGGAAATGGAGGGGGAACTCTCCCACAAGCCCACCCGGTGGCAGGGGCGGGGCGTTGGGCAGGGGTGGCCAGGCCAGCACTCGCCCACCCGTGTTCCATAGCCGAACCTCCATGCCAGCTCCGCAGCTGCCCAGGGGGTGAGACCTGAGCCTACTGCTTCACAGGGGCACACTGGATCGTCAGGCCCAAGCTGTGACTTCCCAGGGCACAGAAGTCCTGGGTTCTTCAGATCCCAGGGTGCCTCGCAGTGTGCTCTACAAAGCAGCCGAGTGAGCAGCATCTGGCCTGCTCACGAGAGCTGGGGTTCAGAGTCACAGGACTCGGGAACTCTGTGGCGTCAGTCAGCAGTCATACCTTGCACATGAGTATGGTCGAGGCTGGAGTTTGGGAAGGTGCTCTAAAAAATAAAAACAGGCAACTGACTCAGACCCTCTGAAACAGGAACAAAAGAAAATCTAGGCCTGTATTTACCTCTCACACTTAGAATATCCAAAATGACATGTTCTCATTTAAAATATTGTATAGTAATGACCCAGTGATGTACCGCTCACTCAACTCTAAAATAGGATCCCTTCCCCCAGCTGGTCACAGCTGTAAGCGGCCTGCGGTCAACAGACTCACCGCTTCCACGTGCTCACAGATCATCTGGAGCAACATGCCCCAGAGTTTGCAGATGGGAAATAAAATTAAAGCCTCACAAATATCAAAGTCAGCTATTTTAGAAAACGTTTAGGAGCATAAGTACTTTTACTTCTCGCGTTTATATAATTAATAAAAACCTTCGCATCTGGTGAGAGACTTTCTCAGAAGCCCAGTGGCTTTAAGATGCGCAGGGACTTGTGGGAAAGCAACATAAATGATCTATATTTGAATTATCTGCTTACGAAATTTGTAATTTTATGAATAACACACTTTATTTTTAGTTTATTTGGGCAAAACTTTAAATATTCTTCTAAAATGGCTTAGTCTTAATAAAGCAGGAAAACAAATTTTAATAAAGAGTTCATCTTATGTTTTAGATGTGTTAATTTTTCTTTAAAAAACTGGAAAGTGTCAATTTTTAGGTCCCAATGACTCTCTCTCTCTGTGGCTTCTGACCTGTATTCTGGCCGTGTACCAGCCTCTGCCACCTCCATAACACTGCTAGCTAGAAAGCACCTGACAGCTGGCTTAGTCAGAATGGGGGAGACTACCCTCCCCCAGTGAGGGTCAGAAAGTTAGACAGGCCACTCCCTGCATAGGCCTGCAAACGCCTTCTGATGGCTTAACAGGACGACTACACACGTGCACGTTAACATGCCCTGCGCCACTACAGGAAGCAAAGGCAGGCAAGCAAGTCAGGCTACAGGACCCCAGGGAGGGAGGGTGCACAGCCATAGGTCCAGGAAACAGTCCCAGCCCCTTGTGAGCCAGCTGCCAGCCTCTGGGGGTGTCGGCCTGTGCTACAGAGACCCTCTTTCTCTTGAACACCTTGCTTCTGAATGCACTGGATGGAAGTATTTCTGCATTCTACAGAGCACATGCTTCATTCAGTGACACCACACACTGATCAGCCGTGATGAAAATCATCCTTTCCCTCTGAATAGTCAGTCAGATAAAACTCAGCTAAATAACATCACGGAAAAAAAAACTAGAAAAGATGCTAAATTCTAAGTAAAAAAATACTATTGGATAAATTAACAGGGAAAACGACAGTGACATTAATAGAAGGAAAAAAATGAAAAAAAAAATCAGAAAGTGTGGAAGAGGGAGGGACTCTGGCTTCCAGAGGGAGCCCAGATGTCACATAAGCAGTCACCCCCCCACACACAGACATCCAGATGTGGCCATACTGTGTCTGCACATGATGCACAGCGAGACATGAACATCCAGCCTCCTCTACGGTGAGGAGGTTCACCTGACAGTGCGAAGGGCTGGCGCTTGGAGAGGAGGACTCACCGAGCAGAAGGCTGAGAGGAGGGTGGCAGGACGGGAAGGCGAGGAGCAGGTCCAGCAGGCAGACGCCGGCGTCGCGGACGAAGCGGCTGTAGTCAGCCGCCCCCTGTTTACTGCACAGCTCCTGCAGTCTCCGCTTCTCGGCGGCACTGCTGCTCCAGTTGGCCAGGGCGCGCAGAAACGCCTGAGGAGAGAGGCCGGCTATGAGCTACTCTGGGGTCGGGTGAGCTCCGAGTTCCAGGCCAGCCAGCTACACAGTGAGACCCGGCCTCAAACAAACGGACAAATAACTAAACGATCTAAGAAGTGGAAGAGAGGACGAGCTTAGCAGGAAAAAACACTGCAAGGTTTTAAAATATGACCTTTAAAATAGCAATGTCACTCGGTCTGTCCGCTCAGACAATTCAAGTCCAGCACGGCTGTAGCTAGTCAAAGAATGCCTAGAAAAAAATCAGCTGCGTGCGTTTTCAATACAGCTCCTGATGCACTCCTGACCTCTAGAGGCTCAGTCTATCAAAACTCTAAACATCACCAGCCGCTGACAACCATGTCCCACCCAGCAGCCGCCAAGCTGCATGATGCGGCTGAAGGAGACCCGTGTTCGCGACATCAGAACCCCGCATCTTTTATACTCCCGGGGCGGGTATGGGGCTTATCTAGAAGTCTTCAACAGCTCTGTCTGTTTGTTTCTGAGTGGCTCACAGGAGACAAGGAGAAGTACCTTTTTAGGGACTGCTCGTATTTCCAGACACCAGGTGAGGATGAACTGCAGAGACGCGCCCTCGGGCACATGCTGGGGCACAGCAGCTCCTTGCAGATGAGGCAGGAAGAGTCATGCCGGAGAAAAGACACAACCCACAAACACAGTTTTAGAACATGCTTTGCAGTCACCAAAATCGACAGCTAGCTGAGACACTACAGTGCTCCAAGTGTGATGACTTCCGGTAATGCTCACAGCAACTGGCAGAAATAAATATGCCAGGGAAAAACAGCCACTTCACAACAGTGTACGAACGATAAACTCAAAATGTACCAAATAAAATCAAATAATCTAAACAAAATGGAATAGATGACGATGTTCCGTTACAATAAAAGTCACTTCAGCGGCTGGAGGGAGGGCTCAGTTACGAAGCATGCCAGCTGTTCTAGAGGACCTCAGTCAGCTCCCAGCATCCACATGCCTATAACTCTAGTTCCAGGGGATCCTGCACCCCTTTCTGGCATCAACCAGGCACCAGCGCAATGTGGTACACACACACACACACACACACACACACACACACACACACACACACACACACACACACTACAGACACAAAAATAAAAACACCTCTTTTTGAAAAACAGGAACTGTAGGACCGATAAGTTCAAGATTATATGCAAGTAATATTAATATTTTAAGTACTAAAACAGCTTATTTTATGTACAGAATCATTATTTTTACATACTAAAAGATTTCTGTGAGAAGTAAACATAATGGGAAGTTTACATAAAGGCTCTAGGCTCCCTTTACGCCCCCAAGTGTACATTACCGCACTACTCACTACAAATCAGAAGAGCATCAAGACCCGACAGCACCAGTTTGCTTGTGGTTATCGGGGTGTGTGTGTGCGTGTGCGTGTGCGTGTGTGTGTGTGTGTGTGTGTGTGTGTGTGTGTGTGTGTGTGCATGTGTGTGTGTGTGGCCATGTCCAGAATCCACCCTACCTTTCTTCTTGGTGTCCGTCTTAATTTTCAAGATGACACGGTGTGCCCGCTTATCAGCCAGCTGCAGCCTCTGAAGCAGGGTTTCTACCTCAGCATCGCTGTTTGGACAGATCACATTGAAGGAATCTCCAGGTTGATGGGAAAACTCGATTTTCTAGAGAAGACCAAGGTGAAAGAAACTGAGTAAGTCCAGTCATCAAACAAACCCACTTTCACTGGGAGTTACTCTAGAAAGACCAAGGGGCAGTGTGCTGGTGTGCTGGTGTGCTGGTGTGCACCCTTGATCCCACCACTGGGGAGCCGGAGGCTGGCAGAGCTCCTGAATTCAGAGGCCAGCCTGGTCTTCAGAGTACGGCACCATCTTAAAAAACAGAACAAACAAAGCCACTCAAGGTGGGCATAAAGCTCTAGCCAGTGACTTTGCAGAACAAAGTTCAGATTCCCAGGATCCACATAAACGATGGTTGGGCAGGCGCCCACCTGTAAATCCAGCCTTGGAAGGTGGAGACAGGGTATGCACACCCCACAGCCCACAACCAGCCATACTGGAGAGCTCTGGGTTTGACTGAGAGACACCGCTTCAGTGAATGAGATGGGAGAGTATTCCAGGAAAATTCCTAACGTTACCTTCCAGCCTTCCCAGAGGAAGGCACACACACACACACACACTGCATTTAATAGATACAGGGACTTTCTCATTAGTACAGACAAAACAGAAGGGTTGATGGCCATCGTTTCTTTTCTATCAGGAACTTTCACAGACAACCCGAAATGCTCCGATTTTCTGAAAACCAGCCCACTTTATTTCTCGGGACATTGTTCTTTAAGATAAAGGGCTGACTTAATGACTGCAGCATTCCTCAGATTAAGCGGATGCAGGTGGACCCACAGATGGGGTTCAAATGACCACATACAGCTCCCTGACACCACAGGCAAATGCTCTCTAGTATCACCTCTCTGGAGGAGGTTCCCGAATGTTTTCAGAGTCTCCAAAGCCTCGGAAGTACTGCTCTGAGAAGTTGGCCCTTGACTCACTATGTAGCCTGAACTTTATTTCCGCTCGCTGGCTGATCTTAAGTGACCGGCTTCCCTCTGCTGGCCTGTCACAGGTCAAAGTGTCTGGACGCCACTGTTACGGTCAGGGCAGCAGCGCTGTGCTCTGACTGTCAGCACCGGTCTGACCTCACCTCACCTCTTCTCTCAGGTAGAAAGGAAGGAGACCTGGAGAAAACGCCAGGCGCCCTGCCAGACACCTCCTCCTGGTGTAGTAACCCAGCACCCAAAGGGCCCACACACCTTCACGATTCGACCATGCTGAGAACAAACGCCTCAACAACTTACTGAAATGTCCAATTCCAACAGCAGCGTGGTCTTTATGGCATCATTTGTAGTCAGCTGAACAGCTTTTGAAATTGGAACTTGAAAAACTGGATCCACCGAAGTCACAGAAGCCGGGATTTCCTCCTTGAGAAACAAACGGAATGAAATATAACAAAATGCAACCTCCAGAAGCACATTAAGAAGTCCAGGCATGGTGGCATGCATCTGTCATCCCAGCATCAAAGATCCCAGGCGGAGCGCCAGGACAGGATGGCAGCCAGCCAAGCCCAGAGGTGAGTACACCTGACGGAGGAAGGGCGTTTACACTTGTAGTGACTTCAGAGCTATTCGGAACCAGTGGCCCTGTAAGGATAGCACAGGTCTTAGGAAATTACACAAAAACCCAGTTTTTTGTGACATCTTCTAATTCCTCTAATTTGATTTTATTATATTTGCAAATAGAAAACAGTTTAACAAATGAAAGCCAACTAACTTTGGACAACTGGCCATATGGGAAAGCTGGGGGCAAGTCAGCGCTGGATGCTGGAGCCCCAGTGGGGGATCTAGAATGTAACCCGCAGAAGAACCGCCACCAGCATAGCTCAGCCCTCAGCTAGCTCTGCAGGAAGCGCTCAGCATTTCGAGGTCACACCCTACCTCAGCTACCTCCCCTTTCAGTGCAGCCCAAATCCAGGGACCGTGACTATAACCAGCCTGTGTCCCAATTCTAGACAACCACTAAGAATCAGTCCTCTCAGGCCTCTGCTGAGAACGTACCACAGCTCAGTTTCTCGTAGTGTTTAATCCTGCTCTTACCCCTCCAGCCCCACACAACTGCCAAGAAGATCATCTCACAGTCTGACTCCTGGGGACCAGTGACATTTAGTGCTAGAGCACTCTAAGCAGGCTGCTGAGATGGGAGTCTGCTGATCACCCATCCGGGTGAGGAGACCTTCCCACTGCCAAGATGGAAGGCAGAGGCGCAGCACAGACGGCAAGGTGCAGAGTGGGGGAGTAGAGCTGGGGGAGTGTGGACAGGATGCGGGGCCGAGGTTCTGTGCCACGGGGAGGGACGAACTCAGAGCACCCGAGGGAGGATGTGAGCAGGCTGAGGGCTCAGCAGCCGAGTGAAGACAGAGCGGCACAGTGAAAAGGCAACGTCAGAGATGGAGAAAGGACTTCCGCACATCAGGCCACTCGGAACACAGAGATGGACACTGCTTTTCTGGAAGGGTCAGAGGGTAAGTGCTGTCTTCTTTGGGGCCTCTGGTGAGCATTCCCACAAAAGCAGCTGCAGGCACTGCACAGCATAACAGGCGTAGCTGCTGCAGGAACTGCAGTTACAGCTGGAGACGCTGCACTTGGTCCCCATGTGACGAACAAGCACAAGCCAGCACTCACATTATGAAGCACAGAGCGTGAAAGCATCTCTCACCTGGCCCAGAGACTCCTGAAGATGGACCTCCAGATATTCAGGGGGCAGAGCAGGAATACTTAGAGAGTCTTGCGAGAGTGGAGGAACTGAGCGGACGAGCGAGGACTGAAGGTCTTCAATCAAGTCACCCGTCCGACTCCTGTTTGTTTCATTTGGTTCCCGAACCTCAGAATCCCTTTTTCCCACATCCTCTAATCTCAGAAGTTCAACTTGTGACTGGATGTGCGACAATTCTGGCTTCCCAGCGGTGTTCAAGGGGGCCAGCCGCCTTGGGAGCGCGTCACTCATTTCTTCTTGTCCTCCGAGTAACTTAAAGTGCTTTGTGAGGGCAGCCCAGAGTCCAGCAATCCACGGCTCTACCACGAGCTCTAGACTGGTGTGTAATGAAAGGGAAAAAACCAAATGCTACGGTGTCCATTTGAGCACAACAATGAGAGAAGAGGAGTCCCTTCACTCAGCAGAGTACCATATGTACTGTTAGACGCACTAAATAGACTATTCAAAAAATACAAATAATTAATTTTCAAAAGCATAGCACTGTGTTGATCAGCACTGTACAGCTGAACATGCACACAGAGCAAATGAGCTGAGAGATGAAGCTATTTTTCCCTGATAATGGGAATCTAATTACCCTCATAGCTGGCCATCTTTAGGGAACTAACATTTTACACATCTGTTCAAACCTGGTGACACTAACAGAGCTTAGAAACACTCGTGTTACAAATGGTCACTGTATCAGTAGAGGGCACCACCTCATTCTGTCTGTTGAATTTATTCATTTTTTTTCTATAGATATCACCAATAAATCATTCTCAATTAAAACTTAATGTCTGACTAAATAAGCTCCCTTCCCTATCTACCAATCTATGAATGTGTCTTTTAAAATGTTTTAATTAATTACTGTATCTATCTATCTATCTATCTATCTATCTATCTATCTATCTATCTATCTATCTATCTAATATTTTTTTGAGATGTCTAGAAAGGCTAATCTCAGGGAAATAATTTATTTCCTTCCTTCCTTCTTTTCTTTCTGGAAAGCTAAATTAATTTGCAGAAGTCCAGTTAGGACTAACAAGCACAGCACGGCCACAATGCTCCTGCCAGGCCAGCAGCAGCAGCAGCTCAAGAGAGGGCACTGGTAAGATGGTGTCAGACAGACCGCTGGAGAAAATCAAAGGTCACTTTTCATCTCAACTGAAAGGCAGTGTCAAATCCTAACCACTGCAATGGGTGACTCGGAAGGTCCTCTCAGACCTCCGTCTTCTTAGGACTCAGAGTGTAGATCCACTGTGTTCATTAGGAGTTCATGTACTATAGACTGCATTTATCCTGAGAAGTCTTCACGCAAGCAAGTTCAACAGCAAGTTACATGTAAAGCATCACTCTTGTAACTGAGAAAGAGTAAGACAACATGACCAGTAATTGTGAAGGGTGCTGACTCAGAGCCCACTGTGAAGAGGCATGGTCCTAGGCCATGAGCATCTCTGTCTGACTATGCCTGAACCTTCACAGTGCATCCTGCTATTTTCTATCTCAGGCACAGAAAGATGAGTGACCAAGATTTTGGTCAAGTGGGGATGGATGATTTCAACTCAGGCATGTAAGTGCAAGTGCATTCTCAACTTCAGCGTGGAGGGACTTCAGACAAGAACGTCTTTGGCAAGGCACCTTTACTCTGGACACATAAAGCAGTTAGGCTGAACATTTTAGATGTACAAACTGCTGAAACATACTCAGGAATTTTAATACTTGATCAAATAACCCAGAACCCTTCTAAGAGATCTATGTGCAGTAGCACAGGCAATGAGCCTGCTAGACTGATACAAGCATCATCCTACAATTAAACACAGCTCACAAAAAGATAGTTCAAAGTAAAGCCACAGAGTGAGTAGGTGACATGGGGAATGTCAGACCTTGGTCAAAGTAGGAAAAACATGCACCAGAGACAGGAACCTTTCCCAGCACTGCAGCTGAAGGAAATCATGGCAAGCTCGGGCACCATGCAGGAGGAGAGGAAACATGAGGAGTCCCTGCCACACTCAGAAAAGGGAGAAGGAAAAGAGCAGGGCATTGCTGATGTCATTATTTCATAAGCAGGTTATTTACTAACACACTGACTGGAAAGTCATTCAGTATTCTTACCTAATTGAAAACAAACACAAAAACAAAACAAAGATGTGTACTGTTGTCTGGCTACAATAATGATAGTTAAAGGATAAACAGTAGACTGTGGCAGGACAATGATGAACTCCTGGAGAACATGTTAGGAGGATGTGGAAGGCTGTGCACAGCCTCAAATACTGAGCTACAAAAACTAAGATGAAAAAAGGGTAAGAGTGCACGCCATTAAAGTGGTAAGAGACAGCCAAGACATGCCGTGGTCAGTGATGCTCAGCCTGAGGGCTCCTTCCACTAGAGGCCATGCTAACAGGGCCCTGTGTGCAGGGCGGAGAGAAGACACACAGGCAATTCCAATGCTGCCAGCAACGCTCACTCTTACAAATACGTCCATACTGTGATGCAGGTCATGGTGCTGGATGCTCCTCTTTCCATTAATAGATACTGGGGGTTGGGACATGACAACACAGGCCCATCATGCTCCAGTCATCGGACCCGGGTTCTGGCCAAATGCTGAGCTTATATGAACTCAGATGACTGGCAATGCTAAGCCAAGCCAAACCTCTCTTATTAGCTCACAACTTCCAACATGGTAAGTGTTAACTGGAAACAGACATGCACTGCCCTCACCCTACACAGTCGTCGGCATGTCCAGTGTCATAGAAATGCTGGGCTCCAAGCTCCTGAAGTCGTTTATCAATTATCTTCCCTCCGTTGCAGAAGTATGTGTATTCTGAGTCACCCAAACCTAGAGAACCCAAAGAGATACTCAGTGCGTACAAAAGCTCAAAGATGTAACAGATGGAAAAATAAAATGTCTAAAAACCATCCCATACTCTTACATACGCAGCAAGAAATAACGTATATATCCACACTTCCTTATTTTTTCAACAATGCTGAGTACGCAATGTTCCTCTGCTGTACACCATGAAAGCTCCAGGTAGTAACAAACAAATACTGGCTACTGGCCGAAGAACTACACATACTTAACATTTCTGTTTCCACGAGTCAACGTAACAATGCAGGGGTCTCCAGACACAGGTCAAGCTGGCTTTGAAACCCACTGTGTACTTTACACTTTCCCAGCCTGGACCTACGGCCAGGGACCACCGCCATGCTTGTTCGGAAGGCTTCTCGGTTTGCTTACATGGCATGGTGGTTTTGAAGCCAACAGCCATGCCCTGCAGCCATGAGAGACTGTAACCCACAGAGCCTCACATACCTATCTGCCCAACGGCATTTGCCTCGTCTACCTGCACACCCACGTGCACCGGCAAGACAAGCAGAGGCTGTTTATGCTTCTGTCATGCAATTTAAAGAACTGCCCCAGCCTCAAATGCTGAGAAAGCTAATGCTTCGCATCTGCTTGAAATTTCAAAACTGAAACTTAAATTCTCAGTTTAATTATCCCCATGTCTTCTCCCCATAACTGAACGAGCATGTGATGAGTCCACACATGGGCCCAGCCCCACACCGACTAGAGTGGCTGGATTAGGCTTCAGCATGATCTTTGCAGAAAAACTTCAAGAAAATCTGAAGCACTGCTTACATCTTTTCTCAAACACGTGCAGCCGGGGTTAGAATGGACTACCTAAGCAGCATAGGCTAAACGTGCTAGACACTCTCCCAAGCATATCCTTCAGAGATGAATCACACAGACCACAGGCCAGGAATATGGACCCACACTGGCTCTTTCACGTCACAGTTTTCTATGCTGGCCCTTCTATTTTTAAAATTTACTTTACACACTCACACACACACACACACAGACGCGTACATACCATGGTATAATGTGAAGGTTAGAGGGTAACTTGCAGGATTCTGTCATGTGGGTCTTGAAGACTGAAATCAGGCCATCGTGCTTGGTAGCAAGCTGCTTTACCTGCTGAGCCATCTTGTTGGCTCCACGCTGGCCCTTCTGATCCTCACCATAACCTGTTTAAGTTATGCTTTACAAAGCCCTAGGCCATTTTCTTAACATGTGATCATGGAAATGACCATCGGCAAAGAGCTATTACTATGGACAACAGTCTCACCTCTGAATATCAGAGTCACTGCTAGCAGACCAACTGAATACAAAGGAATTATTAAGACTCCCCAGCTGGTTCCAATGGACTAGGGCTGAAAACCACAATTCTGAAGTTAGGTTCTTAGGGAAACATAACTTTGTTTTCGTGACCTGCTGTTATCTTAAACAATTAAATATTCAAGAATTCTGTTTTAGTAGGTTTGAAGTGAGGCCTGGACACTAATATTCTGAAAACGTTCCCTGGATACTCGAGAGCTTCTGCAGAGTGCTGAGGGTACAGCTGAGTGTAAAGTGCTCCCCTAGGATGTAAGGCCCTGGGCTTGATATCCAGATACACCCAGGACAGGAGGAAGGGAGGACCAGAGCATTGCTTTGAAGTATAAACTGGACAATCATTGACATGTCTATATTTTATATAGATATATTTATATAAAAATAAGACATTATATTTCATGATTTGGAAAGATAAATTCATATATCAAAGCAATAACTGCATATATTAAAAACAAAATACAGTCCCTTACCCAATAATCCATACCGCAGGTGAGCAAAGAAGTCTGTGGGTAGTGTCTTGTCACGTATTTCTTTAACAAACTTGAGGGCTGTGTCGGGGGGATCTCCAGTACCCGTGGTGGATACAACCATTACCAGAGGAGAAGTTTCAGTTTTCAGATCATACTACAAAACAAGGAGAGCAAATCAGGACGGAGGATTGCATGAATTTGTGAATTAACACATCAGCAAGAGCAAGACAAAGCAAACGGAAGCCATCAGCCCCGTTTCCTGTCTTGCATGCTTCTTTTAATTTCCTTCTTGCCAAGTTATTGTAACAAATGCTAGTGACCAGTCCTGTGACCAGGTGCAAAGGAACACTGCCTTTTTAGTTCACTTTTGCTGATGTTCCCCAGGAGGCTAGCAGAGTTGAACACATCTTTCCTCTATGTGCTTCACTAAGAAAAGGTCTGGGGTTCCCCCCACACTGCCATTGATTCTTTAGTTAGCAAAACATGAGAGCAAACAGGTTCATCAGGAGGCCAGGCAAGAAGCAAGAGAAGCAAGGCAGGAAAATCAGTACAAGAATGTGCGTGCGTGCGTGCGTGCGTGCGTGCGTGCGTGTATGCATGTATATGAAAGTAAAAAGAGCAAAGGGGTTTTGTGGGGTCGAGGTGAGTCAGAAGCAAAGAGGACCGACACTGAGTACCAGGGTTAAGTCAGAACAGGGCCAGGTGTGGTGGTGCACACCTTTAGTCCCATTATTTAAGAGGCAGAGGCAGGCGGCTCTATGAATTCCAGTTCAGGCTGGTCTACATGGTGACCTCCAGGTCAGCCAATGCTGCACAGTGAGCCCTGCCTCAACAAACAAACCTTTTAAAAAATGCAGAACACAGGAGCAACACAGGCTGTCCCGGTGAAGACAGACTGCTGTGTAAGCCGCAGCTCTGGAATCCTCACCAAGTCTGAACACACCCATGTGTATTACAAATGAAACAGAGGCAATGGTCCACAGACGAACAGAGGATTATTTTAAAGGCAAAAATTAAGTGCTGCCCTTTGCTATCAGATGCCTGTCAAAACCAATGCATTTCCTTCATGTTTGGAATACAATGGAAGGCAAATAGATATGGTCCATGCTAATTTTTGCTAGGTTTCTTTTTCTATTGCTCATGAACATAACCTAGTTTAGGTTCAAAGAATGCACTGTACAATTTTTTTTTTTTTTGACAGAGTCTCATTCATTTTAGGCTGGCCTTAAAATTGCTATGCCTCCAAGGCTGGTTTTGAACTTCTGATCCTCCTGCCTCTGTAGTCTTACTGGATTATAGGTGTATGCCACTGCACCCAGACGATATGCAGGGCTAAGGATCAAACCCAAGACTTTGTGCATGCTAGCAAGCATTCTGTGAACTGAATTAATTACACCCCCAACCCTATTTTACTTTTTTGTGGCTCCCGATTTAACGCAGAGCCTACCACTTAGCTGTAACCAGCCTGCACTTTCTTTTCCATGCCGATGGCTAAGGATTTGGGGTGACTTTCTACCAGGCTGTTAAATGCTCACAAGGCAGTATGAACAGGACTACTGTGAAGTAGGGAACAGAGGGCTCTCCTTTCCACGTAGATCATGCTCAACTGGAGAAACTGCTCAGCCAGGGGAGCAAAGAGCCCAGTTTAAATGGCACTAAAAGAAAAACCGCCATTCACCTTCCCGCCAAACGGATGCCGACCCGGCTGGTGCTGTCAACTGTAAGGCCCAACAGGGGCTAGTTTAATGTCGACATCTGCCTGTTATTACAGGTTCAGGGTACAGTCCAGCACGAGCACCATGGTATGTTTACTTTGAATTACTGCTTATTAATGACAGGGCTGTCTGACTGGTGGTGACCTTGGAAGCTCAGCTACAGCTGAGGTGCAAGAAGGGGATGTCTCCTTTGATAAGCATAATTCATAATTCACCATACCTCAGATGGTCTAGCCTTCTGAAACTGTGGTTTGTGAAAGGCCAGGGGAGACTCAACTGGAGAGAGAGAACACTGTCCAGATAGCTTCTGAGGTACTGAAGTCAATCTGAGGGCTCGGAGCCAGCTCAAGCATTTAGCTGTATCATGTCTTATCACGTGAACTACTGTGAACACTATATTCTGGATCCCTCAGACTGAGAACAGGGCACAGAACGGTCAAGTGCTTATCAACTCTGCCTAATGCAGGGACTTCTCAGAGAAACTGTAACTACACAGACTAGCAGTCCCTGACTTGAGCAGGCTTACTGGATCACAAAGCCACTCCTGTAAATTCCAGTTCATGGAGGAAGCCCAGTGGCCTTTCATTTTTAGGAACTCTACAATGAATGGCAAGGACTTTTTAGGGAATCTGAAGGGGTACCGAGTTTATAGGGTGAAAAAACATAACTGTGCAAAAAGCCATACAAAAACATCATATTTGTTCTCACAGTTGGAGATAAATGAAGCACACATTACTGTTTCCATTTACAGGTAGGTAGTATGTGTTTCAGTTTCTAAGATTTTTTTTAACCTAATTCAAATATACACCTCTACATTTAATCTCAACGAGTTGGCAGAATGACCCCAAGTTCCAGTTTTGCCTGGGCTACAGTGTGAGTTCAAGGCTGGCTTGGGTGAGCCCCATAACAACAAAAAAAAGTGGACAGGGACGGATATAGAGCTTCATTTCACAAGCGACCATTTCATAGCACAAGGTGCAGGAAAACCCACAGGAACAGCTGCCCTTACCTTTTCCGACTCGCTAATACAGTGAAGATCTGCAGAAAACCCATGCGACACAGCCTGCTCGCTTATTTCCTCGGCTATGGCCTTCGCCTGTCCTCGCTGTGTAGCATACAGCAACAGAAATCTTCTCATCACCTCAGGTCATCGGCTGCAACTCTAACAGTGAGACTGAAAAACCACAAACGGGAGAAGGGAATACTGTTTAATGAGGCAGGTGACCCACAGGTATTAATTTTACAGCAATCTTTAAACTTGTTTCTTAGCACTGATTTTAAGTATGAGAGAATTAAGACAGGAAGCATACAGAAGTGAGATTCTTAACCCCATTGCTCAGAAATCCACTCCCGATTTCCAGCTGCGTTCAGATCTTGCAAGTGCCTTTCAGAAGTGCATACTTGTAGGAGGGTGATCTGACCCTCAACTCTGCTCATTCCTATGCAGGATTAGGCTTGTAAAACTTCATGATTAGGGATGACAAGGCGAAGGGCCCGAGCAAAGCTCAAGCACAGTGTCACTTACCTTTAAAGGTCTTTGTTTCTTCCCTTTTAAAAACTCTAAGTGTACAACATTCCCCTAAAATTGGGGAGTTCCTGTTTCCTGCTGGAACTTATTCAAAATACTGACCGTCCTCAGAGTCCTCAGAGTCCCCACCGTTGCATTAAATCAGTAATTAGTGTACATGGACTTGCACACAGGGACGGTATTTCTTTGATTATTATTAAGAAATCTTCTGTTCATTTTACATACCAACCACAGATGCCCCTCTCCTCCCTCCTCTTGCCCCCCCAGCCCACCCCCTATTCCCACCTCCCCCAAGGCAAGGACTCCCATGGGGAGTCAGCAGAGCCTGGTACATTCAGTTGATGCAGGTCGACGCCCCTCCCCCTGCACCAAGGCTGTGTAAGGTGTCCCACCATAGGCACTGGGCTCCAAAAACGCCAGCTCATGCACCAGGGATAGATCCCGATCCCACTGCCAGGGGGCCCTTAAACAGGTCAAGCTAAACAACTGCAGGGACGGTATTTCTAAGCCACGCACCACCTCGGAGATAACCAAGAGTCAAATGGGGTTCCACGCACCTCCGCTCTATCTAGTGGCTAACCCTGAAAAGTTGTCAACGTGCAGGAAACTGACTGACTTTGGGTGAGTGAAGCCACTACAGTTGGATGCTCTTGCGGCTTATCAGCGGGCGAACCAGGACACGAAAACTTGCAGGTTCACAACGAAGCACTGCTAAGGACCAGACGACAGCTGGGATACAGAGTTGACAGGACCCCTGGGTGACTCGCAACGCGACACGTGCGGGACTTGGAGGGGGAAAAGGTGGCCAAGAAGCCTCCTCCCCACAGCACCCTGTCAGCCCCCTCCCCGCGGCCCCGGAGACCCAGACACGTCACCTCCACCACGCAGGCGCCAGCCCCAGCTCCCTGTCGGTCCCCCGCCACCCCCGGGGCCGCGAACCCCCCGGAGCCTCCACCTCCTGCGCGCGACACGGCGTTTCTACCCTAAGCCGGGTACCGCCTGGGGACACCGCGCACGCGCGCACGGACGTCTACCGCGCATGCTCCTGACGCACCGCCAATAGAAACGGCCGGCGGGCCTGGGCCAATCGCTGAGCGCCGGATGTGGGCGGGGCCCCAGTGCCGCGCGCGTGCGCCGGGATGTCCTCCAGGTGAGGGACGCTGGTAAGTGTGCGGGCGTTCTCCAGGCTCGGGAGCTCCGCGTCCGCCCGGGCGCCGCTCGGATCCGCCGCTCGGTAGGTGCCGTGGGGCGAGGTTTCCCCCGGCTCTCCGGTCACGGGCGCCGCCTGCAGTCTCCCCCCCCCCCCGATACTCGCGCTCCTGCGTGCTCCGTGGGCTCCGGTGTGGCCGCGCGGCTCCTGCCTCTGCTCCGTCTGCTTTCCGGGGATTGCTTGAACCTGTGCGGAGGAGCCGCGGCCCCAGCCGCCGCCTCCCTCCCTGGCTCCTCAGCGCCTCTTAGCACCACGCTTTGCCCGGCTCGTACTCCGAGTTTGAATTTTGCCGCCGGCTTCTCCCCTCTCTTAAAAAAAAAAATCTATATCTATCTATCTATCTATCTATCTATCTATCTATCTATCTATCTATCTATCTATCATCTATATCTATCATCTATCAATCATATCTATCTATCTATCTATCTATCTATCTATCTGCCTATCTATCTATCTATCTATCTATCTACCTGCCTACCTACCTACCTACCTACCTATCGACTTTTCCTTCCGCCAACACGCGAGCCTCCAGATTTAGAGGTAGAATTTGAATTCCTGCTCGCTCTTTGGCTCGCAGCATAACTGGGCACGGCAGATTCCCTTGTCTTGCAGTTTCATGGCTGGGAAAGCGTCGCTCAAACCAACTGAATTGCTGTTAAGCCAGTCCATAGATAGGACTTACAGCAGGGCCTGGGCAGTGACCGTGGTTATGATTAGGAAGGATAGTGAGGCCACAGGAAGTCAGCTCTAGGATGCTACAGTGCACCTGACGATCCTCAAGAGCTCCAGAGGGGCTCCATTAAAGTGTCCACGGGCCACAGAAAAGAATTTCGGGATGAGCCAGAATGAAGCAAAGTCAGTGAGTTCATGGATGACACAGAAAGACAGGATCTCTTGCAGACTGTTAGGAGACATTTGGGCCTGAAAGCCCCAGCATGGAACGATGTATGTGGTTGTGGGGGTTTTGGAACTATTTAATCTGCAACCAACTTTACATATTAAGGGAGGCGTGTGTTGGTATACTCCCTTTTATCCATAGAACTTGGGCCTTGAAGAGGAAACCTTTGTGTGGGTACGTTGCGTGGCCCGGAGAAGGGCATGCTACTAGATGTAAATTATTAATCAGATCCTTAGTACACATATGACACAAGGATTTAAGGCATAGTTCATTTTTAAAACAATCGTTGTGGCACTGCCAGGAAGGGGTGTGCAGGTCTTTGCAGGGAGCCTGGCTAGTTATGGAGAAATTGTTGGGTGTCAGCCAATTAGATATGGAGGTCAGGACCAGGAGAAGGGGTGGGGGCTTCCCAGGTCGTCTCTATTTCCTGGCTTGTAGAAACCTTGCTTTTCTTTTTTTTAATATATATTTTAGTTCTTGTTTTTTAGTGTTGTCATGGTATACTCATTCCTAGTTTTGTAAATGTTGATGTTAAATCATCTTTTTCAATATATAATTGACCTTTTTTTAAATTTTGTTTTTATGCTAAGTCAAGAGCTGTGCATCTGATGGCATGGCGTTGATCACCCTGCGGAGAAACTTTTGTCATATGTCTGATTTTTGGATACCTGGAGCTGTGGCTGCTTTGAAAATTCACCCTGCCAGTCACGTCCAAAAAGCAGTCAAAGATCGTCTCCGTGTTTGGTTCTGTTCCCTACAACCTGAACTGTTGAGGGTCAGATTCCATCATTCCTACTGTAAAAACTTCCACTCAGAAAACGGCAATGACCTTCATCCAGCTGCTGAGCCCTGGTTCTCTCAAGTACAGGAATGGAACCTGCCGGAACAAGGTCTTAAAAACGAGGATGAAGAGACGCTTTACAGGAGGAGACTCAACAGCTTCCTCTCCCCGGAGGAAGTGCTGAGTTTCCTAAGTACACTGGACACTCTGCCTGTCTCTTTGGCGTCAGCAGCCTTGCACAGGATCTGTGAGGTGGGGAAAAGAGATGGTGAGCCAAGGCTGCCGCAAGGAGTACTAGACAGCAGCACCTTCCGAGCCTTATGCCTCCAGTGTGCGCGGGACCCCTCACATCTGACCAATGCTGGTCTGGTGACGGCTTTGCAGGCTCTGGTTCTGGTGCCTGTGGACCCTCAAAGTAGCCTGATGCTGAGCCTCAGGGCAGAATGCCAGAGCCGTCTCCAGAGAGGCGGCCTGGAAGCTCACCATCTTTGTCTTCTTGGGGAGACTCTGGTTAGATGTCAAGGTTCAGGCTGTGAGACACTGGAACTGGTTATCTGTCAACTGCAAAGTGAAACTTTGGAGGCATTTGCCCCAGAGGATATTGTGGCCATTTATAGAATTCTGCAGGCGTGCCCTGAAAGGGTGGACAGACACCAGACCTTTTTAAACTCAGTAAACAGCTTTGCCCTCTCAGTGGTTTCCTACCTGAGTCCCAAATCCATCAGCCATGTGCTCACTGCCTTGGTGGCTCTTGACCAGACCCACGCCCTGCCACTGGTTATAAAATTGGGCAAGTGTGCCGTGAGATACATTCCTCGTTTTACGAATGAAGAGCTCAGGAAGGTCTTGGAGGCGTTCGTGTATTTCGGACACAGCGACAGGTTTTTCACGGAGGCGTTAGAGCAGCACGTAGCTGCCCTGTGCCTCTCCTTGGACCCTGAGGTCACCAGCACCGTGATGGAGTACTGCGGTAGAAAGCGAATTCTTTCCAAGCCCATCCTCGACGCAGTTGCAGAGACTTTTGTCTTCCAGTCAGAAAAATTTTCGCCTAGTCAGATTTCCGAATTAATCGAACCATTTGGGAAACTAAATTATTTGCCACCGAATGCCCCTGTTCTATTTAGGAAGCTAGAAAGTGTGCTGTTTGCTCATTTCCACCGTTTTCCACCAAAAATGCTGTTGAGGCTTCTTCACTCATGTTCGCTGATTGAGTGCCATCCAGTCAATTTTATGTCAAAAATATTCAGCCCCTTTTTCCTTCAACGGCTGCAAGGTGAGGTGGTTAAAAAGTTAACCATTGTAACTTGGGATGTACTTGGGTACTGTGTACATTGACTCATAATTCTAGTGTCATTTAAAAGTGCGTTCCTTAGAGCGAATGAATTGTTTTATGATCATAAGCCCTCATTTTGCATGCCAGAATTCAAACTCAGTTTATTTTTTTCAGGTAAAGAGTCATATTTGGACAGAGTGAGCCTGGCTCAGCTGACCCAGCTTTTCATGACCTCGGTCCTAGAGTGTGCATTCTATAAGGTCAGATACAGACATGGGTGGTGTGGCTTTATGTCCCCCAGGGATGCTTGTCTTTCGTTCTCTCTGAATCTTTAGTTTCCTTCGATTTTGGTCTCAAACAGCAGACCTTTGACTTGAGCTGGAATGGTCCTGGGTATGGCCTTGTCTTTGGAAAATGTCCCTTTTCCGTATTCTTATCTCAGCCAATGGGTTTCCTGCCACATAGTTCCGTAGATCTCATCAACCATGAGAGGTTCACCACTCCAGACTCCCGGCAGGCTCTCACCCTCCAGGTAGCTGTTGTATGGAGTGTCAGTCTTTGGACTGAACAGACACAGGATCATTCCTGAGAGTCTTCTTGAGCCATGCCCACACAGCACCGTCCTCATAACAAACACACCATGTATAGAAACAGAAATGGCGTCCCCAGGCCTGGCTGTCACATCTGCCCCTCTACACTCCGCACAGCTAAGAGCAACTGATTTGAAGAATAACATTTATGACTAGAAATCACCACTCTGGTCTTTGAAGTTGCTTGGGCTGCTCTGATGTCTGTGGGGATGGAAGTTCCCTCCCCCTCTCCCGCCCTTGAAAGAGTAGCGTGAGCTGCAGTTTCTCTGCCCAGATCTAGGTAAACAAGTGTGTGCCCCGTCTGCTTGTTTCCCATCTGAAGCGATGGGGTGGACCAGAGGAAGCACAGTTTGTTTTTTGTTCTTTTTTTTTCTTTCATTTTTCCTTTATTAA
The DNA here is from genome assembly GCF_049852395.1 of Peromyscus maniculatus bairdii. Lineage (NCBI taxonomy): Eukaryota > Metazoa > Chordata > Mammalia > Rodentia > Cricetidae > Peromyscus > Peromyscus maniculatus. The sequence goes on along the minus strand of NC_134866.1, from coordinate 5,991,187 downwards.
GAAATTTTCTACTCACTCCACATACTATCCACAGATCCCCCTCCACCCTCCTTCCACCCCCAGCCCTCTTTCCCAAGCCACCCCACATCCCCACATCCCCCAAGTCGAGGTCTCCCATGGGGAGTAATCACAGTTTGTTTTTTTGTCCAGCATCCTGCAGCCATTCCCGAGTCCTGGATACAGAGCTTAAGCCATGCTTTTGATTTTTGTGGCCTTTGCCATCCACTTTCAAAGTAGTCCAGTTTTCTCAGTTTGTCTCTGTCAACAACACGAATAAACCTTCTCCAGTGGCTTATCATCCTAGATGCTTTTAAAAACCACTGAACGCAAAAGCGGGGTTCCTGAGTACGTTTTGGATGAAGGCCGACATTTCCCCCTAGCAAGGATAGATGTCCTCTTTATGGACAGTAAATGAAGGTGACAGCCACAACTGTGACATGGTCTCAGCAGCAGTGCTGTTGGTCCTGAGGAGGGCTGCCACGTGCCATGTTTAAATTTTGTTCTAAGGAGCAGTGATGGTGTTGAGTATGTTTTCAGATGTTTATTGTTCATTTGTATTTCCTACAAGTTGTCTTTCAGTGTGAGACAAGTTAACAGGAATATCGTATGTGTTTTCTTTTTGTCTTTAATTTTTATTATTTTTTAAAACAATATTGATGATTTTGCTATGCAGAAGGTTTTGAATTTTTTGTAGACATATTTCTTTGTGACTTTTGAGTTTCTTATCTGTTAAGAATACCTCATTTCTGTTATGCCACACAGTTGACTGACTTCTAAAATGACATTTCCTATTTTAACATACTTATAATTTAGGTATTTGTGTGTTTGCTGTACTTTTAAAAATTAAGTTGTTTGTGTTGGAATCTGTACATACTTGGCCACCCACGGTATGTACCAACAGTCTCCTGTGTGCACGTATGTGTGTGGTGAGCACATTGAACAGGGTGAACAGGATGCTATGTCCACTGTGGCCATCTTTACCACCGGGACTTGTATTCTGCCATGGACGGTAAGAGAGAGGCTAACTCGCTTTCCAGATGAATGGCTGGTTCGCTGGTGCCATTGGTTTTATCACATTCCCTTTCCTTTAGAGATCGAAACTTCGCTTTCCCACACTTCCTACTCACCATGGGTAGTGCTTATCAGTTTGACACAGCCTGGAGTCACCTGGGAAGAGGCAGCCTCAGTTGAAGAATTGCTTCAATACGATTTGCCATACCGATGGAGAGTCCCTTGATGATTGATGGGGGAAGGGCTGGTCCACTGTCGGTAGCTCCGTCCCTAGGCAGGTAGTGGACTGTATAATAAAGCTGGCTGAGCATGAGCCACTGAGTGAGCCAGTAAGCAGCATTCCTCGGTGCTTTCTGATTCAGTTCCTGGCTGACTTCACTCAGTAATGTCCTGGGGACAGGAAGTGTAAGCTCAGATGACCCGTTTCTTCCCCAGAGCTGCTTTTGGTCGTGGTGTTTATCACAGCAAAAGAGGAGCACCCTGGAACACCACTGTTGAAAACTTTAGTCGAGAGCCAAGTGGTGGTGGTACACGCCTCATCCCAGCACTCAGGAGGCAGAGGCAGCCCGAGGTACACTGAGAAACCCTGTCTTGAAAAACACACAAACAGATACCCTATTAGAGAATGATTATGACCTTGAAGCAGCTCCAAGCATTCCAAAGAAGCTTTTAAACTGAGCATTCTTTTGTGTTTTATTTATTTAAAGATGTGAGCTGTAGCAGCCTTCTCGTGTATTGTCATTTTTAGAAATAGGTGTGCCCATGTCCTAGAAACACCGTGTATATAAAGTAATCTTGTGTCAGTCTTTTATCTGAGTAGCCTTGAGCTCACTCTCTGCTCTTACATTTGATTTCTCTTTCTTGTGTTTGCATGTATGAATTTAGGGCCCCAAACTCCTTCCTCAGTACCACGTGACGTCGTTCCTTACTCCATGCTGCTCCCTGGAGACTCCTGTGGATCTCCATCTTTACAAGTCTGTGGTGATTGGACTGATTGATCTTTTAGGATCAAGATTGTATTTTGCGTCAAAAGTGTTGACCCCCTATTGTTACACCATAGGTAAGTGGCTCAGGGGTCTCGGCTAAGTCGGAGCATCCTGTCCTTGTTGAGCTGTAGGTGGGACCTAGTAGCCAGAGGTGTGAGGTGCAGGAGGGAGCTCCCCTCACCTGAAGGCGAGGAGGAGGAGGAGGGTTGGCAGAGTTGTGTAGAGTCAAGACTGTGAGTTCCCGTTTCACACATTAGCCCCCGAGTAGCCGAATGCCCTGGGCAGAGGATCTTAACCTTTTTCTGCTTGCTCCCTCACCTGTAAACTGAGAGAAGGAACAGTGAGCTGTGTCAGGGACTGACGGACGGACGGACGGACGGACGAAGTAAGATAGTAAGTGCGGCTTTGTCATTTAGGCCTCTGCTCTCTGCAGTACCTATAATCTACAAAGCCATTTAAATACGAGTTCCTCAGCACACGGTCACTGGCCACATTTCAGGTGGCCGTAGACACACTTGGCTTCTAGATGACGACATAGATGGCGTTGGTGTGGATCCTCGTCTGCTGCAGTCCTGGTGGACAGTGCTTGTGGAGGAGCCCTTGGCCCTCTGCCCCAGCTGTTCCTTCAGGTTGTTGAGAAAAAGAAAATAGTCACACAAAAGACAGCAGTTCGTGGACACATCTCGTGTCCTCCTTTTGCTGGGCTCTTTTTACAGAATGGATGCTAGTGTCTGAGAGGGGAGGAAGGGGATGTGCACATGCGTGTGAGCCACGTGTCACGGGGTGGGGTGCTTTGCGTACACGGGAGGAGAGCGGACCTGTAGGTGCAGGCGAGGGCTGCCGCTGCCTGGTGCCAGCTTCACTAGAGGGTTCTCTTCACTCGGGATTGAAAGGTTCAGGCCTTTGTTACATGAGGAAGAGGAGCATGTACGTGGTTCTCAGCATGCTGTAGAGCTCTTGAAACACCACTCTGTTTCAGAGTAATTGAGACTTCTTAGTTCACAGCTGGCTTGCTTAGTCTATAGGGCTCTTAGTCTATAGGCAACTGTTCTCACGGTTGGTTGTGGCCATTACTTTGCAGCCTCAGCCCTCTGATAAAGGCAATATGGAAGAAATGAAACCAGCACAAGGAACGCAGGAAGATAATGTTGTTGAGGGTATCACACGAGGAATTTTTCCTTTCTTCTTTTGCCAGATGTTGAAATTAAATTAGATGAAGATGGATTTGTATTACCATTTACAGTGGATGAGGATGTCCATAAAAGGTAAAGAAAGTTGTGGGTTTAAAGCTTAAGAGTTAATAGCCAGGCGGTGGTGGCGCACGCCTTTAATCCCAGCACTCGGGAGGCAGAAGCAGGCAGATCTCTGTGAGTTTGAGGCCAGCCTGGTCTACAGAGTGAGTTCCAGGAAAGGCGCAAAGCTACACAGGGAAACCCTGTCTCGAAAAACGAAAATAAATAAATAAATAAATAAATAAATAAAGTTGAAGAGTTAAGTTAGCAAATGGATGCTTTTCTTCAGATAGAGAAGAATGGTTCTGGAAATTAAAATACTGGACTTCACAGGACTGAGGCAGCAGGCACAGGGCCGGCACGGGTCTGCACCAGGGGGACAGGGGAGGTTGGGAAGGAGCTGAGAGGAATGGAGGGAGGGGAAGCTGTAATCAGGATGTGTTGTGAGAAAAGAATTTATTTTCAATAAAAGGAACAAAAAACTGAGCTTATGTTTGGAAAATCCCCTTCACTTGGTAAACAGTAATAGTGTTAAATGTTTTACCAACAGACTAAAGGACAGTCTGTTCATGATTCCTTAGATAATAACAGACACAGGAACAGACAAGTTCAAAGGATCCCTGACAACTAAAGCCAGATACTTGACGTGATCCCTGACTCACAGTTGCTTTTGCTCTCTCAGGGTGGCACTGTGCATCGACGGGCCGCAGCGCTTCTGCTCCAACAGTAACCGCCTGCTGGGGAGAGAGGCCATTAAGCAGAGGCACCTGCGCTTGCTCGGCTACCAGGTTGTTCAGGTAGGGCACCGCCCTCTGTTTTTTCCCTTCCCTCGTAAAGCAGCCTCCCTGACAAGTTGGCGTTTTCAGTTCTCTACACTGACACACAGCACCGCTCTGGAGGAACGGCAACCCAGGGAAGATGGGGAGCCCCCAGATGAGCGTGGGCAGGGGCGTGGACAGGGTGGCCCACTCAGGACGGCTGCCCTGTTGTCTGGTCACAGTCTTGTCGGACGCCCCAGTTACAGTTGTGCACCGCCAGCCTACGCGCTCTTCTGTCAGTTCCACGGACCAGCAAAAGCCCGAGCTGGGTGTGGATCGCACTGCGGTCTAAGCAAGGGTGGGGTTCGTTCCCGAACCCTCTGCATCAGTGTCCGCTCGTGGGTGTTACAGGCCCAGCCTCCACTTTAACTTGCTCTAACAGTACGTGGGCTGACATTCCGGCAGACCGCCGTGATCTGTCTGGTTTCTGTCTTAGGTTTAAATTACTTGACTCGAATTTTGGTTCTTGGTTTCTCTGTGTAGTTTTCATGCCCATCCTGGATCTCATTCTGTAGACCAGGCTGGCCTCGAACTTACAGAGATCCGCCTGGCTCTGCCTCCCAATTGCTGAGAGCAAAGGTGTGTGCCACCACCGCCCGGCCTTGACTTGCATTTTGTAGTTAGAGTGTAGCTAGAGTTTTCCGCCTTGCCCACAGTCAGGACAAATCTTTGTCACCCGCCAGTCCCACAGCCGCTCAGACCCAACCAAGTAAACACAGAGACTTATATTGCTTACAAACTGTATGGCCGTGGCAGGCCTCTTGCTAACTGTGCTTATAGCTTAAATTAGTCCATTTCCATAAATCTATACCTTGCCACGTGGCTGGTGGCTTACCGGCGTCTTCACATGCTGCTGGTCATGGCGGCGGCTGCAGCCAGTCCTTCTGCCTTTCTGTCCTTTTATTTCTCCTCGGTTAGTCCCGCCTATCCTTCCTGCCTAGCCACAGCCGATCAGGTTTTATTTATTGATCAATCAGAACAACTTGACATACAGACCATCCCCCAGCACAGCCAAGTGCAGACCATCTCAGACACCTGCACTCAGGCCCATGGTCCTAATCATCCTCTATGCGGACCTGCTGGGTAACGCCACAAAGAACCCAAGAAGGGCTCCCACAGGACATACAGAACATCCCACAGCATTAGAGTTTTCAAAGCTTGGTGTTTTCCCAAGTGGTGCACACCTATTTCCCTATCACTGCTTAACTCTACCTGGAATCGCTAAGTTCCTGGGATAGGTTCTGCTTCTGTTTCTGTCTGATTTAGTGGGTAAGTCAAGGGAGGTGGTTCCAGGGTCTTCATCTACCCTTGGTGTTTGCAACATTGTGTTTTCAGTAGGGACTTCGGAAGGTCTGCTGGGGGGTTGCAGTAAACATGATGTGCATGTCCCTGGTGCAGTAAACATGATATGCATGTTCCCGGTGCAGTAAACATGATGTGCATGTCCCCGGTGCAGTAAACATGATGTGCATGTCCCCGGTGCAGTAAACATGATATGCATGTTCCCGGTGCAGTAAACATGATGTGCATGTTCCCGGTGCAGTAAACATGATGTGCATGTCCCCGGTGCAGTAAACATGATGTGCATGTCCCCGGTGCAGTAAACATGATGTGCATGTCCCCGGTGCAGTAAACATGATGTGCATGTCCCCGGTGCAGTAAACATGGACAAGCAGGTCCCCCGTTCGTTGTCTTAGTACTTACTAACTCCTCTCTAGCTTGCTTTCTGGTGCTTTTCCATGGTATCCTGCGCATTCCCAAATTCATTTTCTGAAAGTTGCCATGCAGTGTGTGTTCAGAAACCACTGTATCTTTATTGCTTTTACCGAAACTAGAGACTTCTGTCTTAGTATTTGGGACCATTCACTATCCAGTCTGCACACAGTGGACCCTTCAGACACATGGCCTGCCATCCGGCTCATGCTCCAAACTCTGGTGCTTACCCCCATTCCTCTTTATTCCCTCTTTCCCCATCCTTCTCTCTTCTCTTGCCCTGCCCCATCCCTTTCCACTTTCCCCATCTCAAGCCCTCCATTTTTCTCCGCTGTCTTCCTCTGCCCTTGGTGTTTCCATAGCCAGGCCTGTCTCGGGCTTTTTGTAAACTCTAGTGGTTCATTGGCCCTCAGCTCAGGTTCATGGCTTGTCTCTCTCAAGTGAGCACAGACTCCCCCTCGGTACTGTTCACAAGTTTCCTTGGCCCTCTCCTCCTGTCCCCTCGGTACTGTTCACGAGTTTCCTTGGCCCTCTCCTCCTGTCCCCTCTGTACTGTTCACAAGTTTCCTTGGCCCTCTCCTCCTGTCCCCTCGGTACTGTTCACGAGTTTCCTTGGCCCTCTCCTCCTGTCCCCTTGGTACTGTTCATGAGTTTCCTTGGCCCTCTCCTCCTGTCCCCTGAGCTGCCCTCTGCCAGCATTGCCCAGCCGGGAGCTCCAGCTGCAGGAGTCAGGTGTGACTGTGGCCCCTCTGCTGGAGGATGTGGTAAGACGCAAGGTAGAGGAACAGCGGAGCGGCCTGGGATGGTGGCAGGTTTTAATGGTTGCTTTTCCCCAACAGGTTCCCTATCATGAGCTGGAGCTGCTTACATCAAGATTTGAATTGGTGGAATATTTACAAAGAAAACTATTTTCTCAAAACTCTCCTGTCCATTGGTAACAAAGGAAACTGGCTTCGGGATGCAGAGTGAGAAACTCACATTTGGAAGAGACAGATGAGTCTGTGAATTAGCTGCTGTATGGGAATGTGTTTACAGACTTGGGATCTGAAAAGGGTCTGTGGCTGTTCTATACCGTGTATATGTGTGTTAGTGGTAAATTACCATGTCTATGTGCGTTGGTGGTAAAGTTAAAGTCAACTCAGTACCGATGTTGTAGATGCCTTGACTGCATCGAGCAGGATCGTTCAAATACAGTAAAGCAGTGTAATGAGTAAATGTGAAATGTATGTCTTGTTATTAACAGCTGTCTGCTAATAAAGACATGCTCTTTAGATGTGTGTGCTTTCTAATAAGGGTCAGAAAGACATTTTATCTTTTTCTTCCTGTATGGGTGGGAGTGATACTTGGTAAGAAGGATGGAAGTGAAAAACAGCTGTTTAGGTTGGCTTAGGGGATGCCTGGAGGGAATGAGGAATGAGCTGCATTATTCTGTGCATCAGCGGCCCTGCTTTGTCTGGGTGCAGATTCAGGGAACATGTGGGAGGCAACTAGAAACCTAGCTTCTCCCACAGCCGGTCTGTGGCCTTGCAGAGGACAGGGCCAGCTGACCAATCACCGCTCTGCCGAGGACTTCGCACCACACTCCTGTGTCTCTGGTGCCTTCCAGTTTAGAGAGGATGCATGCACTAGTGATGAGTACCCTGTCATGTGGTCTTGAGAAGCAGCAGCAAAGGAAGAACAGCCTGGGCTCCTTTTGGCCTTGGGCTTCAATGCCCGAGAAGGAGTCCTGTGACTGTGGGACACCCCTGCGGTCTGCAGGATCGGAGCCCTGTGGAGCACTGACAGGAGCAGCCCCAGCTGACAAACCCAGGTTCCATGGGAAGAGGGAGCCTCGATTGCGCAGATCAGACTGCCCGTGGGCTATTTTCTTAGTTACTAGTTGATGCAGAAGGGCCCCGCCCACTGTGGGTGTTGTCAGGGAGCAAGCCAGTGAGCATCCTTGTCCACGGTCTCTGCTTCCCTTCTTGCCTCTAGGTTCCTGCCCTGGCTTCGCTGTGCACTGTAACCCATAAACTTAAATGTCCCAGTTGCTTTGGGTCATGGGTTTATTACTTCCATAGAAAGCAAATTTGGGCAGGTTTTGTTTTACACTCTGAGGGGTACTGTAACAGTTGTGTGGGTCCCAGCAGTCCTCACAGTTTGGAGGCTAAAGATCCAGAGTCATGGTGTCAGCAAGATAGACACCTTTGAAGATTTTCAGTCTTTAGTGTGTACTGGCATCTACACATGACCTATTTCCCATTGGTTGTGTGTGTGTGTTGTTGCCTTTTCCAATGGCTGTCTTCCCCTTGGGGTATGACTGGGTCCTTACCTCTTCACATGGTCATCTTCTCATAGAGGTCTGTGTTTCTGCTTCCATGAATGACCCTACAATCTAGTCTTCACTTGGCATTCTCCTTGTATGGCTCTGTCTACCAGCCATACAAGGATCCCAGCCATGTTAAGGCTTACCCCAAGGGAGTTACATCTGCAAAGACTACACTAGTAAAATAATGTTCACACAGAGCAGGAGTGAGCAGTGACTCCCTGAAGCACATGTAGAGCCTGTCTGCAAAGGTCTCAGTCATTTGTCAGCTGCTTTAGATCAATGCGAGGATGGGGCACAGGGACCCTGGCTGCTGTGCTGGGGACAAAGCACAGGGATAGTCGTAGGAAAGGAGGCTACAATCAACCCTGGATCTGTTTAAAAAAATTAATCCTAAGAGTGTTTGTGTATGTCATAACAATAGGCTGGTTAGTACAGTTTTTGGCTTCACCAAGCAGCATAAATTTGGCAAACTGTTGTAGCTAGGTTTCTATAAATTGAATCTTGGTGCCTCTGATCTTTATGTCTGTTTGCTGTGGCAGCAAACATATCCAGGTGTTAGCTCTAAGCACCACGTATTTCACAATTTTAAATAGGGTCTGTCTAATCTTGCTATATTTACAAAGTACAGTGGAAAAGGAAAATGGGTGAGAGTCGTCAGGCAAGTGGACTCTGGAGGCTGTAGTGGTATTCTCTTGGGCTGCCACTAGGGGGCAGCAAAGTTTGTGGCATTGATTGAACTACAGGGGAAAATGATGAAAGCAGATGGGTGTGTGTGTGTGTGTGTGTGTGTGTCACTGCGGGAGGTTAGAAGTGGAAAGGCAATGACAACTAAAGACACTTTTCCTTATGTCTGCTGCCTTCTTTTCGCCTGAACCATGCCCAGATAGGCGGGAACAGGAACCACACTGGAAGAAGAAGGCGGTGTCTGATGAATGGGGGATCTTTGAATACAGGAATCCTTCCTTCCAAACTTTGCTGGTTGATTCATTTGTGGGCACGTGTTTTTCAGAAGGGAGAAAAAAAAATAGGAAGGAGAAAAATTCAGATTTGGGTGAATTTTAGGGAAACAAAGAAGCAATCAGGTTCCTATTTAAAAAAACCAACTCACTGGAGGACAGCACGTGGGGGGGAAGACCTTGGCTTCGTGGGAGGGAACTAGGAACACTGGCTCACTTATGAACAAAGGCTCAGATTTTCCCAAACTGGAGTTCATCAGAGGCACGTGGAGTCAGCAGCTGGTGGTGAGTTGAGGCATGCACGTGTGCCGTAGCCCAGTGCCTAGAAAGTAGCAAGTACCCAGTGGACACTGGGTGCTGTTGCTGTCGATGGTATACAGGGCATCTTCCTCGGGGAAAGCTGTGTCCTACAGCTGATAGTGAGGGTTCACGAAGGAATGCCCTTGAGTGGTGAACACAGCGGCTTGCAGCTTATGCTATGCAGGGTACCACTGTAAACCTCTGATAGCTGCCTTTGTGACTAGCACTGAGGACACGGTCTCAAAACACCTGTGCTGTTTGAAACCAAATGGATGAAGCAGGACGTTCTTCAATGACCTGCAGGATCTGAGCCACGGGGGCGTCCCTCTGTGGCCTGCAGGATCTGAGCCTCGTGGGACGTCCCTCTGTGACCTGCAGGATCTGAGCCTCGTGGGACGTCCCACTGTGGCCTGCAGGATCTGAGCCACGTGGGAAGTTCCTCTGTGGCCTGCAGGATCTGAGCCACGTGGGACATCCCTCTGTGGCCTGAGGGATCTGACCCACGTGGGACATCCCTCTGTGGCCTGCAGGATCTGAGCCACGTGGGACATCCCTCTGTGGCCTGCAGGATCTGAGCCACGTGGGACGTCCCTCTGTGGCCTGCAGGATCTGAGCCACGTGGGACATCCCTCTGTGGCCTGCACGATCTGAGCCACGTGGGACATCCCTCTGTGACCTGCAGGATCTGAGCCACGTGGGACGTCCCTCTGTGGCCTGCAGGATCTGAGCCACGTGGGACGTCCCTCTGGCCTGCAGGATCTGAGCCACGTGGGACGTCCCTCTGTGGCCTGCGGGATCTGAGCCACGTGGGACGTCCCTCTGTGGCCTGTGGGATCTGAGCCACGTGGGACGTCCCTCTGTGGCCTGCGGGATCTGAGCCACGTGGGACGTCCCTCTGTGGCCTGCAGGATCTGAGCCACGTGGGACGTCCCTCTGTGGCCTGCAGAATCTGAGTTACATGGGTCACTCTGACACAGACATGGCCTCAATTTTCTGACACTGAACAAGGAAGATTAGGGTGGAACCCTTCACAGCTGTAGCACCATCTCAGGAGACTGAGTATTTATTATTCACTCCCACATGTTCTGCCTCTGTCTATACAGCCCGGCCTCACTGGGTTGTATGACCTGCTGCCAGTTCCCAGATCCCACAAGAACTCGGTCTGTTTCTTGCTTGGCCAACGACTCTGCTTCCTCCAGTGCGCAGCTTCCTTTGCTCCCCCAGTCAGAAAAGTCTAACTTTATACTAATGTCCTTGGCTGTTGGGGTCCAGCAAAAGAAACTTTTATGCCTCTGTGCACTTGGAATCTCATCTCTCAGAAAACAAACACCTCTTCCCAATGGCTCCCACAGGCTCAGGCACCTAACACTGTGGGCTGAACTGATATTTTGGGCTCTGCGTTTGCAAGAAACAATATCTCTTGGTAACCCCACTGTGATTATGGAAAAATTTTGAATATCTATAAGAGATGAAACAATTGTACAATGGATCCATGAGTCCCTTTATTCTGCATGAGAAATTACCATAATTTTCCAGTCATGTTCATCTATTTTCTTTTTTTATTGGAGTGCTTCTAGAAAAACCAAGCTATTAAATCATTTTGCCCTAAATATTTCAGTGCACATTTATGACCATTTTTCTAACCATTCTGCCACTATTTGAACTAACAGAATTACTAATTACTTTCTGCAGTCGCACACCAGGACAGTGCCATAGTTCTGGTGCTGTCTCGATGCTTTCTTGAGCTTGAATCAGGATGCAAAGTCCTCATATTGTTTATGACTATGAAGCACTTCAGTCTTCGGTGACTACAGCTGCCCTTCCTCCACTTGGCCTCCAGAACATTAATTTATTGGAGAAGTTAACCAGTTACCCTGTAGAATGGCCAAAGTTGTCGATTTCCTGTCACCCAACTTGTCCCTATGTCTGCTCTAATTCCCATTGAGCTGAAAGTGACACTCAGGGTCTAGTTTAAGGCCAGTTTCAGTCAGTTCTCTCCTCTCCCCACCTTCCCCTCTCTCCCTCTGCCCCCCTCCCTCACCCTCTCCCCTTCTCTCCCTCTCTCCCTCTTTCCCTAATGGTTTTAGCCTATGTTGATTGTAGCTTAGGCCCATTACTTGACTAGCTGTTGCCAAGAAATATTTTTTTAAAGTTTCCTAATTCCATCATTCCTCTTGATTACCTTACATTTGTCTATAAAGCAAAAAGACATTTGATGCTTAAGGTTACTGTAGGGACTTGATCAGTTCAGTGAGTCAGCCTACTGTAAAAGCCAGCGACACTCATGCTTTCTACACCACTGACAATAATAAACCCAGGACAAGAAATCCAGTGAGGTAGAAGCTTGTTCAGCCTCACCATGGACCCTGGCCCATGTCCTGATTTAGCTAAGATGGTTTTGGTGGACAACGGCCTTCTTCTCACTCATTAGCCCTCATTTTTCCACGGCCTTGGCACAGAGTTAGAGACCAGTGTGGACATGTGATTGTGCCTGGATACTTGACTTCGTGATGCTCTTTAAATTTACAGGGAAACACAGCTGGGCAGCACCCCCCCTCCCCCCCAGCCACAAGCCTGAGTGCATATCGGTCCGTCCCTTAAGACTGCCAGGAAACAGACCAAATGCGGAGGCATGCTTACGCCAATTAACTTTAAGATATGTTAGATGCTGTGAATTAGAGTCCAGTTATATTGGGCAACTTAAATGAGTTTATGTTGCTATTTTAAAACAGTAATTATCTGTGCCCAGTTATGTAGCTTTCCCCACCTCTTGGTTTTGTCATCAATCTAATGAGCAGGATGGGTTTTCCTGGCCTTAGCGAGGGTGGGTGAGAATTCAGTATCAATACAGAATGCATGCCACTCAAGTTGTGCTGAAGGTGCAGCTCATGTGACCAGACGGCGGCCTCCTCTCATTTCTCCTTCCCTGCCTTGGCTTAGCAGAGAGGCTTCTAACCAAGTCTCTCAAGAGACACGGCACAGGCTTTCCACTGCTGTGTGGGCCCCATCCCATGACCTCCCTGGACCGGCCTGTTTCCCCGAATTCATGGAGCCTCTGAAATACTGGCTCACACCTCTCTGGAGACCTGCAGACAGCAGGATCCTGTGCACACAGCACTTCAGTGTGGGCCGTGCGCACAGCCATCCCTCTGCAGGTTCTGTGTAGGTCAGAGCAGTGTAGAAGGAGGTACAGGATGACAGCCCCGAGCAAGACAGGTAAGTGAAACCAGATACAAGTTGGGGCTCTGAGAGGGACGTCCGTGGTGTTGGATCCTGTAACACTGAGACTGGCTTTTGAAGTGCAGGCTGATCTGATCCCTGTGTATTCACAAATACCCACTTTGTCCCTATTCTAGTAACTTTCCTTTAGAGGAGGGTTTTCATGCCCCACCTCACCCCGCTTCCTGGCAAGGGGCTTTGCAAGTTAAGATGTGAGGGACTTAAACACATAGACACATGGAACTTGTTTGCTTTTCCTTGAGTTCCATTCAGGTACCTGGAATACACAATGGGGTCACACATACATAATTTTTTTTTTTTTTTTTTGGTTTTTTTTCGAGACAGGGTTTCTCTGTGTAGCTTTGCGCCTTTCCTGGAACTCACTTGGTAGCCCAGGCTGGCCTCGAACTCACAGAGATCCGCCTGCCTCTGCCTCCCGAGTGCTGGGATTAAAGACGTGCGCCACCACCGCCCGGCCATAATTTTTTTTTAAGGAATTAAAACTTCAATAAAGTTCTGTTTGTTTTGCTGCTGTTCTGTCCACCTCTCACAGCCTCCCTTGCATCCTCAGCCTCACATTGGATTCAAGGGCTGGTTCATTCTCATGGAAAGATTGGAGCAGGCACAACACATGTCTGTGCTGACCACATGCAACCTCTGAGGTGCTCTCTGGGCATGACCAGGCTCCACATGCTTGCAGCAGTGATGTGGGTCTGATTGGCCTGCATTTCAAATGCCAATCTCAGTGTTACGGGATATGTGCAATTTCCAGGTCCCAGACCAGCATCCGGGTTTGATATGGCCTCTCCCACTTCTCAGTCCTCCTGACCACACACTCCTGCTCCCTGGAATTACCTCCCAAATAATTCCTGAGCATATGATCTCAGGTTAGATTCCTTTTAGAGGAAACTCAAGCCAAATCAACAATTTTTATATGTCATTAAATACTTGCTGAGTATCTACTCAGCCATCCAAGATTAAAAAAAAAAAAGATGTGAGTAGCCTGGCCCTAATGAGCTTTCAGTCTAGTAAAATTCACAAAATCGTTGCTTGGTCGGTCAACTTTGGCCATAGCTCTGAATCTTCTTCCATTGTTTAGCAATTTCTTGTGGGTTCAAACATTCCACTCTGGAGAGGTCTCTTTAAGACATGAAAGTTCTAAGTTGAAATATTCCCACCAGGAAAGTAGGGAAAATGCTCATGAGCTAAGGGGGTAAACAACTCACAAGTCTCACAATGTTCCTGAAACTAACGAGATATACAGGGCATCTCCCCAAGGCTATGGGAGCAGTGGAAAGAGGGAAGGAAAGAGTAAGCTGAGCTGCCTGGAGAAGGCTCTCTAACCTGTGGAGATGATGTCTAAATCATATGGAGATCTCCAGAGTTTGAGCTTTGGTGAGTTATCACATGTGTCGAGGTGGACTTTTTTGGTGATGTCTTCAGTTGTGTCTGCTTCTGTAGGTAACCCATTCGCGTATACTCCTGTAAGTAACCCCAATAAACTCAGTTACTCCCCACGTTGTGCTTTGATGTCCTTGTCACTTTGGTCCACAACTGAGGTGAGTAGCAGTCTTCTGTCTTACATGTCATCTCCTCAGGCCATCTGTGCATTTTTCTAGTACAATTTAGATTTAGCAAAAGAACCCAAAGCCAGTGTAGCAAGAACCCACCCCCTCCCATCCCTTCCTTTCACACTAGATCCGCATCATCCACAATCCTCCAGGGGATCCCTGATCTCTGGTTTGTATTCAGCAGGTATTCATTCTGCTACGTCAGTTTAGCCAGATTTCCCCCATGCCTCACAGTTCCCCTCTGTAGATTCCTATCCACATCACCAACCTTGCTCCTTGGTTCCAAGGTCTCACTTGCCCAGGTTGATTGGATCTGGAGCTGAGACCGACCTTAATCTCAGGCTGAAAGAACCCAGAGCAGTGGTCCCTACACCTCCAGTCATAGCCCTGAATAAAACCTCCTTCCTGTGCATGCTAGGTCCCCTCTGATGCTGTGAAAAAATACTCCAAACAAGGCAGTTTAGGGGAGGAAAGGTTTCATTTGGTCTACACTTCCAGGCCACAGTCCATCCTTGAGGGAATTCAGGGTAGGAGCTCAAAGTAGAAATCATAGAGGGATGCTGCTTGCTGGCTGGCTTGTAGATTCATGCTTAGCCATCAGAAGAAATACAGTCCAGGGCTACCTTCCCAGGAAATGGTGCACATACAATAGGCTGGATCTGCCTGCATCCATTAACAGTCGAGATGATCCCCTACAGACATGCCAGTAGGCCAATCTGATGGGGTAATCCTTCGACTGAGATTACTGTCTCAGGTGACTCCAGGCTATGTGGCACTAACAGTTAAAGCTAACTAGACTGTGTTTAACTAAACTGTTATTGGTAAAGTTTTACTAATAAAATGTCACCAACTAAAACTGCAGCTAGCAGAGTTACCTTTGAATGGCTTTGAATAGAATTTTTATAAAGGAATTATTTCAGTCTGGGCTATGCTGGAGCTGAGTTCTCATCATAATTGCTATCAGCCACTTCCACCTTCCCAGGTGTGTATATTCTGTCATTTTTACAAGGCTTGCAAAATCTCATGGGCCCCAGCTAGCCCCTCTCTGTTTTTGGAAAGGTGGGAAAGGTTGAGAGCAGATTACAGAGGTTTTTTTTTGTTTTGTTTTATTTTGTTTTGTTAATATTTTCATGAGGGGCGGGGACAGAAATCTTATCAGGCATGCTTTCATGTCTGCTCATGGGAGAAGGGAGATGGCCCCCTTTTCTTCACATATCTCCAAGCTCCCGGGAGACATCCACCCCATAAGTGGTTCCCAGCAAGACTAAAGCCCTGGAGACTTCGGCTCGTGGTGGGAAAGGCCCTGGCCTTTTTCCTGACTCATGCTTCACTCAGGCCATCTGCCAGGGGAGGAAAGGAGGAAGTGGGATTCCTGCAGCTGAGGAGGGAGAGGGATCAGAGCTGCCTTTCACCCTAAGGACATTCTTTCTCCTCTGCTCCTGTGACTCGCCCAGCCCACATTTGAAATGCAGCGACCACCGCATGTCGAGGCGCAAGTGTGCGGCGCGCTCCTCTGGCCTTTAACCTTTCCATTATGGAGTTGCACCTGTGGCCCTCAGGTGTCTGCTGGATCGCGCTGTCCTGAACCTCTGCAGCCTTTTCTCATCTTCTCCAGGCTGTAAGCTCTCCGGGACCAGGGCTGTTGGTTTCAGGGCTGCGCCGTCAGATCCCGAGGCATTTAGTAGCTTTCTGTTGGGATCTGCAAAGCTAAAAAGTGCCGGGAGACTTAGTACAAACTGCGCGGGGGGGGGGGGGGGGGGGGGGGAAGGGGAAGAGATGGAACGAGCGGAATGGGTGTGGTTCCTTAGGTTGCTGCTACCTGGAAAGCCACACACAACCGCTGGTAGGTCTCTCCCAGGGTGTGGCGAGAAGGACCTGGAAGGAGGTGGCAAGGAACGCAACCTCCGTCACTTAGCAGATGCTGAGGCCAAGACTCAGTTGCCAGGCAACGGCTGAGCGCCGACGCCGGGAAGGACGCAGAAACCCCACAAGCTGATGCTCGAGGCCCGGGCTCCCTAGGCAGAGGGACCGGCCAAGACTGAGTAGCGGGGGAATGGACCCCGGCCACGTGAAAGAAAAGGAGGAAGAAGAGGAAGAGGAGGAGAGAGTAGGGGAGGGAGAGGAGGAGGAGGAGGAGGAAGAAATCACTGCCTCCACTCTGCGGGCCAAGCCCCGATGTTTGCCCATCTCAGCGGTGCCAGCTTTCAGCTACATCCCGCCGCGGCGCCAGGACCCCAAGGAGCACAGCTACTTTCAGCGGGAGAGCCAGGTGAGCTAGTCCCCGAGGAAAGAGGGGAGGGGAGGGGACCTCACTACCCGGGAGGGCCCGGAGGCTGGAAGGGGCCGTGATGGAGGCGGGGCTTCAGGGCTAGGGAGAGGCCTGGGGCGGGGCTGCATTGCTGGAGTTGTTCAGATAGTGATGAGACCGGGCTTCAGGGATAGTGTAACCCTGTGGCCAGAGGGCTGGGACTGAGCCCTTAGGATGGTGCCAGGGGCAACCTGCCAAGGGTCGGGGACAAGGTACATGGCAAGCGGCGTCAGAGATGGTGTGACCGCAGGGCAGAGGGTGGTTCCAAGGACAAGCTGTACTGAGCTGCAGGGACCAGAGGAGTTGTGTAGGAGAGTGGTGTGCGCAACACTGTGCAGTGCACGGAAGCGTCCTGGCCTACAGTGGTTACGGGGGCTGGTTCAGGGCTTTACGTTGAAGGACCCTAGCCTTTCAGGCTTACACCTCCAAGCCTCAGGAAAAAAACTTCAAGCACCAGGAAATGAGAAACTAAAAATATAGTTCCAAGGGCAACCTGACTTAGCCATTGTTCAATCTCCCCTGCAATCATATAACAATGTAAAAAGATTTCTGTTAAGAGATGTGCTCAACTGTGACTGGGATAGTTGCAGGTGTTCCAGGAAGGACTGTTGCTGGAGGGCTTCTCTCCAGGTTCCCCAAGCCCAGCAGTCCCACAATCCACGTATAAAATAATCACTCAGACGCTTGTAATACTTATAAACTGTATGGCCGTGGAAGGCTTCTTGCTAACTGTTCTTTTATCTTAAATTAACCCATTTCTATAAATCTATACCTTGCCACATGGCTGGTGGCTTACCAGTGTCTTCACATGCTCTTGCCCTGGCGGTGGCTGCAGTGTCTCCCCATCTTCTTCCTGTTTCCCCAATTCTCCTCTCTCCTTGTCCCACCTATACTTCCTGCCTGGTCACTGGCGATCAGTGTTTTATTTATATAGAGTGATATCCACAGCAAAGGACCACTGTGACCTTTCTGTAAACTCCACTCCCGCCCTGATATTCCCCCTTGAGGTTTCAGGAAGAATGTACCTGTTGATGTAACTGTACCCCCTCTGTGATCACTCTGTAACTTGTGAAATGAAATTGTATGGGAATTGTAATCTTATGGCTTTTATGGGTTTTTCCTTTAAAAGCCCCCATGGGGCTGCAGTGAGATGCGACTCTTGCTCTTGGGAAGAGGAGCCCTTCTGTACAGAAGCTTAATAAATTCTCCTGCTATTGCATCAACTGGAATGGAGTATGGGTTCTTGGGGCACCCTCTTGAGACCCTAAATTTTGGGGTCCAACAATCTAAGTTTGATTGTTGCTAGGGCTGAATACCGGAGTCCTGGGCAGGGCCCCATGTGACTGCTTATGAAGGGCTAGAATGTGATGTGGGGACACTGGAGGGCCAGGCATGGTTAGCAGGCAAGAGAGACCTTCAGCAGAGGGACAACGACCCCAAGAATAGGGACACCACAACCGGGTGTAGGCCTGCCTCTCAGGAAGTGAGGGTGGGCAGGGTGAGCCTGACCCAAGTGAAATGTGCAGTGAAAACAAGCCTTAGCCCCAGTAAAGATGCCTATAAGGTCCAGGGTGCTGGAAACATCTGTCCTCTAAATGGCAGAAACAAGAAGGAGAGTGTCTTAGTTACTGCTGCTGTGATGAAACACCATGACCAGAAGCAAGTTGGGGAGGAAGGGGCATATTTGGCTTACATTTCCACGTCACTGTTCATCATCAAAGAAAGTCAGGACAGGAACTCCGACAGGGCAGGAACCTGGAGGCAGGAGCTGATGCTGAGGCTGTGAAGGAGTTGCTGCTCAGTGGCTTGCTCATCAGTCTGCTTCCTTGTAGAACCCAGGACCACCAGCCCAGGAATAACCCCGCCCACCAGGGACTGGGCCCTCCCCCATCCATCACTAATTAAGAAAATGCCCTCCAGGCCTGCCTACAGTCCCATCTTGCCAAGGCACTCTTTTAACTGAGGTTCCCCTCTTCTCAAATGACTTCAGTTTGCTTCAGGTTGAAGTTAAGCTATCCATCACAAAGAGCGTGAGCGGTGAGTGCTGAGAGAGCTGGGCTGGGCTGGGAGCTGCCGTCTGATTCTGGCTTAGGGACACTGGGCACTTGCTGGTGCTGGACGTGACTCTGTGGTCCGAGGCAGGCGCGGTGCTCTGTCCACCAGGCACTAATACAGAAGAAGCAAATTTAGGCTCCATGGGGTCATTTGTTCCTACTTTTCACTATTGTGACTAAATATCACCAGTGCATCCTGCTGAGGATGCCTGATTCAGGAAGACATTGTGGAAAAGAGACATTAAATATGGATGCTAGGCCCCAATGGTGTTTTTTTGTTTGTTTGTTTGTTTGTTTTTGGTTTTTTTTTTTTTTTTTGCTGTGGCACTGTATGAGTTGCCCAGAAGAGGGATGTGGATTAATCAAGTGCCTGGGATGAAGGAGGCCATTTATTCCTTCATAGTGTCTAAGGTGTTCCCACATGATATAGTCTTCCTATCCTCCCACTGGCAACCCCAGAGCTCAAGTGAATCCTCTTCCTTCACAACAGGCCAGCACACATGGAGTGTCAGGCACACATCATGTAGCTCAGGACCCCAGCAACAGGGACCATTCTTGGTGTAGTCAACTTTAGTGTTCGAACTCTGAAAATTCCTGGTGTAGAGTCCTGATTCCAATACCACAGAATGCAAACTGACCCAGAGGCACAATTCTAAAGTGGCAATCAAACTGAGGTGACCTGTGGGGGTAGCCCCTAACTCGATGTACCTGAACAGGGAAGCTTGCAGAGACAGGCATGCATAGAAGGAAAAAGATGCGAAAATGTAGAATGAAAACTTCTGACGAAGGGATATGAAGAATGCAGCCAGGAGCATAGTCTTCCCTAATAGTCCCCTGAAGGAACAACCGGAGAACGACTGATTCCATGCTGCTGGCTGCCAGCACCAGGAGACAATTACCGATTGTCGTTTAAGCCCTTTGTCCGTGGGACTATTCTAGCAGTTCCAGCACACCAAGTCAGCAACCATAAGCCCCAGCCCACTCCCAGAAGGGCCTCTTATCTAACAACAGCACATCTGTTGATGGTTGAGCAATGTGGAAAGACAGAAGGAACAAGGTGTGTGTGTGTGTGGGGGGGGGGCTTCTGTCATCAGATCTGTCTACCCAAGCCTTGGAAATGTGCTGGGATTTTTAGAAGGGACTGGGGTGCATAGCTATGGTTTCTAACCTCACTGCTGCCATGGACCCCATTCTTCTTTCTGTGTCCAATATCCTTAAACTGGCTGGCCAGGCATTGAGGTACATGTTTGTTCCCAGCATTTATGAGTCTGAGGCAGGAGGATTGAGAGTTCAAGGCCAATTTGGGCTATGTCGTAAGACCCTGTCTACAAAACTAACCAAATATATAAATAAACTCTTATCTATAAATAAGTTTATATATGGAATGAACTTCACATAAGTGTGCAGTGCCTATAACATCGCCAATTTTATGATTAAAACTGTGTTGAGCCACAGAATGTGACAAAGAGCCCAGAAGTCTGTGCTGACATAATGAAAACGTTCATAACACATCACCTTGAGGGGTTCTGTGAAATACTATCCTGGTGTCTCCAAAGAACTGGGATTTCAAAAGTTAGCAGATGGGAGCAAGATAAATATGCATCAAAGACAGAGGCTACCTTGCAGGATGATGGAGCTAAAGATTCTGGGTACATGAATATCAAACTATTTATTGACCACTGTTTCATTATCTACAATAAATAAGCAATGTTCAGCTAGATAACATTCTGAACACTATAGAATTATTTTCCCAGCTCCAGCTGAACCACTAACCCAATACTGAACAGTTTAGATTTACACCAAAGGGACTCTTAGGGAGGCAGTTAGGTATCACATGATTAGAGGGCGCTGGTGCTGGACCCATCTCTCATAACAGCTTCTACATCTGGAAGTGCAGGACTCTGACATCTGCTGGGAGGAATGGGAGGGACACGCACTGACGCTCTGGCCCTGAGAAGAGACTTTACATCCTCAGCCTGCCTGGAAGGCCATTGACAGATGATTATCTAAGCCTGATTCCAGAAGTCCTAAAGTTTATATAATTACTACAAAACAGGCGACTTTCTGATGAAAACCCAGGACATACCCCACCCCCACCCCGAAGTCAAATTGAATAGGCTGCCAACCATTTGGACAGAAAGGCTTCTGGGAAAGGTGTTTGTTCCAGAGCCTTCGGAAAGTGCAGACCAGGGCAATGTTCTCTGGCCACCGTCCACTGTCCCTCCCCGAGAATGTGCCCTCCTCTCTCCTGTCTGTCCCCCACACTGCACGCTGTGTGTCTTGTCTGAGTTATTTCAGTGGAAGTCACAAAGACCAGACATCTGCAGGGAGACCACAGCAAGGTTCCCGAGACAGAATGAGTTGGGTCAAAGAAAAATTATGCAAGCTAATAACTGCAAATGTAAAATTTTGTTCCCCCATTTATGCTAGTGGGTCCTAACTGGCAGTTCATCTGGTCACACGAACTACATTTCCATGAGCACTCTCAGCTATTCAGTACTCAGATTTCAACTGTGCATAAAAGAGTGGTTCCCTAGAGGACCCTTCAAATCCCCGCTTAAGCCTTGCTTAGCTTATTAAACCAGGATCTGTCTGGCTCGCTTGTCTGGGTGGGGAGTTGCTGGTACTGGCAAAATCTTTTCTTTAAGGAATTTTGTGCATAAATAGTCGAATATATGTGATGGTGCAGATGTGAAATCTGACACAGCTGTTTTTGAGTCACTGCCTGGGTTAGGACCAGAGAATCAACCATAGAATTTGAAAGTTTATGCTTCAGGTACATTTTGAACTGAACCTGAATGCTTCCTTGGGTTGGTTAGAATGGAATCTGAGGAATATGGGCATGGTTTTGTTTCCGTGGACATTTAAGAACAAAAACTACTTATATAGATATCTTATGTATATACACATGGACAAAAATCATGGCAGGTTCTTTCTTGTACTAGTTAAAAATAAGTTCTGGCTGAGTGATGGCTAGAAAACTTCTCATCACTGAGGAAAAGCTCTCCTCCAGGGAAAACGAACTAAGCTGGGGTGCCAGGTACTCTGCCTGATAAGGGACAGCTCCAGGAAGCTCTCCTTTATGGAAAGGCAGGGCGCCTTTTGATACAAAACACAAACACATCCCAGCAACTGTTACTACTTTCAAAACCTACTAATCAAACCAGATTTCCATTAGAATGTAGCTGTGCTTTTCACACTAGCAATTCAAAAACTAAGGTATCTCACATGCACACGCATACATGCACTCATGCATGCACACACACACACACACGCGCGCACATAGTTATTGAGCCTCCTCTTCTGGACAAGGATGCCAAGTCAGCCCCTCCTCATGAAAAGCAATTATAATCTGAGGACACTGCACGTCTACCCGCCTCTTCTGCCGGCACCACGCCTGCCCCCGAGCCCTTCTGTTTTGGAGATGATCACTTCTCACCGCTGTCCGCGGCGCCCCACGCTCCTTGCGCACTGGGACCCCGGGACAGCCTCTTACTTCCTCGGCAATGACTCTTTTCTCCCTGTGTTTGTCAGCATCAGATCCACTTCAGATCAACATTTGCTTTTTGTATCAACTTTTCCTTGAACATTGGCTTGAGGATTAAGAAACAGTTCTGTTCGTTCTGGATACTATAAATTATTTTCAGGCTCCCACACTGTCAGCATCTGTCTCTCTCCTCCACTCTGTCAAGGCCCCCCCTTTTCATTACTCCATGCCGGCCCAGCTCTTTTTCCAATACAGATTCTCCAGGCTCTGCAACTTTAGCCTTATT
The DNA here is from genome assembly GCF_049852395.1 of Peromyscus maniculatus bairdii. NCBI lineage: Eukaryota > Metazoa > Chordata > Mammalia > Rodentia > Cricetidae > Peromyscus > Peromyscus maniculatus. Next base: position 5,968,938 of record NC_134866.1, on the reverse strand, counting down.
CTTCTTCCCATTTTGTTTCTTTCCCACTTTTTTTATTTTGATTTTTTTTTGTATTACTCCTCTAGCTCTAATCACATTCCGCTCACTTCCTTTGAAATAAAGTTTGGTTAGAACACAGCTCCACTGCCATTAACTTCCCACCGTCCACGATTACCCCACCCGAGCAGTTTTGACAGAGACTAGGTCCCCGGCAACCTTCAAAGACGTCTGTCCTGCCCCTTACAGAGAACGATGCCTACAGCCTGCCCCACTGCATTCGTGTGGTACAACTTCGGTAACCAGAGTCACAGACAAGGTTATCACCCAAAGCCTTACTAGTAATGAAAGGAAAAGAGGCACACCAAATCACCGACGTCAAGACCCTCTCAGGAGCATCGAGGACAACAAAACACATCTCCTAGTTCTCCTGACCGGTTAGCTGCCTGTGGCACTAATGAAGAGAACACGGGCCGCTTTTTAACCAGGAGCAACACTGAAGAAGTGAATTCCCTGAGCTTTTGGTTATTTAGAGAAACGAGGGTGAATCTTGAAGAAGGTTTGCTGACAAGTCAACCATACAGACACCCACAGGGTTTACTCAAGCCGAACTGCAGCGTTGCAGTTGTCCTGACGTCAGCACTGTGCTCTGAGCGTCGGCTCTCAATCCCCAAGTTTGTATTCGAGAATCCTATTCCCCTAAGGCGACGGCTTTAGGAGTGGGTACTCCTGGCTGTGCTTAGGTCACGAGGTGGGGCTTCTGTAAATAGAATCACACCTTTATAAGAGACGGCTCAGAGGGACATCTCACTCTTCCTCCCGTGAGAACACACAACAAGAAGGTACGTACCATCTACAAAGCTGGAAACAGGCCCTTACCAGACACTAACTTTGGGCATCCCAGGCTCACCCCCTCTCCCGCCCCAATGATCTACCTCATGTCCATCTTCTTACATTTCCTCCACCGCCCAACAGAGACATCATCTAGGGACTTAGCCTGCAACACAGGAGCTTTGTGGGACATTTAAGATCAAAACCATAGGAATTAACTAAAAATTAAAAAAAAAAAAAACACCATAACTGGATCAGAAGTCCTGCACAGAAATATTGCCTCCATGTTTTAGCTTTGTGCTCTGGCCCAAGATAGAAGCCCTCCATGTCATTCTAGCCATCTATGAGATAAGCAGATGCAACTGTATAGAGCTCATGTAAGAACTGATGTGACTGGGGCCGAGAAGACAGTCCAGTTGCAAAAGAGCTAATTGCATAAGCGTAAGGACCCTTGTGTGCTGTGCTGCTGTCCTTGTAATCCCAAGCTTCATGCTGGAATGATAGAGACAGGAAGATCTCAGAGGTCACTGGCCAGCCGCCCTAGCTGAATCAGAGAGCTGGAACGATAGAGACAGGAAGATCTCAGAGGTCACTGGCCAGCTGCTCTAGCAGAATCAGTGAGCTCCAGGTTCAGTGACAGACCCTGCTTCATGAAAAAAAAAAATGAGGTGGAGAGCAATTGAGGAAGATACTGTATATCAACTTCTGGACTACACACACACACACACATACACACACACACACACACACACACACACACACACACACACACACACACACACACACGATTTGATTAACCAGCGTGACACGAGATGCCACAAGCCCTGTGTAAACACAGCCATTGTTCTTTCGCTGTAGTTACTAACGATTAGTTTCTTTTCACTAAGTACGCATTCCCAGCAGCCGGTCTCTTACACACCTGACCCTCCTCGCTCTCGGAGATTAATTCAGAGGACCACAGTAAAGATGAGCATCCATCCATTGCCCCTGGTCTTTTAACGCATACACCCCAGGGAGCCCACCACACTCACACTTTTCAGGCTACAAAGTTATTTAAAGCTCTGGTAATGCCCCTGAATAGGATGACAAATGTGTCCTCTCAAGCTACCATCTACAATGTGACCAGCTCTGGTACTGCTCCCTAGGGGGCTCCAGCAGCCTGTGTTTCCCTAAGACATACGGTTCCAGGGGCAGCCAAGCAGATTCAGTTCAATGGCATTTTTAAATTACTCTTCTTCTTCTTCTGTTGTGCACAGCACTTCTGCCCCTGAAATGGAAAAGCCGAGCTGGAAGAGAATGCCCCTTTATGAAGGTTTTGATTAAATCCCTCAAAGTCTAACAGTTACATTAAAAAGAAATCGCCTAAGTGGCTTTAGAATGTGTTTTCCAGTGTGCTAGGGTGGATTGTGGAAAGCTGTTTTGAGAAAGGCCTGTGTTCCACAGGCCCCGCTCTGGCTTTGCTGGGATTAGTGGGAATCCCTTCTGCATGTGCAGAATCTCAGACGTGGAGGCGAGGGCTGATGGTGACCTTATGTGCCATGAGCTCTCCTTCCCTGACTGTGGAGTGTTCTTGGTCCAGGGTAGTAAGTAACCTGCCTGTGTATGAAAGCTCACGCAGTCTGTCCAGAGCTACAAAGCAGAGAGTCCCAAGGACCACAGCCAGTATCCAGTCCACACAGGTGTCCTCCATGGTCCCTCATGTATGGTGCCCTGTCACTTCAGACATCCATCATATTTGACCATGTATATTTGAGCATTCTTAAGCAGCTGAGGAGGAAGGAAATGCATTCTGTGGCCAGTGTCCCTGGTGGGATCTAAGGGTCTTGTCTTAGCTGCCCAGTAGACTCTTACACTCCAGCCCTGCTAGGAGAATGCAGGGCGCCCCTCTGGATGCCCACTCCCTCTTCCTCTCCACACTCCTGTTTTCCTTTGCCCCTGTTCTCATCAAGCCCACTAAATACTCCACTTGCTTATCTCACTGTCTTGTTTCCCCTAGTGAATTATCGGCCGGCCCGTGGCAAGGATTAATTTCTGTCATGCTATCTCCTAACCAATCAAAACAGGGATTGGCTCAGCCTGAGACTCCATAAACACCTGCTGCATAGATGGATAAAGGAGGGATGAATACATGAAATGGGAAGTTTTAAAAACAAAGGCCTAAGCCACCTTTATTTGAAGAAGATACACTTAGCAAACCAGGGGTTTCTGTTTGGAGAATGTGTGGTCTAGGACTCCACTCATGCTGGTGATTGGTGTGGATCACAGATGCCTCACGCCTGTGCTAGCTGCAAGTCTGTTGTTCAGTGACCTGTCCCCGGGAACAGCAAGTCCCAGAGCGTAGGGCAGAATGTCTTCCTCAAAGGCAGGTGGGATCTTCCAAAGGGAGGGGCCCAGCTCCCCTCAGGAACTCAGCAGTGAGAGGGGAATGAAGGAAGGAGGAGGTGAGTACGTCTTTCCACACGGAGAATGTTCCTACCAATGGCAACACCGCCCACAAACCGGTGTGGCATGTCTCTTTGCCATGTGCCTCTATGCGCAGAGATACGGGTCTGATGATGTGTTCACACACAGAGGATCACACAAATATGTACACGTTTTTCAGTTGTCTCGTTTGTATGTAAGCAGGGAGTACACGCCTCTGTATGTGTATGCATATGGAGACCGGAGGATGGCTGTGGATGTTGACAGGGTCTCTCGTTGATCTGGAGATTGCCAAGGAAGCTAGAGTGGCTGGTCAGTGAACCCCAGGGGCCTGCCTGTCTCCATCTTCCAACTCTGAATCATAAGTGTGAGCCACTGCACCTGGCTTGTTTTTAGTTTTAGATTTTTTTTTTAAATGTGGGGTCTGGGTATTCCATTCAGGTCCTCAAGCCTATGAGGAGAGCATTTCCGTCACCAAAGCTCCTCCTCCCTCTCCCTTCCCTCCTCCCCACTCCCATTCCTTCCCTTTTTCTATTTCTTCTTTCAAGACAGGATTTGATAACGTCATCCAAGCTGGCCTGGGACTCTCAAATTAGATGAGGGTGAACCCAAACCTGTGATGGAAGTGTCTCTGCTTCAGGTATTGTAGGCATGCGCTCTGTACCCAGCTCAGCTTGCTTTGGTCACGCAGCAGCGTCTGCTGATGTTTTTATTCCATAGTTTGATGAGGTAATATTAAACCAGCTTTCCCACACTCTAGTAAGACCCCAAGGTTCTCAACATGCCACAAGTGATGAATGAAGAAAGTAAGTTTTTTTTTTTGTTTTGTTTTGTGTCTTTTGTTTATTTGTGGTTTTTAAAAAAAACCTTTTGGTGGGGGAAGAGTGAAAATTAAAAGAAAACAGTTTATTTAGCTCAAACTCTTGCGGACTAAAATTATCAGCAGCAGACCTTGGTCTGTGCCGAGTCTCTGCCATTTGGCTGTACTATGGCGGGGCCTGGGTGCCGGTGGAACACGTGACAGGGTGAGTAGTCGCACCTGCAGCCAGGAGGCAGCTACCTGCAGCCAGGAGGCAGATACCTGCATCCTCCCAATCCCTTCCAGCTGTGCTTTCAGTGACCTAAGGATCCCCCTGACGGGGGCGGGGGGGGGGGGGGATCCTTAAATGTGTGCCCGCATCTTACATTACTGCCACCCTGGGGACCAAGTTCCAACACATGAACTTTTAGGGGTGACAAAGCATAGTCTACCCACAGCAGAAGTTTGAAACATTGCAAGCAGACGACACAAGAAAACAACGGAGTTTTCAGCCTCTGGGGATCATCCCTACCTGCCATGTTGTGAACTTCTGGATGCCTAGCCAGTGAGGAGCTAGTGTCAGTGGAGAGGGGCCGCGGCTGGCGCTGCAGTCACCCGGTCTCCCTGTGGTGGTGACGAGGCAGAACCCATGGAGTCCAAGCACTCCTCCGGTGTGAGACAGACATGAGTCAGCCAGGAGGAATTCTGCTGACTTCACTTCAAGAGGAAAATGTTCTCAGATAATCTGAGAAGTTGTAAAAATTGTCAGAGCTTATGATCCCAATGTGCCGGGAGAGGGAACAGGGTCTCGTCTGCAGGCAAGCCACAAAGAGCAGTTAAGCAGTCCTTCAAAGGTTCTGACTCCTGTTCCTTGACAAGCTGCAGCCCTCTAAACCACAGGCTTGCAGGCTGTGAAAAGTCTCTTAGTTCAGCACGCTGCCTGACTCCCACGGAGACGCTCTGGGTTTATCAGAAGTCAAAGGGGGCCCTTACAGAATCAGTGACCTTGGGGATTTTCAGTTGTGAAAATAGGTCGTACGTTTGTGGGCAAGTGGAGGTCTGAGTGCTATGGCTTTGGAGAGAGGAATAGCAGCCATTCCCAGGGGATTGCCACTTGAGTCAGCATGGGCCAGGATGTCCTTTGGTGGCCCAGACACTTCGTCGGGAGCAGAGTTTGTTCTTTCTAACTCACGAGACTCATCACAAGCATCATTTCTGAACTGCACAGTCGGTTGGCTGCCCTCAGATGGCCGCAGCGGGAACATTTTCTTTTTTATGTGTATGGGTCTTTTGTGTGCATGTATGTCTGTGCATGCCTCGTGCCCACAGAGGCCAGAAGAGGGCGCGATATCCCCTGGAATTAGATTTCAGGAGGGCGAGAGCCAAATTCAAATCCTTTGCCAGGACAAATGTTCTTAACCACTGAGCCATCTCTCCAGCCCCCACAGTGGGAACGTTTACACCAAAGGAAGCGGCAGTCACTAACAGTGAGGTAGAGTTTTGCTGCAGCGAGTGCTCAGTTTCACCTAAGGGCAACGCTGGGCTAAAGACAATGGTGTAACATGACAGACACTGACTCATTTCCCACACTTTGCCCAATGTGCGTGCTGCAGAGCTCTTGATGTGACAACCCACTGTCCCTCTTTATAAAATAATATAAACTGTAATGATGGCGATTTGTATATTTCAATCTCATTTCTTAATTTAGATATCCTGACCACAGTTTCCCCTCCCTCACTCCCTCCCACCACCACCTCCCCCCCCACCATCCACGTCTCCACTTCTATTCAGAACAGGGCAGGCCTCCAGTGGATATCAACAAAGCCTGTCATATCAAGTTAAGGTGCAGTAAGACTAAGCACCTCCCATGTATCAAGGCCGGGCAAGGCAGCCCAGTATGAGGAGTAGGGTCCCCAAAGCCGGCAAAATAGTCAGAGACAGTTCTGTTCCCACAGTTAGGAGTCCCACAAGCTACACAACTGTAACAAGTACATATACAGAGCTCTTAGATCAGTCCCATGCAGGCTCCCTGGTTGCCGGTTCAATCTCTGTGAGCCCCAATTAGCCCAGGTTAGTTGATTCTGTGGGTTTTCCTGTCCTTGACCCGTTGTTTATATTTTTACTGAAAAATTCCATGATTTTTTATTACCTATCCCTTGATGGTTATATGTATGGATGCAATATGTCACCTTCACCTCCCTCCTGCCTGCAGCCCCTCGAGGACGCCTCCCTCTCCTCCTCCCTGTCTTCCTCCTCTCCATCCTCCCCCTTTCTGCCTCATCCTCCTCATCACTCCATCCTTGTCCTCTTCCTCCCCCTCCTTCTCCTCCCTCATCTCTGTCATCATCCCTTCTTTCTCTTCCTCATCCCCATTTTCATCCTCCCCCATCCTGGTCCTTCTCCTTTTCCACTTCTTCTTTATCCTCTCCCCTCCCCTTCCTTCTCTCCCTCCTCTCCCCTCCCCTCCCTTCTCTCCCTCCTCCCCTTCTCTCCCTCCTCCCCTTCTCTCCCTCCTCCCCTTCTCTCCCTCCTCCCCTTCTCTCCCTCCTCCCCTTCTCTCCCTCCTCCCCTTCTCTCCCTCCTCCCCTTCTCTCCCTCCTCTCCCCCTCCCCTTCCTTCTCTCCCTCCTCCCCTTCTCTTCCCCCTACTCATCTTCTTCCTCTGTGTCCTCCTCCTCTTTCTCCTGTTCCTCATCCTCCTCCACCTCCTCCTTCACATCCCCCACCCCTTTCTCTTCCTCCACCACCACCTTCTCCTCCTCCTCCTCCTCCTCCTCCTCCTCCTCCTCCTCCTCCTCCTCTTCCTCAGAGCTCACCCAAGTCAAATCAGTGCTGTCCATATGCACATGGGTGTGGGGAGCACTGGGACAACTCCTAGAGTCCACACTCCTAAAAAAACCCAATTCTCCACCCTCAGCAGCCGCCATCTGCTGAAATCTCTTCAGTTAGGGGTCGGACCTCATAGACTCTTTTCCTGTCCACGTCAGAGTGTTGACTGGCTTGGTCCTAAGCACGCCTGGTCCCTCTTTTTAGTGGTTCATTCCACTGTTACCAGGGCCTGGTAGTCTCCTAAACATTGAGTCATTTACTGGGTCCTCTGATTTCTCCCTACACAGACAGAGATTGAGTCTGTGCACCTAGAGATGGCATGCCTTGGCACCACCCATGTTCCTAGCCCAGACTCCTGTAGGAAAATAAAGAATTGCCTCTTTAATTTGTTCTCAAATAGAAATGTGTTTGGTGAGCATGTACTATCACTCTCATTGCAATTGCATAGAAATATGCACACACAAGCCTCCTTAACTAAATCCAGTGGGACACACACACACACACACACACACACACACACACACACACACAGAAGTACAAGGGGGTCATCAGGAGTGGGAGAGTGATAAGAAAGGGTAATGGAGGTGAATATGATCACAATGCATTGTAATATATATTTATATATAAGCATGTATCAAATTGTCAAAAAGATTATGAAAATACGAGCATCTCTTTAATGTTTGTTTCTCACAGCATTTAAGTAGTTTAATCTGACAGGAAAGTGTATTCCTATATTTAGTGTCATATGAAAAGGAGGAAGAGAGAAAGGACCCGTGTCCCAGTTTATTCTAAAACTCACACCCATTGTTCCGGTGAGAGCGTGTGGAACTTCCGGGAATAGGAGAGCTTCAAAGGGTAGGAGAGGAGATGCAGGATGTAATAAGAACCTGCAACCTCAGGGTGGAGGTTGGCCTTGTAGCCCACAGGTGTAGACGCGTTCCTCAGTCACCCACTCACATGGGTCAGGACAAAGCCAGTTATGCCCCGGCGACAAAGGACTCCACAGAGCTCAGCGCTTCACTTCTCACGCTAAGTTTCCAGTGGTGTTGGCAGTGTGTCCCTGCTCAGCCGAGTCACTCAGCAGCCTGCTCACAGACTGCTCCCACTTCATGCTGCCTGGGACCCTGGGCGCACCTCTTCAGTACTTGTGTCTAAGGAGTCCCATGCCACTCCAGCTGACAGTCCATTGGATAGAGCTGGTCACGTGCCAAGACGGGCAAGCCCTTGGGCCATCAGGAGTAGAGTGTTATTGTGTATTAGTGTCGCGTGCTCAGGGGGGGATCAGCAGTCTCAGTTTATCCAGAGGAGGGTGCTCCTCAGGCTTCCGGCCCCGCTGCAGAACCCCAATTTAACCTGCCCTGCCCTCCCCGCTGCTCCAGACAGCCGCTTTTACCAAGCGTGTTGGCCAGCGGCATGGCACAAAGTGCCGCAGGCTTAAAACAAAGAAACTCACCTTTCACAGTCCTGGAGGGTGAAAGTCTCGTCCTTTGTCCGGGCTCAGAGGTAACGCTCAGCTCTGATCCCTTTGTTTCTCTTGATGGTCATCTTCCTGTCCCGTTCACACTGTCCTTCCTGATATATGTCTCTATGTCCAAATTCCTCCTCCAGAAGAACACCAGTTACGCTGAGGAGTACTGCCTTACCCTAGTATGACCTCGTCTTGACTAAGCGCATCTTCAGCAACCCTGCTTCTGAGCAGGGTAGCGATCTCCACTCCCCAGTGTCAGACATCAGCCTGTGAGTGTCTGGATGTCACGGCTCAGTCCACAGCAGCTGAGAGGTTTCTCTGCACAGCTGGGCCAGCAGCGCTGTCCCGTGACTGCCTGTGATGCCCAGGCCTGTCCACGAGCTCCGGGCCAACGAGAACTCAGCACCCTTCTTCTGTGCCACTTTCCCATGTCCTGTCAATTCATCTGTGAAATTTTAGTGCTTTTTGATTTTATTTTATATATTTTAGTGTGGAGGTTGATTCCCCTGCTCAGACTGTAGTCTCATTTAAGGTAAGGTTCCCCAGTTTCTGTCCTGGAGTCTAAAATGGCACCTTGCAGTTGTTTCTAGCTCATTTCCCATCCCTGTAATGAAATACCCGAGGCTGTGTGTCTCATAAAGAAAATGTTTACTTAGGTCACAGTTCTGAGGTTTCCAGGAACCACGTGGGCTAATGGTCTCACTGGTTGATGTCCAGGAGCAGCGCAGGGCACGCTCAGAGTCAGGAGCGTGCACACATGTACATCCTGCAGTAGTGCAGGGCACGCTCAGAGTCAGGAGTGTGCACACATGTGCTTCCCGCAGTAGTTCAGGGCACGCTCAGAGTCAGGAGTGTGCACACATGTACTTCCTCAGTAGTTCAGGGCACGCTCAGAGTCAGGAGTGTGCACACATGTGCTTCCCGCTGTAGTGCAGGGCACGCTCAGAGTCAGGAGTGTGCACACATGTGCTTCCCGCAGTAGTGCAGGGCACGCTCAGAGTCAGGAGTGTGCACACATGTGCTTCCCGCTGTAGTTCAGGGCACGCTCAGAATGAGGAGTGTGCACACATGTGCTTCCTCAGTAGTGCAGGGCACGCTCAGAGTCAGGAGTGTGCACACATGTGCTTCCCGCTGTAGTGCAGGGCACGCTCAGAGTCAAGAGTGTGCACACATGTGCATCCTGCAGTAGTGCAGGGCACGCTCAGAGTCAGGAGTGTGCACACATGTGCTTCCTCAGTAGTGCAGGGCACGCTCAGAGTCAGGAGTGTGCACACATGTGCTTCCTCAGTAGTGCAGGGCACGCTGAGAGTCAGGAGTGTGCACACATGTGCTTCCTCAGTAGTGCAGGGCACACTCAGAGTCAGGAGTGTGCACACATGTGCATCCTGCAGTAGTGCAGGGCACGCTCAGAGTCAGGAGTGTGCACACATGTGCTTCCTCAGTAGTGCAGGGCACGCTCAGAGTCAGGAGCATGCCATATGTGCATCCTGCAGTAGTGCAGGGCACGCTCAGAGTGAGGAGCATGCCACATGTGCATCCTGCAGTAGTGCAGGGCACGCTCAGAATGAGGAGTGTGCACACATGTGCATCCTGCAGTAGTGCAGGGCATCCTCAGAGTCAGAGACAGAGGTGATGCTGAGGGAGAGACAGAGGCGATGCTGAGGGAGAGACAGAGGCGATGCTGAGGGAGAGACAGAGGCGATGCTGAGGGAGAGACAGAGGCGATGCTGAGGGAGAGACAGAGGCGATGCTGAGGCTGATTTTAATTGTGCAGCACCAAGTCTGTGTTGTGATAGAATCTCAATCCCAATTGGCTTTTATTAAAATCATTTTGCTTCAAGCCACAAAGGAACGCAAGAACAAAAGATGGAAGATCAGTAATAGAAGACATGCTTTGGTTTTGCTTAGGTGCTGCGGATGGATAAGGGCTTCGCTCAGTGAGGCTGCCCATCTGCCATTTTTTTATTCCTATTATTCGATGATGGAAAAATTCATTTATTCCTCTGGATGTTATGAATATGTAGCACACACACACAACAGGTGGCACTATCTACAATTCTCATCAGTCTATGCCCAGAAACAGTGACGTTCCTAATCCAGATCAACATGTCCTAGGCGCTTACGACACCCTGGAATTTGGGGCAGCATGGATTCTCAGCTGCTCCTCTTTCCAGAATTTTAGACCACCTCATTAAAACGAAAAGCAATAGAGTTTTTCTCTTTTTCCTGTGAGGTTGCATATCCATAGCTTCCTGTGGTGTGGAGCGTTTGGGTAACAGCGGTTACACCTCTGTTTCTTCTTGAATCTGTTCTTCTGCCTTTAGGTCTTCTGAGATCAGCTCAGGGCTCCAGCAGAACCCACTCCACTGAGGAGGGTTGGCCTGATTGAGAGCATGGAAGAAGAACACCCCGGGCAGATACCAGCGATTTATTTCCTTACTCCTGGTGCTCGCCCTCTTCCCATGCAGGTTCCCCTTACCTGAGCAGGCTAGTTAGCCAGTGGGAGCACTGTTGGGCGTGGGATGGGGAACACCACTCACTTCCACTTTCACATACGGTTCTCAGGGTGCAGAAGGGAACTACTTGGTCACAACATGAGTGATCATGCTGTGAAGTGTGGCTGATCTCCTCCAAGCCCACAGACAGCACAGAGTTAGCCAGGGCTTCCAGAGGGGCAGCAGAAAACGGGGAGTATACCAGCAGTCTAACTACCACCAGATTAAGTCACCACAAGAGCCGGCTCAGCAGTTAGAAGTGCTTGCTGCTCTTCCAAGGGACCTGAATTCAGTTTCTGCCACTCCCGTTCAGTGGTTCACAGCCGCCTAGAACTCCGACTCAAGGGGATCCAATGCCCTCGAGTGGCCTCTGCAGCCACCTTCATGTACATGGGTACACCTATGCAGCTGCACACACATACACACAAATAAAAATAAAAAGTGTAAAAATGTTCTTGTGTGTGTGTATGGGGGGGGGCCAGCACTTGTCTTGCTGCAAGCCTGGCTTAGGCTCGACCAATAGCTCTGGGCTTGGATGTGGATAATTCTCCCTTGAGGAGGGGCAGGCCCGGCCCCGGGGAGAATTTACACCCGCCATCCCTGCAGAGCGGATGCCATGCTTGGACTTCCTCTGTGCTGCCGAAGGGGCCTCGCTGTTTCCCTCAGAAAGCTCTGCTCAGCCTGTGAGGGCTGGCGGCCCACCAGCTTCTGCAGCAGCAGATCCGCACTGGATGTTCAAGACACCGAGATTTCCCTGTCATGCCTTAAAATGGGTTTTTAAAGAAACTTAGATTTATTTGATAAGCAAATGTCTAATTTTACCAAGTCAAAGTGATTGATGTTTTCTTTGTGACATTTTCCTTATTGCTTTTCTGTGTAGGAGGCCCCTTATGGGTTTTCTTTTTCTCTTATTTTCCTATTTCATCTAGAGTTTACTTTTGTCTACAGCGTGATGTGAAGACACAAGGAACTAGCCAATTTTACAGCACTCAATGCCGATAATTTACCCATTCTCCATTGACTTAGTTTTTAAAACACCTTCCTCTAGACCATGTGTTACCTTCAGGAGACACAACACCCCGGGCAGTTGGAGTAAACACATGAACGTCCAGCAGTGGTGCAGACAGAAAACACAGCCCCTAGTGGCAGACATGGGCTGTCTGAGTTCAGTCCAGCTGGGACCCTCCCAGTGGGTGAGAGCTCCCTCCCTGCACAGCACACTGCTGGTAAAATTCTCACACATCTGGAACAGAGATTCTTAAAAACCACGTTGCCTCCCTCACTGGATGGTAGTCACATCAGGGCTCCACCGGGTGTGAGCTGCCTCCCGGATCTACTTGGTGTGTGGTCCATGAGTGCCCTGATTGCTGGAAGCCCGCGCTGCTAGTCATTCCCATCAGTGCCAGCACCTCTGGTTCCTGCGCTCTGTCAACAGGGTCACCGTGTATCCCAGGCCACTCAATGTGTGCGTGCGTCCTTTCTTTCCACTGCCCAGTGTGTCTCTGTCCCACAGAGGAAATCATTCTAGCATCATTATCAGGAACAAACCATGTCAGGATAAGTAAGACAGCTGGTGCGCGCAATTCGAACCCCACAGATAAGCCAAGTTGGGTTTTGTCGCTGAAGGAATCAGGGCATCTAGAGCAACAAACCCAAGCATGACGTGTGAGATGAAGATTAAACACCTAACACATGATTTATTTATTTTACTAGATACCACACAAGCTGATTGACTAAGAAAAAGTCTGAAGAGGAAAGCCAGAGATATTTAGAGAATGGTTGTATTAACAGGTCATCTTCCAGAACATCTAAGCTGTGTGCAGGCACATCTATCTATCTGTCTATCTATCACCTATCTCTCTCTCTCTCTGATGCATGTTTATGTTATATATGTAGACATATTATATATATTCATGGGTATCAATTACCAAGTGCTATAGCTATCCATGGAATTTAAGAAAAAATATTTTTGTCTCTCAAGAGGGTGGGATTACATATAGACAGTTTGGCGATTGTCCAGCAGTTTGAAGTATAACTTCTGCTGGGTCATGTTGTCACAGCATCCAGTTAGTTACTGATGATTTTTCATAGCAGAATAAGGTTGTATTAGATACTTTGAGAAATAAAAAAGTAGAAATGAAGGCAAACACATACATGAGAACACACATCCATACACACACTCACACATACACATGCACACACACTCTCACAAACACACACACACACACACACACACACACACACACACACACACACACACACACACCTCCTTAGTCAGATAGAGGAGATTGACTCTGGTCTGAATATTTTCATCCCTTGTAAGAAACCTAGCCATCAGACAATCAGACATGTGGTCAGTCGGTGTGTCTCTGGGGATCAGGCCTCGAGGGTGGGGTCCTCATGAATGAGAGGCCTGAGTGAGCCTTCATGCTTTCTCCCTTGGGATGATGCAGAGAGAAGGTGTCATGTGTGAAGCAGAAAGCTGCCCTCCCCAGGTGGGAATCTGACCACACCTTGAACTTCCAGCCTCTAAACTGAGAAACACGTTTTGTTCATGAAGCACTTGGTCCACATTATTTCTGCACAGCAGCCTTGGAGGAGAAGCACCAGTGAGCCCAGGAGAGATGCCATGGAATGCCTGCACCCAGACTCGGTCCTCACAACACTGCTCTTTTCTTTTAATTATTAATTATGAAAGCTGAGCCAATAGCATAGGCTTGTTATTAACTAGCTCTTACAACTTTAACCCATTTTTATCAATCTACATGTTGCCACATGACTCATGACATTTTTTTTTTTTTTTTTTTTTTTGGTTTTTCGAGACAGGGTTTCTCTGTGTAGCTTTGCGCCTTTCCTGGAACTCAGTTGGTAGCCCAGGCTGGCCTCGAACTCACAAAGATCCGCCTGCCTCTGCCTCCCGAGTGCTGGGATTAAAGGCGTGAGCCACCACCGCCCGGCGACTCATGACATTTACCTGTCCTCCTGCATGTCTTGGTCCCTCTCCATCTGACTGGTGACTCGCCTTTCTTCTTCCCAGAGTTATCTCTGTCTGGCTTTCCTGCCTATATCTCCTCCTGCCTAGCTATTGGCCATTTAGCTCTTTATTCAGCTGATGAGAGCAACACATCTTCACAGACAACACTGCTCTTGCCAGAGGGGTCTGATCTCCTCTCCAGTCACAGCCGGGTCTGCCGTGTGTGTGGACCCTCCTCCACTGAGTGTGGGTTTCAGTGCAGGATCAGATACCAGTGGCTCATCCTTTAAGCACACCCATGACTGTCTCTGTTATTCTCAGACAGGGATCATCTCCCTCTACGACTGTGTTTTTAAGAGGAGACTAGATTATAACCAGAAATTACATCGAGATGACAGAGAACACGCCAAAAGCCTGGGGCTTCATGTTAATGACGAGGTAAGATATATTAATAATGTTAATAGACCATCAAAACTATGCACATGTGTAAGTGCCCATGCATACATGTGTATACACATACAGCATGTTATATGTGCATGGATACATACATATCTATATGTGTGTATATGCATTTACATGTATATTGGGTACACACTTGTATTATGTCTATGTGACCCTGAGCATGTGTATATATTGAAACTTGAATATATATGTGTATGTGCATGCCTGTGCACACATTTTCATACACATTTATCTGTATGCATGTGAGAACATGCAGATATCTATGCATATACATACGTATGTTGTATATGTACATGCACATGTGTGAACATGTGTGCTTATATGTTTATCTTTGCGTGTATATATGGGCTTAGGCATGTATATGTGACCATATGCAAATTTTTGATAATGTGTTCCGTTGCTTTATGTAGCGTTATTTGTGTGGTTTGCATCTATTTTATCATGCTGAGAAGTTAAGATCCTTCTGTTCTGTGATGCCAGTTTTGCATTATTTTTTCTGATTGGTTCTAGGGAACTGAACAATGTGGGAAGAATAAAGTTAGGAGGTGCTTTCAACAGGCAAGAGTCCTTGCTTGCTTGCACACTGAGCCCTGTTACCTCCACTTAGATACACTGGCCTTTGTCTTCCCCAAGTCCCCTCCCTGTGGCACACAGCTTTGCTGGGATCTCCCCAGTGCTCTCCAAAGGGAGGAATTTTCTGGAATCAGCTGCAAAGGGAGGTAACTGGCTGAAGTGGCTCCCGTCAGGGTCACAGCGAGAGGACAGGTGCTGGCGTGCCCTCTCCCCTCCAGGCTGTGCCTGTCCTGGTCTGCGTCAGATCATGCCTTTTGACATGATCCCCCATTCTGCATGAGGGTACGTGGCAGATTTTTCAAGGTCGGGGGCTGAGCACACACAGACTGTTAGACCGCACACCACCCGGACGTCACAGTACACAAGCTTTGGGTGGGATTGCTACTGAGCCCCTGGGTTCTTTCCTGTGGCTGTTATTCAGATTGCCAAGTCTGGAGATGCGGTACAGCAGCCGGGTGCTTACTTCCCGTGTGTGAGGCCAGTGGTTCCGGCCAGCATGCCACTCTTTACTCTCTGGGGGTTGGAGTGAAGTGATCAAGGCACCATGGAATCACTTTTTCAAGGACATACTCACATCAGATGCACTCTGAGTTGGTATTGAAGTTCCTATTTTCTGATGAGAAGAAGGTGGCTCAGACGACCTATTGTTTGGTGCTCTCCTCTCTACTATGAACCATAAAGGGACCAAGAAACACACTCCTGTCCTCTTACAGCTGAATTCTGGCGAAGAAACAACTGGTTCCACATGGATGGACACCACGCACAGAAAAACCTTTAAATTATGGGCATAGTGAAAGGGATGAGAGGTTCTGGGGAGGGAAGTGGTCAGGAAAGACTCCTGGTGAGGCCCGGAGACTTGGGTGGTTGGAGATTTCTGGCAGCAAAATGACCAAGCACAGGCGCTAAGTGGGAAGAAGAAAGCCTGGAAGCTCAAGGCTCCTGGGGTCCCGGCTCCGTGTGCCGGGGTAAAGAGGGACTGGCAGGGGAGGGGACAGAAGGAGGAGGAACAGCATCCGAAGGAAGTCAGGCCACCACGGGTGCCTAGTCCGAGGCTCCCTGTCTCTTCTGAAGAGCGGGGTGACAGCAGAGGGTCTGGGGTCCCCGGCTCTGCAGCTGCAGGTGGGCAGGAGACGCCACCTGGGCGGGATGCCGCAGAAAGGACGGGCCACTGTGCTGACGTACCGTGGGCAGAAAGGTTTCTGTGCTTAGGGCAGTGACTGCGTATTTCATCTTCCCAGGAACAGGAAAGGACCGTGCCAGTGCTGATGTCCTCGGTCTACGGGAAACGCATCAACCAGCCCATCGAGCCCCTCAACAGAGGCTACGGCCGTGTGAACCACGTGCAGACCGACTTCTACAGGAAGAACGACATCCCCAGCATCAAGGTGCCCGGCTTCGGGCACATCACTCCAGCCTGAAGCGGTCTCGCGGTTTGCAGGGCACTTGGAGGTGCGCTGCCCGCAAAGCGAGGCCGTACAGGAAGGGCGCGCCCTCCACCCTCACGGCCTCACGGCCACGTCAACCGTAGCTGTAAGGATGCACCTGGACCACAGGGGGGTAAGCACATGCACATCTAAGGTGGCTTTGGCTCAGGACTCGGCCAGGCACTTTCCCTCATGCTCAAAAGCTCCAGTGTGAGAGTTTTCACTGGATTTATTTACAATGACACCAACTGATTCGTTCTGAGAACCCGAATAAAAGAAAAGCTTGCCTCCCTGTGGTAGCAGCCCTGTCTGTTTTGTGTGCTGGCTTGGGGCGGGGTTGACAGGAGCATCATCTGGGTCCTCCTCCTTCACGCAGGAAAACCTTTCCGCCCACAACACAAACAACCCTTCTGTGTTTCCTGAGAGGAGGCGTAAGAGAATGGCCCTTGACACGACCGAACTCTAGACAGGACATTTTGTTTGCTCGAGGTCACAGATAAATTGAATTTTGCACCACTGATTACTGAGTGGGTGGCACAGCCACACCTCCAGGGAGAAGCTGTCACAGGCGCAGGGGGGGGGGGGGGGAGATGGGACTCATGTCGGACAGACTTAGCCAAGAGTCTGCCTGCCGCACTTTCTATTTGATTGGTTATTTTATCTGTAAGTGAGATTTCCAAACTCAGCCAAGTTTT
Source organism: Peromyscus maniculatus bairdii (assembly GCF_049852395.1). Lineage (NCBI taxonomy): Eukaryota > Metazoa > Chordata > Mammalia > Rodentia > Cricetidae > Peromyscus > Peromyscus maniculatus. The sequence goes on along the minus strand of NC_134866.1, from coordinate 5,951,992 downwards.
CTCATGAATCAGAGCACTACCAGAGTGGAGCCATGTGCAGCGTGCACAGTCCCGAGCCCTGGAGCGATGCGTACCTATGCTATTGTTACCGATGCTGAGGACTGAACCCAGGGCCTGCACTGTGCCACCGAGACTCATCTCCAGCCCATGGTTTTCATTTCATTTTGGATAGTTTCCTCCTTTGGAAGCAGCTGATTGTTAACCCATGTTGGAAGTGTTTATTTTACAAGAGAATTTGACATGCACTAAGATATATTTTTAATGAATGGATCTTTTGGAAGAGGTCATCTCTCATCTAAGCATGGTTCCCACAGTTGAGCGTTAGTGGGCAGGTGATCTAATTAATTTTGGTACTCAATCGCTAGTTTCATTGTTTTGAATTTGCAAGGTGATTTCTCTAAGGACACAGGATCCTGGATTGCTGGCAGTTTCAAGGCTGGGTAACTCCTAAATAATAAATTTCTTCTGAAATTCTTTTAGTGTTGCTGCTCTTTTCCTCCCAAATAAACCACAATAGTGTATGTGAGGTGTTCTTGGGTACACTATAACGCATTTCTAATAATATAAAAACACATGAAAAAATCTGGATTATAGAAGTTTGTGTAAATTATCTTTTACTCATTCATTCTTATAACTAAAATCTGTAAGTAGATGAGATAAATCAATGTCAAACTAAGTTATTTTCATTACTTCAGAGTGGATCCTACACCCTTAACCTATTCCTTGCTTTCTTTTCTTTTGTCTGTCCTTCCTTCCTTCTTTCCTTCCTTTCTTTCGAGAATTGGAGACAGGGTCTTGTAGGGCTCAGGTTGGCCTCAAATTCATAGTGTAGATGAGGGTGGCTTTGAGCTTCTGATTCACCAGCCTCCCTCTCTCAAGTGCTGGGGTCAAAGGTGTGCATAACTCCACCCAGCATGCTGCTTGCTTTTAAAAAGGGATGGAATCAATCAAGGTTTCAAAAGGTCTCACATTTAGTAGGTAGTACTAAAGGGAAATTAAATGGATTTCTGTTGGCTTCCAACATTTAGAGCCAATACAGGAGTACCAGTTGCTGTGGGGTGTCTTTCTGTATGCTTTGAATATGTGTTGCTAATTGGCTAATAAATAAAGCTGTTTTGGTTTATGGCAAGGCAGCTGGGAAGCAGGCAGGAAATCCAAGCAGAGATATGGAGAGAAGAAAGGAGAATAGGGAGAGATGCCCAGCCATTGCCCAAAGAGAAGCAAAGAGCTGGCTAGCAGGAAGCCTGCCATAAAGCCATACACACAGTTTATAAGTAATATTAAGCCTCTGAATGATTATAAGTGGCTACAGGACTGCCGGGCCGGGTGGGACCTGAGAAACTTACCATTACAGCCAGTTACAGACATTTTCAGGGAAGACATTTTTTTTTAAATTTCTTTTAAATTATGAGCATGTGTGTATGTGAATGGTGTGCGCAGTATCTAGGGGCTGCTGAGGACAGAAGAGAAGGTCACATCTCCTGAAGCTGGACTTACAGGCAGCTGTGAGCACCAGACATGGATGCTGGGAAATGAACTCGGGGGCTCGACACGAGCAGCGAGTGGTGTCAACCGCTGAGCCATGTCTCTAGCCTGGAGAGTACACACCCATGTTAATAGAACATGCTTCCACTTATCAAATCCCTACCGCTGTCGGAGGTTGGTTCCTGCATGTGTGTGTGGATGAAGAAGCAAAGGAAGGCAGAGGAGATGTGATGGCTGCTGCCTTCCAGCAGCTCGTTACGGAGGCAAAGAGAACACCGGGGGATTGGCTGACAGCACACCTCAGCCATCTCCAGCCAGCCACATTAAAGCGCAAGAGTTAGGAACTAGGCTTCCCATAGGACTAAAAGGTGAGGGGTGTGGGTGGTGCTTGAGAAAGGGCTTCACATGGCCGGTGCTGGTCTCTGTAATCCCTCTGATTTGCATGGTTCTAAGGATATTCTTGTTTCTCAGCGGTCAAGAAGCTCGCATCAGGACTGGCTGCTTCCGATTTGATGAAACAGGCAGTTTTCCCACCTCAGAGCGGTGCTGTGGCCACGGAGCAGCCTTCAGACTGAGAGCCACAGGCTGCGTGTGTCTGCACCTATCTCCACATTTCTAATTGAAATGGAGGGAGTCTCGAATTGGGAAGGTGATCCGAATCACCTGGGAAGTGTTTTAATACCACACGTGGAAGGAAGTCACTGGGGAATTTGTAAATGTGGGCTGGGCCAGAATTGTTCTTCAGCGGTTCAGGTTTGGGTTGAGAGTATGCTGGCGGAGATCCCACCCTGAGAGGCCAGGGTGAGCCCAGAGCTGTGCAGGGCACACGTTGACAATGACCTCGGCTGCTGTCAAAATTTTATTGATGCTTTAAACAGGTCTCTTAGCTCTGGCTTCTACCCTCCCAGGTTCTTTTCTCCACAATGCCCTGTCCACTGTCTCTGGGGTGGTGGTGTTTAAGGAAACTTGATGAATCACACAAGTGGCTGTTTACTCAGGCATGGTGGCCTAGAACAGCCTGGGGTCCGAGACGCAAAGGAGCGAAGACACAACACACACTTCTGCGGATGGCTGAACTCACCGGCACCTCCGGCATGCCAGCCTAAGTTTTGGTTAGAGGGAAGAGGAATGCCCCAACATCACGTCTCCCTTCAAGTACCATTCGGAGCTTTACCTGTAGTGAAACCAACGCCGCGTGTGATTACGGGATCCCAAGATGCCTGACTGAGGCAGAAAATTGAAAGGCCGGCCAGGCTGTATTCACACTTGTGTGGGGAAGGAGAGTTCTGGGTCGCGGTCCTGGCACGGCAGCCCTGTGCGTGCTGTGAACACGCTGGCGGGAGCACGCCGGGTACTGCCAAGCTCGCTCACAGTCATTAGCTCATTTAATCACAACCGGATCCCATGAGCTTGCAAGGAGGAAAATACTCCTAAGAGGAATTAAGAGATGCGCTCCCAGGCATGCAGCTAGTAAAAATCAGAGCCAGGAGTCGAACTGGAGGTTTGTTTGCGCTTCACGTCTGGGTGTCCACTAATCAACTGGTTCCTGGTAGCCTGTGTGGCCTCTGCCCCCTCCAGACACCCGCTCTGAACTAAAGGAGGCGACCCAAGTTTGCTCAACCAGCCTGTTATTTGCAGTTTTTTTAAAATTCTTTTAAACATTTTTTTTAAATGCACAATGGCTCTCTTTTTCATCATTTGACAAAGTATGATTTTTTTTTTTGTTAAAAGAAAAAATAGCCAAGCCCAAGCAACTTCAGAGTTATGTCCATGTCTTCTTAAGCTTCCTCAGACATAACAGGCAGCCTGTAAGCTCAGCAAAGCCCCTCGTCTAGTTCAGGCTGTCGTGGCGCCTGATTTACACAGCTGGTTCCCAATACTGCTGCTGCTTGACTCTGCAAGCCCTGGCCAGGTACTGCTGGACCCTTGTGGAGGGCCCAGGTACTGCCCTCCACGAGGGCCCAGGTACTGCCCTCCACGAGGGCCCAGGTACTGCCCTCCACGAGGGCCCAGGTACTGCCCTCCACGAGGGCCCAGGTACTGCCCTCCACGAGGGTCCAGGTACTGCCCTCCACGAGGGCCCAGGTACTGCCCTCCATGAGGGTCCAGGTACTGCCCTCCACGAGGGTCCAGGTACTGCCCTCCACGAGGGCCCAGGTACTGCCCTCCACGAGGGTCCAGCAGGCACAAAGGGCTCCGAGGCCTGTACTGACCTTTTACTGTTTAAATGGTTCTCGAAAGAGAGCAAAATTAAAACCAGACCATCAAGAGAGGCTGGGCACAGATTCTTTCCTCCCAGATAACCACTTCACTATTTCCTGCATCACAAACTTTGTCCCTGTCTCCATCACACAGGGTATATCTCAGTCCTACCATCTAGGCTGTTTCTGAAAAGGGCGAGAGATGGAAAACAAACTTTCATTCTGGACCATATCACAGGAGGATAAAAAAAAGAAAGAAAAGAAAAGATGCGGCACTATAAACCAAAGTACATAAAACTTTAATGAATTAACCTTACAAAAGACAAATGGCATCAAAACATCAGACGAGTTTGGTACAAAACTGGTCCTAGGCTGTGAGGACTAATTCTGGTGATGCATGGCAATGTGCCGCTGCCACAAGACAACAGAGCAAGGCGACAAGAGCCGTGAGTCCTAGCTGAGGCCCACGGATGACCACTGGCAACAAGACATGTGGGTGGGTGAGCACAGACTCCATGGTGGGTGACAGGGTCAACTTATTCACAAATACTGTGTGTTTGAATATCAGACTAGGGATGCAGTTACGAGCCTACCATATTTTTTTTCAGAGAAGAACATGCACCAGAAGATAATATACACCCCCCAGTTTTATTGCCTTAAGAATTTGTGTTCATTTCACCTCTCTCCTCCTCGCTTCTTTGAATGCTCTCTTTCTAGGACACGTTCTCTCCTCCTCTTGCTTAGGAGTATGCACAGTGCGAGTGGCAGGACGATCCGGGCGCACGCAGACACCAAACAGTGTGCCACTGGGTCACAGGAACTAGTCTGCAAGGGCTCCGGAGGGTGGGACAGGGCACGTACATCAAAACGAGGGACAAAGGCTGTAGCCGGAAAGTGCGTGGTACCTTCCCGCAAGTACGCTCTTCTTGCCGGGAAGGGATAGCTTCTCAGGATGCCAGGTTGCTCTGAGAAAGGGACCTTGACATCTCCGTGTTTACAAAGTACGTCTTCAGGTCCCCCTTTCCCTTCACATTGATGATGCCCCGACACGTGCACGTGTAGCCGAGTGTCTGCAGGATGAGGCTTGTCTCCTCGGTCACCTGGAGGCCACAGGAACAGACATAAAGGGATTATTCCCCCAGTCAGTGCAACCCACTTCAAATAGAGTCAAAGAGCATTCCTGTTTCCTGCCTCAAGAATTCCATTCCTGAAAAATTAATAGAAAAAGAAATCTACCAGAAAACGTTGAAGTCAATAATGTTTAATTTACTGCTGGTGTGAAAAAAAAAAGTGGAAAGAGCCTAAACTGCTAAGTAATATCCAAAGTTAAGACACCTATGGGTATGAGGGAGGGGTAACTAACACGAAACACTCTGGAAAAACCATATGGAGACACACTACTGTAGACTCCTCCTAAAGCGTATACGTCCTTTGGAGTTTAAATGGAGTTACTCTGTAATGATGGGGGGAGGTGACAATACTTCTCCCAGACACTGTGGACTATCAGCTAAAGGCCTGATGCCAGGTAGGGTCATGTCTTTTTGAGTTGGTGGTCAGTGGGGCCCTGTAGAAAAACATTACAGGCCGTTGTCATTGCTCTTAGTTATCGTCCAGAACTTCATCCAGACCTGGAAACCTCATCCCTATGGGTTAGCTAGGCATGATGCTAGTGGAGAAAAACCAATCAGCAATCTTACTAAGAAATGAACAGTGCAATCTACAATGACTGACCTGGCAAGGCATGCCTACTCATACATGAACCACAAGGCAGAATTCACATGTGGTACCATTAAATTGTGCCAAATACCCGTGGTTGACTAGGTCATAGATCCAGGGGAGACCTAATACTATCGTTCTGCTAAATGGAAGTAGTATAAATTGCTCCCCAAGTTTTTATCATTCTGCCAATAAATTAATGCCTCTCTCAACCTTCATCACAGAAGTTTCTTTTTTAAGTAGACTACAATTAACACAGAGACTTGCACCTGGGAGACATGCAGAGGTTAAGACCGTGAACTGCTCGGCTCTATATGGCATCTCTGTATCATACATACCTCCTGCCCCAAGGCTCAGGGATCACCACAGAGGAGTAGAGGGAAAGACCACACTGGCCAGGGGCAGTAGATGAGTGCAGCAAGACAGTGTTCTCTGGACACGAGGGGGCAGCTGCACATACGAATGTAGGGGTGCTGTGTCTTCGTGTATGGGACATGCACGGGATCAAGGCACCCAACATTCCAGAATGGAGAAGGGAAACAGGGTGTGTGTTCCACCCCTTAGCTGAGGAGATATTGGCAACTGAGGCTGCCAGGGGAGGGAGAGTCAGATTCCTTTAGGTGTATGGCCCCGGAGAGGGGAGAGTCAAATTCCTGTAGGTGTATGGCCCCGGAGAGGGAAGAGTCAAATTCCTTTAGGTGTATGGCCTGGGAGAGGGGAGAGTCAGATTCCTGTAGATGTATGGCCCGGGAGAGGGGAGAGTCAAATTCCTGTAGGTGTATGGCCCAGGAGGGGGAGAGTCAGATTCCTGTAGGTGTATGGCCCAGGAGAGGTCACCTGTGCTCCAGTAGGTGATCATGCACTCATGCACACATTAGCAGCATGACTGGATTCCATGGGTTTTTAAAAAAGAAGAGAATGTGAAACTGGAAGGGAATAATGTATGAAAATTTCAATCATAACATTCCTCTCTGTCGCATTCGGAACCTAAGTAGAGAGGAGCGGCTTTTGGATGAGAGCAAGCTGCATCCCCAGAAGGAAGCCTGCCTGGCACTCACATCAGTTTCTGAGTCAGCACAAGCAGCAGGCTGCAAACTTTCTCTGTTTCTACAGGGACCTGCTCGAGTTCCTCCTCAGTCAGTCTGTGGAGATGTACTGGACCACATGGAGTGTTAGTACCAAAGCCCTGCAGTCACACAGGACACTGACATGTCCACAGTGACTGGTGGGTGTGGTATTGTGTTCCCCCAAATATTGTGCATGCTAATAAACTTATCTGGGGTCAGAGACAGAGCAACCACAATATTAAACATAGAGGTTAGGCAGTGGTAGCACACGCCTTTAATCCTAGCATTCCACAGGCAGAAATCCATGTGTTCAAGGATACAGACAGGTTTGGTGACTCATCACACCTTTAATCCCAGAAAGCGAGCCTTTAATCCCAGGGAGTGGTGGTAGAAAGCAGAAAGGTATATAAGGCGTGAGGACCAGAAACTAGAAGCATTTGGCTGGTTAAGCATGTGGCTGGTTAAGCTTTCAGGCTTTGGAGCAGCACAGTTCAGCTGAGATTCATTCTGGATGAGAACTCAGAGGCTTCCAGTCTGAGGAAACAGGACCAGCTGAGGAATTGGCAAGGTGAGGAAGCTGTGGCCTGTTCTGTCTCTCTGATCTACCAGCATTCACCCCAATAACTGGCCTCGGGTTTGATTTTATTAATAAGAACTGTTAAGATTCCTGATACAGGTGGGGACTTACAGCCTATTGCTCTTGAGGTCTACACCGAGGACTTTAAAATTTCCAGGAGACTAGCAAAGCATATTTTAAAAAACCACCCAGTTCTGAACATCCCGGGAATGGAGAGAGAACACAGGTTTTCCAGAAGTGGGAAAGGTGTCCTTGGTAGGGGCGTGGTGTTCCTTCTTCGCCTAAAAGGAAGCCCCATGTTGTCCAAGATTGCTGGCATCCCTTGGCATTGGCTAACAGCACTCATGCAGAAAGCACTAGAAGCCTTGGTGCTATGGACGGATAGCTGGACTCTGCTGCTCAGATATTGGACCACGGCTCTCTTGGTGACCAGCCCCAGCGTCCATCAGAGGAGCCAGTCTCAGCCTCTCAGGAAGAGGGGGTGTGACACGACTTGGATCTTGTGAGCGTGGCCAGCTGCCTCCTCTGTTGCTCTGGCCGTGACCAGCTGGAGGACTTGGTTTTGTCATCTCATCACCTCCCTTCTTCACCTCTGCCTTCTCTCCATTGGACTGTTGCTCAATTGACAAGAACTAGCGTCCGACTGATTGAAAGGGAAAGGAGGGGAGCCCTGAAATGCAGTATTTGCTCCATTTATTACACACCAAAGTCAAAGCTATCCTTCAGAATGGCCATGGAAACAGACTCAGGTTGGGCTGAACAGGACAGAATGCTATGCCAGGCAGGCGAGTGAGAACAGGGTGAATGAAAACCCTCTTCTTGATGACAGAAGAATGTTTTTCTTCCTTTTCTGGAAGTGCTGAGTTCAAATCTAGGGCTTTGCACATGCAAGGCAACACTATAAAATTCTAGCAGGCAGGGTCATTTGAGGACCTTATCCCAGCTGAGACACACAGCACAGGGAGTTATCAAATCTTCCAAGGGACAAACATGAAAATGCCTACTATGTACGTCTAGTGATTTTCATGCAAATTTGCCGTGTAGCTGGAATTACCCTTCATAACAAGACATAGCTGGAATGAGATGTGAGATCGCTCAGTTTTGAGAATGAGGTAGAGGAAGCTGAACAAAAATATGCTCATGTATGGACATACACTCATCAAAAACACAGATGCACATACATGCAAGCACACACACACACACAGACTCATGTTAGACACACATATACACATACATGCAAGCCCATATGAACATGTATGCACACACACGCACATTTAAAACACATGTGAATGCATACATATGCAAGCACACAAGCAGATGCAAACATGCACAAATATACATGCATGCACATACACAGAAGCACACATGCACAAGAACACACGCACACACACACATGCAAACACACAGACACACAGTACACACTTCTTTGTCAGCCAGGGAGCTTAGCACCTCATCTCAGATGCTGAACACTATGCTTGAGCAGGCATATGCATTCTGAGGACTGGTGATCAGCTCACTACTTGGATCATTTGAAGACAGAAGGCTCTCACTAATCTCTAGTAGTGAAACAAATTCTGAAGAAGGCAAGTAAGAACCATAAGGTGTAGGTGTCCTAACTCTTGAGGAAATCTCTCATCTCTCTGTGAGGGACAAACAGTAATTGTGGTGTGACTTTCTACTGTGATGGAAGGCTTCAGAGGGGCTTTCTCTAGTATAAAATACATAAAACTGTACTATAGATTAATCAAAAGACACTAAGTGATCTGGACACGGGGTTGATGATGGGAATAAAGAAGATATTCTCCATGTACAATTTAAACAAAATTTCCCTATTGTGGCACAAAACTAACTGTAATTTTGCTATAAATACATTCAAACCTGCATCTAAACCTTGGGAACATGCTTCCCATTCTACAGGCATTGTGTGAAGGTGTAAAAGGATGTAGGTTAAAAACATAATGCCAGGGCTGAAGAGATCGCTCCACGGTTAACAGCACATGCTGCTCTTACAGAACAGAGCTTTGATTCCCGGCATCCCCACCACGTGGCTCACAATCACCTGTAACTCCAGGTGCAGGGGAATCAGGCATCTCTGGCCTCTGCCGGCACTTTCACTTACGAGGTCATATCCACATTGCCCTGCCCCCATCCCACATATTCACACGTATATATTTAAAAAATAAAAATATAGAGAGAGGCAGCCTTGTCTTCCTTTGTTGTATTCCACTGTTTCTTAGAGCTCCCTTATTTCAAATACTAGAATGGACAGCAGCCCCCTGGGTTCCCTTCTGCGCAGGCCTGTGCCATTAATTTTCTTCCAAAAACGACAAAGGACTGTCTTCCTCCTCCGTGGGAAGGACTGTCTTCCTCCTCCGTGGGAAGGACTGTCTTCCTCCTCCGTGGGAAGGACTGTCTTCCTCCTCCGTGGGAAGGACTGTCTTCCTCCTCCGTGGGAAGGACTGTCTTCCTCCTCCGTGGGAAGGACTGTCTTCCTCCTCTGTGGGAAGGACTGTCTTCCTCCTCCGTGGGAAGGACTGTCTTCCTCCTCTGTGGGAAGGACTGTCTTCCTCCTCCGTGGGCCACTCTCTATCCATGCCCACACCTGCTTTTCCTTCTCTCCCCTCAGTGAATCCATATCTTTTCTCCACTGCCTCTGTCTTGTGGGCGTTGCCCCCTTTCACAAAGGCCAGCAGCCAGTGTGGGGATAAAGAAAAGGAGGCGTGGAAGGTGTGTGGCAGATCAGGCAGGCCAGCACCAGCACGCTCTCTGCAAGTGGCTGCAAGCATCTGCTCTGAGGGCCTCCTGAGAGGGAAGAGCCCACGGTCTCATCAAAGGACTAACAACCCCTCCCGTCTCTTTTGGGTAACTTGGGACCAAGGTCTCCACACAAGGCTAGAATGTAGAACAAAGTTCTTAACCTTTGTATATCATCATTCAAATGATGTTTACCTTTCTGGTGTTGCTTGGGAAAGCGGAAGTACAGGTCCAAAGCACCTAGAGCCCGAAGCTATTGCAGCATCCCAGCCCTCCATTGCAGAGGCAACGTTAAAATCATTTAGGAACCAGACTTGGGATCAGCACCCGCAAACAGTGTTTGAATGTGACCTTGAATCAGCTTCCCTTTCTGACGTCTGCTCACTTTCCATCCTGCCGAAGTCATCATGGTTCAAAACATGTCCTCTTTCATGATACTGTCATACGCGGGACCACAGAGCTGTGATGACCACTGTGTGCCTGTTGTCTCCCGAGCGACGCTGTTCCACAGTGTGAGGGCGCTTGGTGGCAAACATGTTCCCCACTCCAGCCATAGCTCAGCACATGAGCGGAGCCAGGAACTGAATGAGCTAAAATGCCAGCTCTAGGCGACACGCCCGCCTTCTCGAAAGCCTCCACCCATCTTTTGTGCTCTCTGTCTTGACTGGGTTGTCCTTCCACCCCACACTGACTGCTGCTCAGCTACAGAACTGGAGAAATTTCATCACATTTCCTATAACAGGTTTTTTCCCCCTCATTATCTTTCCAGCAATTTATACTCCCCCGCCCCCAGAATATGATTAGTGCTCTTCTAATTAGAGTTACTTTAACCACGGCTGAAATTGATTTAATGAGCAGCGGGAATATTAACATGAAATGATTTTATTTTTTCCAGTTGTTCCTTTAATTTGCTAGATGTTGTCTTTCTTCTCCCTTGGGTGGATTGTAGAGATCTGGGGTCCTTTAGAGCTCTTGGAATACCATGCTAGGCTGGTTTCATCCAGTCCTTTCATGTCAATCCTGCTCTCACCTCTTCCCACCTCCCATTCTTCAGCTTTCTTTCTTTATTGTTTCTAACTCTGCACTCTCTTCCAGGAAGTCAGGGTTACCTGAGCTTTGAGCTGCAGACCTCCCTACAAAGTCTTCATGTGTGTGACAGGGTCAGAAAAGAGAATAGTTCAGGAAGGCACCTCTCAGGCACCCAGAGGTCTGGGCCGCCACCACCCTGACATGCAGGTCACCTCTGGTCAGAGGACAGTCTTTGTAAGGCCCACAGTCATCGCATCATAAGAATCTGGTTGGTGTCATTCCTAACAGTTAATGCAAAAACTAACATTTTCCCTATATAGGGTTTAAGTGAACTCAAAATTTATCTATCTAAATTTTTGTTTTAATTTATGATTATTATACTCATTGACAGTTCCCAAGAGAACCAAGGGTGGCTGAGAAGAGACTGATTACCTGTATTTTGTCCAGGACTCCGGTGCTGTCCATCCTGCTGGCAACGTTGACAGTGTTGCCCCAGATGTCGTATTGTGGCTTCTGAGCGCCTATGACACCGGCTATTACAGGTCCATGATTGATACCTGTGACACGTCAGAGCTAGGTTAGCAGGATTCTGATTGCAGCAAGTGTCCTAAAGTTAGAAAGCTTTCCAAATCATGCTTGAGACATCATTATTAAACAGATCTTAACCAAGCCCACGGACTCTACACATCAGAGCTCAGAGCAGCTCCACCTTCACCATCTCAAGATGCTACAGTGCCTGTGTCCGTTAGGGCTCCTTTCAGATCTCCATCCATGTTTGCAATGATGTTGTCCCTCCTCTGTTATAAGAGGGCATGCCACAAAGAACTAAGCATCATGACAAATTGTTTTTCTTGATGATTCAAAACAATCTTAGGTGAGAGGCCATCACAAGACTCTTCCAAAGTTCCTAATTAATGTAGTTTTGTCTTGTTTTTGTTTTCTTTTGGAGACCGGATCTTGTCTTGTAGTTCAGGCTGACTTCAAATTTCAAATTCTCCTGTCAAGTTCTTGTATTAAAGGTGTGAGCTACCATGCCCAATAGAGTTGATGTTAATTTCCAAATACTCACATTTTGACTGTGTATCCCGAGTGGATGAACTCAGTGTACCTTACCACCCTTTTGCCAACACGATAAACACAGTGGCCACCAGAGCCACGCTGATGCAGTATCTGCCGCTTCCAGGAAATACCCCTAGCGCTTCCCACATAAACTCTCCTCCAGCTGTCATGGCAACCCCAGCAGGTGGGTCAGGCCGCTATCCTTGCTGTTTTGCGGGTGAGGAAGCAGAGGCAGGTGCCATCATAGAGGCAGAAGGCAGAGTGCAAGCCAGGTGTGGCTTCTGGGGCCCCTAACAACTCATCTCTTTTGTCTCTACCACAAGTTTCCTATGCATGCGGTTTTTACCCACATGGGCTCTTTGCTTCTGAACATGTTCTTGACGGTGATTTATTTTGCTATACTCTTTGCCAATGGATTCTCTTCATTGGCACTACTTCTGGAACTCAAATTTGGGGATTTAAAAAATTATTGGAGCTTAATATATACAACTGGATATATATATATATGTACATGTATATATGTATGTATGTATGTATGTATGTATGTATGTATGTATGTATACTGGCATTTAGAAGTAGATGGGATTCTGTGAACTCTGAGACTGTAGGAGAGCGGGGCTGCTAAGGTTGTTCTATTCGAGGAAGTGACACAAATGGCCAACCTCTAAGCCATTTGGGTTCTGGTTCTGTTGAAGCTAAACCCTCTGTTTCTTTGCTCATCAGAGTGAGGAATTTCATTCTGCTTCAGTGGAAGACTCCCCTCTAACTGAGTCTCTAAGAAGACAAAACACAAATGATGTGGAGAATTTCATAGTGTTCTCTTTCTGATCCAGCTGGCCCAGTCCTTGCTGAGGCACAAAGGACTTGTGGGAATCTTGGAGTATATGGGCTTTATGCATTACTTCCCCAGATAATAAGGCATTCTTGGACACCACTAGCAATGAAGGTGACAGTGATTCTACTGTGGTCCCTTTTTGATCAGCTGCAACTATAAACTCTGGCTACTGCTTGATTGGGGTCAGAGTGTGTCTTGGCTAGGGGTGGACCATGCCCATGGCACCTACTATCAGAAGCCAGTGGGTCAAGACGCAGACCAATGTCTGTAACTGACAGGAGCCCTGCGATCTTCTCAGTGCACTTGCAGGTATACGCTGACTTCTTGCTAGGAAACTCAGTTCAAACACACAGACCCTTACGTGTTTGGGTGGAGTGGGGGAGAGCAGTGGAACAGCCGCTAGGAATCTATGACCACTCACTTACATTTGCTCCTGCATCCAACACCCTCACCATTTCTGAAAGATGTCATTTCCGACTACAGACCTGCCTACTGATGGATTTTTAGTGACAGATTTTTGCAGTGGGAATCTAGGCTCAGAAACAAAATCCGAATACTATTCCATTAAACCCTGCAGATACAAGAGGTGAGAAATAATTCCTCTTTGCTTTCATGGTGTATTCAACAAAACTTGCTTCTATAGCTCAAACAATACATCTGTCTCTGTCACAAGGGTCAGAGCATCCAGGAGTCAGGTCAGATAGTATCTGACCTGAGGTACTATCTCTCACCTACCAGTGTTTCTTCCGCTTGGACTTCTGCTTGGACAGCAGCTCTTGAGGATGGGCAAAGCCTGAACTGGTTATGTCTAGCAAAAGGTTATTTATAATTGGTGCAAGACAAGTATGCATGGTTTAGGATTTTGATTCTATGGCCCGTCATGCAGAAGAAGCTACACCTATAGTGTATCTAGCTCTTGTTGGAACCATTGTTTTTTGTGGTAATTTTATTCTGTGTTCCCGCTGTGAACTGCCATTTGATAGTATTCTGTGCTGAGTTAGGCAAGGGACACCTGTTAGGGGAGCCTCAGGACATGGATAAGGGGGATTCAAAGGCGAGTGGAACTCAGGGTAAGAGACTATAGGGTTGATGTGTATGTTGAATGGAGAGATGGAAGTTATCCAATAATCAAAAGGAAGGAATTCAACAAATACCCATTGAGGGAGGTCATTCACTGCTGAAAATAATTCAAAAAGTTTCTATCTAGACCAATAATTACTTTTCCCAACGCTAACCTGCACCATCTGGTCTCAAATCACATGCTCACTCCCCTCACCAGTCCACACTAGTTTACTGGGTGATTTCTAGATTTACTAGTGGAAGATGGAAGGCCTGTGTGGCTGGAAGACATAACAGTGCAGGGTCTTCTCCTCTGCCTACGGAGATACTTGGCTGCAAAGCATGGGCCAGGATGGCTTCGCTTCACTACACCAGTGAGCAAGCGCAGGAAACACCAAGGTCCTGCCTGACGTCTGTGCTTTACCTCAGCACGCAAGGCTGTGGTCTAATGCTGTTTCTGTGGCGCTCAGCTTCTGCTCCTGTGCATTTCCCTAGCTTCTGCTTCTGTTCCTCAAGGCTCCAAGGGGGAAGACACTCTCTTCCTGGCCATTGTGCCCAAAGCTCTGTGTTGGGGTTGGCTGGTTCTTTTGTGATCCCAAAGTTCATTATCCATGGATTTCACCTAGTCTGTAGCTTCCCAGTGTTTACTGTGGCCCTCCTGGCCTTCCTGTGTGAGCCACATCTTGCTATAGCCATGAACCTGCTGCTTTTTTTTTTCCAGATTTGTGAAGATGCAGAAAAGTTCTTGGTGTCTCTAATCCACCACCTTATCCTTTTCACCACTAAGACCACTCTGGATGTAGCACTTGTGAGAGACACAGAATCATCCTGTTTCCCATGTCACATGGCTGGGTTATTTTTGTTCATGTATGTTTGGAAAAGTTACTCTGTCATGTAGAAAGCTCGGTGTTGAGGTGATGATGTTAAGGTGTTGGGACCTTCAAGAGGACAGACTTAGTGAATATGTCACCATGCAGGTAGACTCAGCTCTCATGAGTGTGGGCTATTGCAAAGGGTAAGCCCAATCCTCCAGTCTCTCTCTGGCTTTCTGTTTTGCCATGTGATCTCTCTTACATATACAACCACCATGATGTCATTGCCTCATGCTGTGATGTAACCATGAGACCCTCACAATGGGCCACATGGATGGGTAGCCCCCGATCTTGCACTATCAGCTTGCAAAACTGTGAGCTGCAGAAACCTTATATCTTCATAAAAGTATCCAGGGATTTTGTTATAGCCACAGGGCAGTAGCATCAATGCTCGAGGACATCATTTTCCAGGCTGTCAAGAACGTCTACAAAGAAGGCTTTGACCTAGGGTTCAAGAGACATGTTTGGTATAGACTGTTGGCTGACAGGACAGTGTCCTGGTCCCTTTGCCCCTGACTCTAGTGTTTGCAGAGTCTAGATAAAAGCTCACCCAGACAGAAGTGTCACAGTGTAAGGGACAGCCTGCTCAGATGCTGACAGCGAACAGTATGTGTAAAGACGAGTGTCTCATTCGCCATCAGGAGTTTTTAAAATTCAGGTCACATGTACAGAGAAGGAAGAAAATAGCTTCAAATATCCAGATACCATCCCCCCTCCAAAAGTAGAAATCTAAATTCAAAGAAAAGTTATAAAGCACACAGATGGATCTTGACACAAGAACTGCTTGTCTGTGGACTAACGGAAGAAGCAAAATGTGTTGCCAAGAAAGCAAGAAAAAAAAAATTGTCAAAGAAGTTCTTACACATCATGGATTCCTGCAGACGCTGTGCATATATTACGGGCCAGCTGTGTACTAAGGTAATGGATACAAACACTGATTTTTAAAAGTAAGACTTGGGAAAAGGCAAGTCATCATGGAACATGCTAAATATCAACTTAAAGTTTGTTAAAAAAAACTTTCAGAAACCAAGAATTTTTTTTTCCCCAGTCAATTAGAAGTTATGATTTTTTTTAACTCCTAAAAATTTTCCCAAGATTGAAGAAAATTGGAAAAACTACCTGGGACACACATTTTGTGTTCTTGAAGACTGTGACCCTATGAATGCGCGACTGGATTTCAGTAATTCTAGCATGTATACTTTGTGTGTGGGGGGGTGTTTCCTGAGACAGAGTCCCATGTCCTTGAATTGCTATGTAGCCGCTGAGGATGGTCTTGAACCTTATGCTTGAATCCTCCTGCATCTAACACTCAGTGCTGGAACTGCATGGCCATGCCACCACCCTTGGTACTAAGATGTACCATTCAATGACATTGCTGTGCTGGATAAACCCTCATCTGGCTGGCTGGAAGCTCTGGGGACTGAGATCCAGCTCCAACTCCACCTGACAAACCTTGAGTTCAGCCAAAGGGAATGTCTCTTCTCAAACTACACAAAAGCGATTCTGAACCTCATAGCCTCCCCACACCCTTCCATATGCAGCCAGCCTCACTGTGCTAACACATTTGTGAGTGTTCAGCTTGACCAGGACCAGCATCCCCACTGATTCCTGGAGCTTTGTTCTTTATCCCGGGCCTTTGTGGTTGCTCAGATCACTTTGCACAACATACCCACTCGCAGTTTGAAGTCGTTGAAGGAGTGTTTATTGATGGCATCCAGCTTCCCCACTAGGGCATAGGCAAACTCCACCATGGTGCCTATGTGCATATACTGACGCTCAGGCTCCTGAAAGAGAGCAAAGACATCCAGACAGGGTTAGAACCACAGAACGATGTCATCACTCAGCCATGAGCTGGGACCCATCCCGAAGGGAGGACTCACATCTTTAAGAGGCATGGCAGAAAAATTAAATCTCATCTCAAGGAAATATTTTGCCTGGGTCCACTGTTGGGGCCAAAGCGTGACAGGAACTCCTGGAACCCATTGTCCCAGCATCCCAGGCACCTTCAGGAGAAGGTACCATGGCTGAGAGACACTGTCCACCTCAGCTCTGCATTGTTCTATCCACTAGGCACTTGTAGCAGCAAGCTTTGAAGATCGCAGTCTCCTCATTGTCCACACACCCAACCTTATCCAGTCTGGCTCACCCAAGGGCTCCTCCCTCCTTGCTTTCCTCTGGTTCCCAGCTGGGAATGACCACTGGGAGCTGCTGGAAGATGAGAGGGGCCACTTGGATGACAGAGGTCTGTTCTCATCATCACGAGTACACGCACCCTTCCTGACGGCAGCTGTCATCCCACAGCAGCTTTCCCCAGCCTTGGTAACACGTTCCTTACTTTTGTCTGTTCAGGACTTGAGGTGGGCATGCTGTGGGCTGAGTCTTGTGTGGGAGTCCTAACCTCAGTCCTTCAGAGTGTGACTCCTTATCTTTGGAAATAAACCTTTAAGCAAGCCATTCAGCAAGGTTACTAGATTGAGCCTTAACCTACAGGATGGACACGCCTGTAAGAGTAGATTGACATCAGAGGCATACAGAGGGGCAGCCGTGTGACGACTCAGAAAGAAGCCACCACCTACAAGTCCAGGACAGAAGCCTCAGGAGAAAGCAGCCTCAGCAACACCTTGATTTTGACCTTCCAGCTCCAGAATAAGGCAGCAAGCACACACAGCCACCAGTCTGTGGTGTCTGTTAGGAGCCCATGCAGACTAACATGGGGCCTCCTGCCTTCACTCACTCCTGAGTGTTTTATGAAACACTTCATAAGAAGTTATGTCTACTTTTTACTTTTTCTTGCTGTCTATTTAATAAAGTTACTTATTTAAAAACCCAAACCATCACTATGGCAGATCACTCTCTGTATCATACATAGCATGGCCTTGGGTATCTCTCCATGGATGAGGGAGATGAACCGACTCTCAGAGGTTCTAGGGGAATGAGGGAGAACACAGAGACAGGGAACATATTGAGCATCATAGCCCCCAGAGGGAGGACCATGACAAGAGGGTCATTTGACGAATCAGCACAGCAGTTCAACTTGGCAAAATGGAGAGGTGCCTCCTCAGTAAAGCAGGCTCTGACCTGGGTGAAGCATGATCCTGATTAGTCTTATCAACAGAAACCCAGAGTCAGATACCCAGGGTGAAAGAAAGGTCAGAGAAGCAGAGCAGCAGCCACCAGAGACTTCTTACCTCTACAACTTCTCAGACCGGATGTGGGGGGAAAGCCTGTCTCAACCAGCCTTATATTCCTGTCTCCACCTCCCTAGTGCTGAGATTAAAGGCCTGCACCACCACCGCCTGGCTTTGTTTCTCTTTTAGACTGGTTCAATCTTGTGTAGCTCAGGATGGCCTTGAACTCCTGATCTTCCTGCTTCCTCCTCCCTAGTGCTGGGATTAAAGGTGTGTGCCACCACTGCCTGGCCTCTATGGTTAACTAGTGGCTAGCTCCGCCCTCTGATCTTCAGGCAAGCTTTGTTTGTCAGAACACAAACAAAATATCATAAACACCTGGGCTCTGTTGATTGGGCTGAAGGACCCCTTGTTCTGGGGCTTCCTGGGCACCACACAGTGTTTCAATTCTGCCTCCACCCATTGATGCTTATGGCATTCTCTACCTCTAGTTGAAATGACCAAAAAAACTGTCTCTGGATATTGGTAAATGTCTCCTGGGGGAAGGGGTGGTGGGCCAGAGAGAGGATTATTCTAAGTTGAGAATAACGGTAGTCAATGTTATAAATGTGAATGGACAAGAGGGTTTAAGTTTCCCATTAAGAAAGATTTCAGTTCCTCAGCTGAAAATTATTCTAGAAAAACACACAAATGAAACAATACTATCACCATTGTCTTAGTTGGGGTAACTATTGCTGTGATGAAACACCATGGCCATAGCAAATTGGGGAGGAAAGGGTTTATTTGGCTTATATTTCAACATCACCATTCATCATTGAAGGAAATCAGGACAGAAACTCAACCAGGCCAGGAACCTGGAGGCAGGAGCTGACGCAGAGACCGTGGAGAAGTGCTACTTATGGGCTTGTTCAGCATGCTTTTCATAGCACCCAGGACCACCAGCCCAGAAATGGCACCAGCCATAGTGGCCTGGGCCCTTCCCCCATTAGTCACTATTTAAGAAATGTCTTACAGCCAAAACCTACGGAGGCATTTTCTCGATTGCTCCCTCCTGTCTGTGCCAAGTTGATACAAAGCCAGCCAGAACAACCATAAATCCTTATAAACAATTCTGAAAGAATAATCACAGTGTCAATTAGACCCAAGAAATAGCTTGTCAGTTAACTTGGTGACAATGTAGTGTTTTTCTTCCTCCTTCTCCTCCTCCTCATTATCCTCATCTCCATCCTCCTCATCATCTGTGTATGATGTGCATGTAGGAGAATGTGTGGAGAACTTAATGGAGTTGGTCCTTTCCTTCCACGTTTATACAAATTCTGGGGATTGAACCCATGTGGCCAGGCTTGCAGAAGGACTTTCACCCAATGAACTACGTCACCAGCCCACGATGCTATTTTTTAAGTACAGGGAGATTTTGTAGCAAAGATTGCTAATACATTTTGTCTCCATGGCTCACGAGGAACTAGGGGTCAAAGCTTGTGTTGTGAGGTAAACACACTTTGCCTTTTAACAGGACAACACATCATGGACTCCACAAGCAAGATCTCCAGTGGCAAAATTAAAGCTGTCTACTGAGGAGGACATAGTTTTTTGTTTTTTGTTTTTTTTTTTTTTTTTTTTTTTAAGAAATGGATTGTGTTCTCCTGAATCAAGGAAAAGACACATCCTTCATCCCCACATCCATCCCTTCATATATGCTTATGCACTGGGGAAAGCTGGAGGTTTTAAGCGACCCCAGTAGTAAGGCAAGTTGAGCTCTGGAAGTAGGGTTCAAACCCAATATCAACAGCTCATGTGGGCTCATCGAAACCGAGAAAAAAATGTATGTAGTCTGGAGAAAGAAATCAATTCTTTTTGAAAGCTCTTGATAACTGAGCCCTTGATACATACTTGATGGCAGGATGAAGCAGCCATTTCTCCTATGACTCCAATAATTTCTGTCAGATGCCTCCAGATACTGAACTAGCTTCCCAATGCCTAGCTACCCAGAGAAGACACATTTGGTTTCTGGAGCACATATTTTAAGCTGGATGTTTTGGAAACGTCACTGACAAGGGACACTGAAAAACCATGCCTACTGAGATTTTAAATATGCAAGTGACTTAAAATGACCTTCCTCCCCCTTCCCCATCAGTCACTTGCTGTGTAACTATGTTCTATGTTTGGAGACTTCTGGTGATCGGAGTCCAACTTCCTTGGTTTTGCAGGGACTCAGGATGTTACCTAAGGAGAAATTGCTCTCTAATGGTGTTCTCAGGAAGTCTGACCCTACCTCTCAGTGTTCTGCAGTGACATATACCTACCTCTCCAGTGAGCAGAGAGTGTTGTGTGCTGTTACCCCAGCTTTTGCAGAAGATGCTCTGTGAATACCGTCTGAGTCAGACCAAAGCAGACTCAACTCCAGGTTCTCCAGTCACCGGATATGTAATTTCTGGGTGAGTCACTTAACTTCTCTGAGCTTTGATTTTTCTCACTTATAAAGTAAGACAAAAACCTAAGCATCTCAAAGGGTTTCAGTTAAGATGAAACAGCTGTCTAATTGGACACATGACAGATTGGAAATCATGCCTCGTACTGGGAGCTCAGCCAACTATCGATGGCTAGTGATGTCATGGATCTTAGGGGACAACTTATGACCATAACATCACTAGACCAGAAAAATTCCTAACTGCATTACAGTCATCCTTATATCCATGGCTATGCGTGGCTGTCACCTCTCATCAAAGGAACTTCTCTTTGTAGTAGAGATCATCACAGAAAACCACAACTGATCAAAATACAGAAAAGAGCTGACCCTGTGGTGCCCAGTCCAGTGGATGCATCTACCACACAACGCCCGCATGGAAGACTCAGGGACCATCGAAGAAGATGGGAAGGAAATACTGTGGCCAAGAAACCACTTGGAGGTTGTACTTCCTAGAAATGACAGGGAGGCTTTGACCATGATACCTCGACAATATGGCTGCCTCAATGAGACCTGAACAATGACATCACCCAAGACATGTGAATGTGGGAGGGGAAATCTCATGGGGCCTCCCCCTAAACAAGGAAATACAGGCAACCGATGACTTCTGAGAGGAGGAATTAGTCCCCCGCAGGATGAGGACCCTAACTGGTTCTCCAATATGAGTGGTCAGCACTGAAATCATATGCATGCAAGCAACACTAAACAGACTCAGCAGGTTATATTTAAAAATTTATGTGTATGTGTGTGTGTATGTGTGTGTGTATATATATGTGTGTGTGTGTGTGTGTGTGTGTGTGTGTGTGTAACAGTAATAATTAAAGAAAAACATGGCCATAAATTTGAGAGGGTGTAAGTGGATAATATGGGGAGGAATGGAGAGGGAGAGGGAAGGGAGAAATCATGTTATATTTTAATTAAAATAATTTAAAAAGGAAGCGAAAGGATATACGCACTGATACAGGTGATACACTCAGCATGCATCCCTGGAGTTTAGTTAGGGTTTGTCTAGTTTCCTTAGTGATAGTGGAGAGGAGCCCATCACCTCACCTGAGGAGAGCAACACCAAGGAGGGATCTGTAGAGGTGTTACCTTTCCAACATGGTGACAAATACTTGGGACAAACAATGTGATGGTCAGTTATAACTGTCAACTTGACACAATCTAGAGTCAGGAAGGGAGTCTCCATGGGGGTTGTCCAGATTAGGTTGGCCTAAAGGGAACTGTCTTGGTTATCAGGAAAACCTGCCCACTGTGGGGGGCGTCATTCCCTGGGAAGGGCATTCTGGACTGTACAAGAGTGGAGAAAGCGCGAGGAATGTTAGCATGCATGTATGAATTCACTGCTCTCTGCTGTTGACTGTGGGTGCAATGTGACCACCTTGACTGAGACCACAGTGATGGTCTGCAACCTGGAAATGTGAGCAGGGAGTGTTGAGCTATTCCTAATTATGAATCAAAGCTGGAGGCATCGTTCATTACAACAGGAGGTCACAGGCATGAGGTTAAATGAGTTTTCTTCCTTGTGCATTGTCTTTAAGTTCCTGGTAGAATTGGTGGGGGAAGAGAGTAAAATTGGTCAAGTAATTGCCACCAGTGATAATACTGAGGGTCAGTGACTAAGGATAAAGTGGGGCCTGCAGAGCCAGTCAGAGGCAGAGCAAGGGAGGCTGTACTGAGCAGCAGAGGGCCACATGGGAGAACAAAGTACTTCTGCTCCTGCTGTTCACTGTCATCGGAAACGACAAGGGGTGGGAACGATCACTCTTCAGCGAAATGGTCTTTAAAAGGGCAACGCTGCAAGTCAAGAAAATCACCCCTGAACTGCCAGCTGGCTACTGCAGGTTGAGGTGTTAAAGTCAGGGAAAGGAGTCAACATGGCTTGCAAGGATGGGGCTTGGAGGGGTCTGAGGTCACGAGGGTAAAACTAAGGGCCGTGGAGATGAGCCAGCTCCCGATCTGAACACCCTGAGAGACTCTGTCCGGGGACATTGGGTCATCAGGGCACGAGTCACGGAACGATGGAGCTGGCTGAAATTCAAGCCTGTTCTTCCTAGTGTTTGCTCTCTTGACAAACCGCCTGCTTCTCTTGAAAAACTACAACCAGCTCTTAAAGGTGATGCAATCTTCTGGTCACATTGTCTTAGTGCTTAAAATTAGAATTCGTCATTCCATTTTAAAAACACAAACAAAGCCGAGCAGAGGCTGGTACTAAAGCCTGGCCCGGCTGAGTGCTGACAGGCCTCTTTACATGTAATTGGTGGGTAGATAAGGACGTAGTTCTGCAAATAGACAATGCCAAGCCAATTTTAAATAAAAGCCACATTCCAAATGGCCACAATTTAGGTAATTTTGCTTCTTTTTGGATTTAAGAAAATCCAATTAATTCTTGAAAAAGTCTACATATTTTGCAAATTGAATGTTTGGCTGTGAAAACTAAATATTTGGTCACATAAATATATTTTGTTTGTAACTTTAGAAACAGTATTAAGCACATTTTAGAGCATAGCATTCATTTTTTTAGAAAAAACTAACATTAGTATTTACTTTATCAAGAATGCCATATTTTACCTCACAAAATGCAATAAAGTCTGCTTTTCAGAAAGCCATCCTTGTATGGCCTGCTGAGATTGAAATTTATAATCACAAATGGCTGTTATTGGGTAGAAACTCCCTATATGGATAGGATGGCATATAATATTTCATTTTTTGCTGTAAGAGCTCTTATCTCAGTTCTACCAGAGAGGACAGTGGCATCATTATGGGAAACAGAGTCGGCACTACCATTATTAGCCCTTTTATTGCCCATGAAGACTATGGAGTCTATGAAATATTTTGAATAGTAAATGTCATCTTCCTAAGAGCCTTACGAAGAAAGGTTATCGGTGTATACACAAGGAGACAGATGCAGAAGGCCAGCTGTTTTCTGTGCACGATGAACTGGTAAACTACAGTGCTGTTCAGAAGGCAGACTCCAGATCAGGTACAAGAGGACGTGTTTAGGGATACAGTTCATGAAGGTAGAGGGACAGGGTTCTGAGCAGAGAGTGAGTGACCGAGGCTAGCAAGGAGCAGAGAGATGCCTGATGGCGCTCACACTTAGATGTGAACACAGCAGGTGAGGAGCATCAGACGAGAACAGAAGAGGAGTGGAGGGTAGGGCAGAGTTAGGGGCAGCTGCATAGAATTCCAGACAGACAGACAGACAGGAGGCCCACAAGCCTTTTTTTGACACTGGTCTGCAACCTGCTCTATGTCTACTGTTCTCTTTACGAACCTGGTCAGGTCTGTGGCTGCTCTTTGCCTGTTTCTCTATCTGTGGAATGTTCCAGAGAGTTTATCATTTAATCTTTGGATTGTGACAGCCCTCACCAGATATCCAAAACCTCCGTTTTTGGATTTCTGGCCTCCATCTGTGGTGCTCAGTTGTGTCAGGCCATGAGGACCAAGACAGATGGGTTCTGACAGCGCTATGCCGGGCATCTTAGTGCCTGAGGCAAAGGAAGAACGCCTGTCCACACATTAGGATTTTCACATTACGTTTAGTAGCTAAGGTTTTCCAGGTCATTAAAGGCATTGACAAAGTCTGTTTGTTTCTATTAAAACAGAAAGTCAAAACTTACAATGAGTTCTGCTTTAGTTATAAATGACATACTTACATTTAAGCAATGCTACATTTTAAAACCCCTACTTTACATTTTTCACTTCAACACATTACTGTTATGTGGGAAGATACACACTATTAAAAATTCGCAAGACCATGCACAGGGCAACACTGTTTCTTTTGCCTCAGGCTGTAAGCTGGCTTGGGAGGTTACCACGGAGAGTCCAAGGGTAGGCATTTATTCCGTTTCTTTTCCTGCTTCTCTTCCTTCTTTTCCCCGTTGATCAATTAGTACAGCCATTAGAATGATTCTCTGAAAGAAATCAACTGAAGTGGAGGACACAGGACCCACCCAGTCAGAACAATTTGAGAGTTATCTCTCGTGCTAGTGTGGTGGTTTGAATGAGAACAGCCCCTGCAAGTCATGTTTGAATGCACGGTCCCCAGTTGGAAATGTTTGAGAAGGATTAGGAATACGGCCTTGATGGAGTACACATGGGTGTTGGCTTTGAGGTTTCAAAGGCCCATGCCAGTCCAGTTGGTTTCTTTCTCTGCCTCATGCTTGCTGTTTCAACATGTAAGCTCTCAGCTCCTGCTCCAGCCCCAGGGCTGCTGGCCTGTAGCCATGCTCTCTGCCATGATGGTCCTGGACTTACCTTCTAAAGCTGTAAGCAAGCTCCTAGTTGAATGCTTTCTTTTATAAGAAAAGAAAGTGTCTATTCACAGCAACAGAAAAGCACTACAGCTGGTTAGTTTTGTTTTGTCAATGTGACTCTTCATCTGGGAAGAGGAACTCTCAATTAAGAAGATGCCTCCATCAGATTGGCCTGTAGACAAGCATGTGGGGGCATTTCCTTGACTGATGATTGATATGGGAAGATCCAGACCACTGTGGATGGTGTCATCCCTGAGCAGGTGGTCCCAGATGGTATAAGAAAGTGGGCAGGCGAAATAAACAAGTAAACAGAACTCCATTTTGGTCTGCGCATCAGCTACTGCCTCCCAGTTCCTGGATGAAGGGTTACAAACTTTAAGATGAGACAAGCCATTTCCTCCCTCAAGTTACTTTTAGTCATGGTGTTTCATCACAGCAACAGAAATCTTAGGATATGCCGGGCGGTGGTGGTGGCACACACCTTTAATCCCAGCACTCAGGAGGCAGAGGCAGGAGGATCTCAGTGAGTTCAAGGCCAGCCTGGGCTACAGAGTGAGTTCCAGGAAAGGCGTGAAGCTACACAGAGAAACCCTGTCTCGAAAAACAAAAACAAAAACAAACAAAAAAAGATTTACTGAAAAAAAAAAAGAAACCCGAGGATACCTCTTGAGTCAGAACCCCTCTTCCCATTCTTTACTCATGAATGTTAGACCGCCCCGATACTTCTGGAAGATTTGTTTGATCAGGGCCCAGGTTGTCTCTCAGTTCTTCCAATGGAGGTGGGGGTGGACTGGGAACGAGGGACTCAGCCCTTCATATCCCTGAATTCTCCTGCTCTCAGGAAACTGTGTTCTGGTGAGTCCTGTTCCTCTGTGCAACAGCCGCCAAGGAGCAATCTGCGTGTAAAACTATGCTGAGTGCTTCTCAGGATGACTACTCTCCAGATAAGGTGGGAATTTTCCTTAGTGATCCCTTCTAGTAACCAACAAGTTACACAAATATGCCTACATTAACACAGAAACAGAACACTGCAAGAGAGAAATCTCAACTCTTGGTTGACTGAAAATACTCAAAGGTCTAGGGGAAAACTTATTACTATTATTATGCTAAGGGAACATAGCAATAAAATAACTCCTAATGACATATTGCTATGCTCATAAGCTGAGAATTTCTTAACCCTTATCAGAGAAGCTTCTTTTGGTAGTAGATAGGAATTAACAAAGAGATCCAGAACTGGACAATGTGCAGAGTAAGAGACTTTGGAGGACTCAGCCTTAAACATGTCTATTTATCTGGTATCAATCAACTATTCATTGTTTCATATTTTCTTCATAATCAGAGTTTAGAGAACTCTAAGAAGTCTCCAGAACTCCTTTTTTTTTTTTTTTTATTCTCCCGGGACTATGAACAGTCAACTTTGTGTAATACACACAGTAGAGTTCTGGGTCCCTGCCTAGCTGTTCTGGTTGCTGGATGACTCCTGGACACAGTCATGAATCACTAGGTAGTTGACAAGTGTGTACCTACCTGGGCGTGCTCCTGGCTGGGTACAGCGCTCAGACCCGTGGCTGCCATGTATGTGCTACCGATGGTCTTGATCTTTTCAACACCACTGAACTTAGGCTTGGACAGCAGCTGCAGAGCAATGACAGCCATCGTTACTCAGCCAGGCGCGGACCTGAATCCCAGGCTCTACAGAGCCATTTTTGGATCCCAGGCCACAACAAAGGGCATGTCACCCTCCCACCTGAGCATGCTAGGAGCAGACATTTTATGCATTTCATAAACGGGTCACCTTGGAGGGGAAGGGAACACAATGATGTGCTTGTGATGCACACAGATTGCCTGTCAAACTTAGGGAAGGAACCAGCATAAATTATGATGCAAGAAACAGGCTGCAAATAAATCCCCAGCCCCACGTGTAAAGGGCACCAATACAACACTGATTCAGTGTATAAGGTCTTTCCTGCAGGGTCTGCAAGTTTTTGACAGCTGAGGACTTGAGTGAGGAGAATAAAGACCCCAATAAAGACCCCATCCTTCCACCAGCCCCAATCTAGTATTTCTGTCTCAGTACCAGTTACAGGCTTCTGCATTCACCTCATTCTGATACGATAGGAAGGATGAAGCTAGACAGAAACTGTGGGAAGCCTAGTGATGGGAGGAGACTCAGGAGGGCCTGTATCAGGAGGGCAGGCTGAAATGAACAGCATCCACCAAGGACCAGGGGCATTTTCTTGCTGTTGCTTAGTACTCTGCTATTCAGAGAATATCCTTCCAGGCTTAATGACAGAAAACTTAAAGTATGTGAGAAAATCCTTGTGTCACATACCCACATAGCTACTGTCACTCACTTGTCAACACTGGGAAGCCTGTATCTTGCTGCAGGCAAGCTGGAGCTAACATGCCACTGCCTTTCTCTATACACATGGTAGAAGAGCAGGAGTCTTTGATTGTCATGACTCCTCCATGGACATCCAGAGGGAACTCACAGTGGAGATGGGGTAGGATAAACACACAGGATCCAGAAGACATGAGCAACTGCACACCTCTGAAACCATCATACTATACAATATCCTCACGTATTTCAAAGCTTGATGATTCGGGATGAACACACACTCACAGAAGACAAATGTCTTCTATTTTGTATAATATTGATAAGAATAGTGTAGCTGCAGTGGCCTTGAAATCACAGGTGTGGGTTTTTCTTTCTTACCAGAAAATAGGACATATTATTCTCTAATAGACAGAATATTACAAGTTGAAAAATGATACCTATTTCTAAGCCTAAAATATATGCCATGTCCCCTCTGGAAAATGATATATTAACCACACATGTATTGCTTTGTCAACAATAAAGTATGCCATTCATATACAGCTCAATTTGGTGTCTGCCAGAGACCTTGAAATAGGAAATGATGCCAATAATCTACTGCAATAAATAGATTGATTATATTTTAATATATAAAGGGCTCGGTAAGTATTTTTCCTGGAGGGTAAGTCCTTCTAGAAAGTCTTACTAATGAATTAGATGCAGATTTTAGTAGCTGTCCCTTGCAGTTACATTAGCTTTACAATAAAATGTTTTTCTCCTCCAAAATATCCAGTGAGCACGGTACAGAATATGACCTGAGCTCAAACTACCAAGAGTTAGGTGGCCCGAAAAGCCTGTTAAAGAGTTGGAGACAGCCCTCGTTTCCACTGTTTGGAGTCCCACAAGAAGACCAAGCTACACAACTGTAACTAACATCTATGCAGATAACCTAGGTCAGTCCCATGGAGGCTCCATGGTTGTCAGTTCAGGCTCTGTGAGATCCGATGAGCCTAGGTTAGTTACTCCTCATACTGGGTCACCTTGTCCAACCTTAATACATGGGAGGTGCTTAGTCTTACTGCAATTTGATATGCCATGTTTTGTTGATACTCATGGGAGACCTGCCCTTTCCTAAACAGAAATGGAGGAGGAGTGGATTGGGGATGGGAACAGAGGGGGGTGGGGTGGGGAAGGACTGGGAGGAGAGGAGGGAAGAGAAACTAAAAAAAAAGAAAGAAAGTTAAAAAAAAATGAGTTAAGTGGAAGGGCAAGTCTGAAGGCATGTCACTGTCCTGAACTAATTTCAACAGTCTAGGAAGCCCACTGCGGGTGGAGACATCCCTGCTCTTCAGGTAAGTCCCAGCACTTACATCATCAAAGTCCGCAATGATCTCATTCAGGAGCCGAAGGCATTCCAGGCCTTCCTTGTTCACGTCTGATTCCGTGTAGAATTCCTTGAAGTCTGGGATGGAGGCAAACATGACACACACACAGTCGTAGGACTGGTGGTACAGCTCCTGGAAGAAGGACAGGCTGTGAGCATTCCCTGGCCTTCCCCACCCCACGGCCCTTCAGATGTGGAGATGGCGGTGTTCATGTGGAGCGGGACCCTCTCCTTGCCAGACACACAGGCAGCACCAGCAACACGAGGCTGCTTCCACTCAAGGCTATCCATCTGCTTTCATGGAACCCTCTCCATCCTTCCTGAAAGATGCTATTGGTACACATGCCATATTGACCTTCAGTAACCCAAGTTCTGGGCCTTCTACAGCTGCCATTGAGACAGATACACGTTCCATTGGCCACCAGCTATTAGTAGGAGTCCTTGAGTGAAACCTGTCCTTTCTACTTCAGACCGATGTAATCTACCAGAGGCTGAGTTAGACAACACGCCCTTCAGCCAACTGAAGGAAAGTAAGGTCCATTCCTCCAAGAACAATACTGTATTAAAATAGTGTGTTATGGCCTCATCCTTTGGATGTAAGTCTGTTTTTTTCCTTTTTATTGGGCCCTGCAAAGAAGATAAAACTATTCAAGTGATTCCTTCAATTGCACCAGAAAGAATGAAGCCCCTCAGGCCACTTATTCCCACGGTATGAGATCCCAGATGCATCTAGCTGAAATATCCTTTCACTTCAAGCAGAGAGAGTCCAGTCCTTTGTATAATGACAGTAAAGCTGCAGCATCCCGACTGACAGTTTCAAGTCCTTTCCATCGTTCCCCATTGCAGAGTGATACCTTCCCGTCCAATGGTTTCCGAAAGGAAGGGCTCTGGGTGGCTTCCTCCCAAGTGTGGAGAACCTGTCTGCAGCACAGGCCGAACAGCCTGGTACCACTGGGTTTACAGTACAGCACGGGAGAGGCTCACTTGGCCAGGACGTGTGAGGAGCGTCCAGTTAAACCAGATAGACAGCCTCTGAGTGGGAACAGCACTCCCCTTGTGCCTGAGTTGGGGGAGAGAGTGCCACTCTCCGTGAACGTTGCCAGTGAGCTCTGCTCCCACAGCAGCGAGGCCAAGCCTCCGGCAGGGTGCACACTTGAATCGCACTGTAACTCCAGGTTTAGGTACCTCTCACAGGGACTATTTTGTATCCAGAGTAGCCTCATCATAAACACTCCAGGGCATGGCAACGCAAAGGAAGGTCACAACAGCTTCAAGGAAAATCAGATTCATGCCAAGATCCTATTCCCAGGACCTTTCATTTTGTAGTGCACTCAGCTGCTGTCTTCAAATCTGTGAATGCTGTAAGAACAATAGCATCAAGGATCTCTTTCTTGTCTTCACTCAGTGTGGTTGAGTTGGCGTGCGGTGCGGATCTCTTTGCAAAGCTGTTTTCTGAACTAAACTTCATATCCTTTGTAGACAACAGGAGACTGCCAAGGCCAGGTTCCAGTAACGCTCGCTACTGCTTGGGAGTCAGGGCACCAGGGAAGGGATAACAGAAAGGAGCCCGTTTTGATTAATACCATTTAATACAAGTCATAAAAGATGCACGGATTCTCTGCTTAAGGCTGAGGGTACATTCAGCAACACTAGGAGCCATTGTATGTACATTGCACCCTCTGCTGACATTGGCAGCAGTCAGTGGTCCTGGGAATGAAGAATAGGTGGGCTAGCAGCCATCACACACTGAGCGCCCATCTCATGATAGGATGTACTCGTCTACAAACACAGTATCTTCATTAATACACATGACTGCAATCTTATGAAGCCTGTGCTATTGCTTTCTTCCTACAGGTAAGGAAACTGAGGTACAGAGCAATTGCATCATCAGTTGTCCAAAGCTGAAATATCAACTCAGGTTGACCTTGGGGCCTACCCTCATTAAGGTTTAAGTGATACTTTATGTACAGTCTGCCAGACGACTACGGGCTGGCTATGTTCTCTGCAGTCAGGCACCTGCCACTGTGGATCCTGTGACTTCATTCTTCTCTCTTCCCCTGGAGTCTTGAAGATGTTTGGGAGTGGGACTAGATGGAACGTTGGTTGTTTTGACTGCCCGTCATCTCTTGTGGTGGCTGTCAGATAGGCATGCGTAAGAAAACAGGCCATGAGGCTTCTCAGAAGGTGAGTGTCTGGGCCTCCTCACTGACCAAATGAGCTTCATCCTTAAGGATGGGTTCTGAGCATCCACATCACTTTGGAAAGCTCCAGGGATGTGCTGCTGTGTGACTCTGATGGACAGCTGAGCTCAGGAGTAAGAGGGACCTCGGAAGAGTTGAGGGACCCAATGAGGCTTTCAGCTGGCTTGGCAGACGAGTTAGGACCAATCACTGCATTTGTGGCAGACCACACAAGCTAGTCGACCCCACGGACCACATACTGTTCACCCTCTCCGCTGAAAAAGTAGTCATCTGGAATCTTTAGAGAAATGCTCAGGGTAAGCTAGGACCACTGTACTTGTAACCAAGGAAACTCCAGTACTTTCCAGATTCTTTGTCACTGATGAAACCTGCAGGCTTGAAAGTATATTCTGAATTTATGGACAGCCCTCAACCTTGGGATTGAGTATAGAGCCAGAGAAGACCACATTCTGACCAGTGGGTAGCCTAAGTTTGGGCATACTCTAGAGGATCTGGGGACTGGATGGAGACATGCAGGTAACCCTTGAGAAGATTCTGTGGTTCCACTGGGAATTAGTGACTCATACAACTACCAACCTCTCACCAAACTCAGATGCATACACGTGATGGCATTGTTGAACAAATGTGAAGAATGAAAGAGTCATCACCAAGACATCACTTCTGTGTCCACTGCCCCTGTTTATTTGTAAATGTACCAAGTTCTCCCCCTGTGCTGAACAAAAGCCTGGGGTAATTCCAAGGGTTTTCTTATCAGCCGGGGTAATACAAAGTCCTTTCATCAATAATTAAAATACCCAGTCCAATTAGTAATCAAACCCCGGACCTGCTGACTGTGTGTGTGGTGAGGAAGGGGATACAGCAGGACTTCACTCACTCTACCTGGTACTTCTTTGACAAGCGTTAGTCTTCTAGCCATGTTCTTTCCCAAACCACCCAGGATGGAGAGCCAGGGGAGGGCAGGTGGTTGGTGTCCAGGTCAACTTTGCTGCATTACCCACCGACTGCGTTACCCTCCCTGGGCAGTGGCACCTGGCTTTTCTCCCGTGGATGTTTTTGAGGGTTTATTGATGACTCCTTCCTGCATGCCCTTCACTGGACACTTACTGTCCCCTGTGGTGAACACTATGCACGGACTGGTTGCCATCATTCTCTTAGTCTTGTGCCCTCAGCCTATTCTTCCTGGTTCTATGGTGGAGTCTGTTTATCTATCGAGGGAATTTTGTGAAACAGGGTCTAGAACAAACCCTTGTCAGTGCTCATCCTTGGTCCCCGAGAAACATCTAGCCTCTTTACTTTCCAAAATCCTGGCTGTCTAGTTATCGTCTGAATCTCCCAGCCCCGTGGGCCTGGACACCCAGTCATACCTTCTTGGCATTTTCGAATGTCAGGACTTATTATCTCTATCTTGAGTTTCAGGACTTTCCCAGGACTACTCAGAGCTCTAACTCAGTTAGTACTAGGCTATAGGTGATGGGAGGGGCCCACGATGCCCCCTAGAATGAGCCTCATTTTTACAACGTTCTCTCCTCTTCTGGTGTCTGGTCTCCTAGTCACTTCTATACAGGCTAAAACCTATAACTGGGCTTCAAGGAGAGCCTTCCCAGGCTCTGCCCACTTTTTAGTGCTTTCTTCGGAATACAAGAGCTAATGTCTGTAGTGTCACAACCCAAGAGTCACTTTAATGCCCTGTTCCACAAACATGCACACACATACGAACTCATACACGCACTGTAGAGAAATGGCCAGGTTTCAGCAGTTAGGGGCAAAGATAAAAACCAACCAAATCTATCCTTCCCCCAAGGGACTGAGGATTGGAGAACATAAAAATAACCGTGATGGAGGCTGCTTATACTCAGGAATGGCGATGCTTGGGGCATCTCACCAGGCTGGAAGGAGTTTGGTGTGTTCCAGAAAGTATCCGGAGTTATGTTGGTATTATCTCTTCCTGATCTAAGCTACTTTACCAGGACTTCTGGTCTTGCCCATTACTCTACTGACGTGTGTATAGATTGTTTATCACCATGATCTTAAACTGTCAGGTAATGACTAATTTGTTAGGGGCTCATGTAATTAGTACAGAGAAAGTACAGTGCAAACCTATCTATTGCTCTCATAGATAAGGAATGCTGTGGGCATTGGGTTGGAAGTACTCGAAAGGCTCTCATTTATAAAGTATACCCCCAGAATGTCTGTTGATCAACACTTGGTTCCCCGAAGGAGGATGACTGGCTAAATTTACAGATAACCCCCCTTCACCTGGTTCTGCAGAAAAGGGTCAGCTAGGTAACAATGCAGTCTTCTCATCTAATGATGAGAGCGAGCTCTGATGTGCATATAACGGGCTTCCAAGAAACATCCCAGCCATGCACAGTGGAGAGGACCTACCCCTAGGTGCCCATCATGAGCTCTCCTTCTATAGGGCAGGTGTGTGGGATGACCAGAGGAGGGGCAAGGGTGTGCCTATGAAGCTGGATTCAGAGCAATGCATTCCATGCCAGGCTCTGAGCAGAGGCACAGCGAGTGATTTCATCAAAACAAAAGTTCCAGGGAATTCCTAAAGTGATTAAATAATTCTTGAGTCCTAGTTTCTGAGGGCAGGTTAATTCCTGCTTTTTGCAGATGCAATGGGTAGGGATTAAATAGGACAATCTGCAAGGACCTTTGTTGATGTAGGTGATGACAAGCCATGCCATTTTACCAGGATGTTTTCTCCAGAAAATTCCTGTGTAGTGGAGGATGTCCAAAGCACCAGTGCTTGTCCCCAAATGCAACCGTCACCCACACGCCATGACACAGAGGCAAGGGGAAGCTGCTTCCCTGGTTTTGGCCTTATGTGGGTGGATGAAGGACCCCGTGTGATACTCTGTGCAATGCCTGCCCTCCCTGTACACAGTACCATCTAAGTATCCCATGACGTATCTACCCAGCACAACTGCAAAGCGAGTCACCTCCTTTCTCTCTTTATAAACGATAAGACCAAGGCTTAGATGTGGAAAGCACCCAGATGAGAAGGCTGCAGAAGCAGGCAACATTGGGACTAAGATGTGAGGCCATGCTGCACGGCTCCAGGCTCCTTCCCTTCTCTTCTCTTCCTCTTCTCGATTACTGCTGAGACAGTGCTGGCCTGTCAACTTGGCTGCGTTAAGAAATGCCCGGGAAAGCAGTCCAGCACCCCTCTGGCTGTGTCTATAAAAGATGCTTTCAGAGATGACCAGACCATGAGGGCTCTGACCTAGCAGATGATTTAATCCCTCGATGGACCATTCTCGTATTACTGGAAGGTAGTGAAGATGACGGGTAAGGCCACTGCAGCCACTGGAGGGAGCATGTCATCGGGAGCGACTCCTACAGCGTGTTCTGGCTCCACGTTTTACCTTTCCTTCTTCTCGGGCACGACAATGGACTGACTCTGGTAGGACCATGAACCCAAATGAATCTTTCTTCCCTTTGACTTGTTCTCCAGCATTTCGCTCACAGTGACACAAAAGGCAGCAATGTTATTGAAGAAGGAAAGAAACTACGCTTGGATGCTTGCGTGGAATAGAGAGACAAGGCAGATAAAGGGAAGGGACTGAACTGCTGCCCTGGCCCCGGACACTTCAGGTGGGGACAGGCCTGTGCTGTGGCGCTTCCATCTGGGCTCCCTTCCTGCAGGCACCATGGCTCTTCCACGTCTCCCCTTCAGCCCTTCCACGCAGCCCAGAATCTTCTTCCCTGTCCTTGATACTTCCATCTCCCAGCTCGTTTCTAATGCTTTCTCTTCAGATTCAGGGATCCTTTCCTTACAGTGGCCTCCCAGATCCTGAAAGGCACACTCCTGATATGTGTTGACAGACTGCTGTCCCCAAGAGGAGCCAAGAGTGGCCGTTCTGTCCTGTCCACTTCCGTATTTAGGACAGCGCCTGCTGGCTCATCTGGCTGTAGTAGAATCAGGCTAAACTTAGGATTGAATGAGCAGGACCAGCTCATGAGGTGGTCGGTGGGTAACAGTGCTTGGTGTGCAAGCCTGCGCACGTGAGTCTGGTTTGTAGAACACACGCAGGTGGAGAGAACCAGCTTCCCAAAGCTGACCTCTGACCTCCACATGCACACACGACACACGTACACCTTTACTCACACACATAGCAGTCACATAAAGCACAAAAATAAATAAATAAAACCTGGGAACAGCTAAAGGTATAGGAGGCTCCAGTACCACTAATAAAAGTGATTTCTTAATATGTACAGTGACTTAATCACTTGTGATCAATTATAAATGGGTCTCTGAGAAAGCTGCTTAGGTCAGAGAACAGAGGTGACGAGGGGGAACACATGCTTTGAGAGGATTGCTACATCCTGCACCCCTGGACTCCTCAGCTGCCGTGTGTGTGTGTGTGTGTGTGTGTGTGTGTGTGTGTGTGTGTGTGTGTGTGTGTATGTATTTGGCTCTCTACATAAAATCTTATTTTATTTGTAAATTATAAGTTCATTTTACTAAAGATACATCTCTTAGGGTATAAATGTAATACATCAAACATCATTAAATCTGTAGTAAAATTGATACGAATTACAGCATCAGTAGAAAAAAAAAGTAAGGAAAAAGCAGTGGATGGAGTCATGAAATGTCTGTTCCTAAAACCTACACTCCATTCTCAGCATGAGTGCCAGCTGCTCCAAGCCTCCTCACAAGAGGGTGCATGGCAGCCTGTTCACCCAGGTTGAGTTTATCTGGTAATGAGTTCATCTGTCCAGTTTCCCTCTGCTGCCTTCATAATCCTCTCCCGAACCCCAGCACAAATCTCCCATGGAGAGACCCGCTCAGCCGGCTCGGAAAGCGCAGGGCATCACGCCGGCAGTGCTAACCTACCGTTTTAAATTATGTCCAATTGTAGATCTGTCTGCTTCCTCTTGCTTTTCAGCAGTGTTAAAGAAAACACAAACACCAGGACATTTCATTGCCCAAGCCACCTCTACATTTCAACGACCCAGTCTTTTCAAGACTGCTAAGTCTCCTCAATGTCTATTTCTCTCCACTCAAGATGGGCAGACTCAGGTCTCTGTGTGCTTCTATGGAAAGCTCTTAAATCTACCTGTCTCATAACTTATCTCACTGTCGTCGAAATTCTAAGGCTTTGGAAGTCTCCCAAGGAACCTGACGGCATAGAAACACTGCCATGTTCAATTCTGGCCTATTTGGGCCTCCTGACTTGGACTCTGTCACATGTGCTGATGAGGAAAGTGTCCTTCATGGTTGGGGAGAGAGAAGTGGTCCATTAGGGGGCTTATTTGGGAATATCAAGCCTCTTAATACACTTTCAGAACTTTACATGATTCAGGAAGAAATTTTAAATTGTATTTATGTTTGCCCATGAGTGTGCCTGTGTGCACGCCACAGTGTGAGCATATGGAGGACTCAGGACAGCTAGTGGAGCTGGTTTTCTCCTTCCACTGTGTGAGCCGTAGAGACTGAACTCAAGTCATCAGGTTTGGAAGAAACAACCTTTACCCGTGAGTCATCTCACCAGTCTGGAAGCAATTCTTAGTAGCAAATTATTTATTGCTTAGATATTAGAAAACTTTTTTTTTCTGAGACACTGTCTCACACAGTCCTTTCCTTAGTCAAGGCTAGCCTTGAATTTGTTGTGTAGGTGAAGATGGCTTTCAAGTTCTAACCCCCCTGCCTCCACTTCTCACAAGCTGAGATCACAGGTATGAGTCATCACATCTATGAACTCAGGACCTCCAAGAATGCTAGGCAAGTATTCCAGCAACAAAGATACATCTCTTAGCTTCCCCTGATGTCTCTAGGAAGAGTCAATATCCTCCTGAAATAGCCAGGCTGACTATGGACACACTGCATATTCAATGTATAGCACATGGTGGCCCCTCCAGAGGCCATCAGCCTCCAAGCCCCCCGTGACCCCGACCAGCCCCAGCTTGCCCATCTGACCTCGTTTTTCAGGCTCCTGGCCAGGAAGTGTTCAGCCACGTGTGCAGGAAGCACGTTCTCCAGCAGCACTCGGTTTAGGTTCTCCATGGTTTCTATCTCCTCCCGCTCTTTTTTGAACTTGTTCTTCCACAAGAAGTCTAACCTACAGTAATATTCACTCTGTTACAAGAGGACACAGAGGTGAAGAAACAATAGGCATCTTGTCCTGCCAGAGTGGAGGTCATAAAGAGAAAACAAAACAAGAAGAGCAAAGCGGCACAAAACAGAACTGGCGCCCTCCCCGCAGAGCCCTCCATCCCACCCAAACATCTGTCAATCACCGTATAACACAGATTTGCAAAGACCGGACGGACGGAGGAGAGAGTGAGCCTTCACAACAGGGCGCTAGGGGCTCTGGGGGCTTGCAAGTCAGTCTGGTGGCAAGCTCGCCCAGATTGCCAATAGTCAGCTCCAATTACTTCTTAAAGCAGTGTAGGAGCATGAAAATAATGAACAAGTAAGAAATTCAGGATGCTTGCTAGACAATGATTTTTTTGTATCACCTAAGAAACACTTTAAATTTGTGGTAATTGGTCCTTAGACTTTGCAAAGCAGTCTCTTCTACCACAATTACACAGTTGTTCAGTATAAAATATGGATTTTTTTTTAAATTTAGCACCGCAGTGTGTGTTAAGAATGACAGTATATTGTAGACAAGAGTGTATGTTGGTATTATTGACGTAGAAAAGGGGCCGCCAGTAAAACATACATGTTCATGACATACAGTGTACTAAAATATAATATAAAATACACGAGCCAGTCGCCATTAATTCTGATGACATGGAGACACTATTAGCTGACAAAGGCCCTCTCGGTCCTTGCCATCATCTTGTGTCTGCTGTGAGACCAGTAACTGAGGGTGACGAAACAGCCTGCAGGAAAACCTCCCGTCCAGGACAGGCTCCATGGAGAGGGCGGCTTGCAGGCCAGAGAATGGGTTACTGACACATGAGTGCAAAGGAGAGCGAAACCAAGCATTCGCTGTTCTACTGGTTTGATTAATTATAAAAATTACAGCACACACACACACACACACACACACACACACACACACACACACACGCCTCTCAAGCACAAGTAGGGATTCTAGAAAAAAAAAACACCACACTTCAGCTGAACAGAACAATGATCCTTCATTAAGCAGTTTGATTCAAACCCCACACGATACATTAAGAAGCATCTCCTTCCTTCTTCGCTGTAGCATCTATTTTCACGTCACACAATGAGACAATTTAAAAAACCAAACTATTCAAGGCTTTACATTTAAAGTCAAATTCTCACACACTGTATTAATAGAAATTGTGTCAATTCACTGATGAGAAAAGCCCTTTATCTTGGAGAATGCCTTTGGAATTGGGGTGCAAAGGGGTGGTGTAGCTGTTTTTAAATAGAATAGAAGCAGCAGGGCATGGTGGAGTATTAAGAAGACACAGGTGAATATCCAAAGGCAGGCAGAAATGAAAGCAATGTAAATGAGACCACCTCCTAACAGCCAGCTCAGGCAGTAAGCCCGCTCCATGTAAGTCTCATGGTTCCCATGAGCCATAGCACGAGGCTGCTCGGGTGTTCTTAGGGCATCACAGGCAAACATTTTGTTAGTCCCCTATTGGAAGGAAATCAATAATTTGGAAATAGCTGCGCTGCATGAAAGTGATGATTTGCTCATCTTTCTATGTATCTATGCATCATATATATGTCTGTCATCTACAATCTACATACCTATGTGTCCACTTACATACCTTCCTGCTATCAGCTTGGGAATGATTTACATGAGTCCCTGAGAGGTTCACGTGTTAGGAATTTGGCCTTCAGTGTGGTGATGATGGCATGGAACCTGTAAGAGGTGAGGGGCAGTTTGATGGGAGGTCCTTTAGTTACTGGAGGTATCTCCTTGGAAGAAACTTTGAGATTCGGAGGACTATCTAGCTTTCTGTTTTGTGCTATCACCTTTCTTACCACACATTTGCAGGACAATGTGGTGTAACCAAGATGGCCTTCACTACAGCTGAGAGGGTGCCAGGGCCTTGCCCTTGAATGTCTAAAACTTTGAGATGTATAATAAACTTCTTTTGTTTACAAATGTAACTTATCTATCATCTTTATCTATCTATCTATCTATCTATCTATCTATCTATCTATCTATCTATCTATCTATCTATCTATCTATCTATCTATCTATCTATCATCTATCTATCATGTCTCTAGATCTTTTTGCACATGTTAATTATTTAATCTACTTACATTATCAATTATCAATCAATCATCTATATCTATTTATGTATCCATAGACTCTCTAGCATTCCTATTAAACCATCTATCCACTGTACCACTTTCTCAAAACCTGCCTTAGATTCTCTCTTCTATGTATAGGCACTGTCCATAAGAGAAACTCACATTGAAGGCCATAAATGGAAAACAAATGTATCTCTTTCAAACCACCTGTAATGAATTGAACAGTGTCTCAGGAGGCAGTCTCAAGCCCTAGATCCTGATAGCCATGACTATGGTCTTACTTGGACACAGAGTATATGTTTGATGTATTTGATGGGGATCTTGGAGTTAGGTTGGACCCTAAATTCAATGGCTGTTATCTATGTATGATAACATCGGAATGTTATCTTTTACCTGAGAGTGGAT
This sequence comes from Peromyscus maniculatus bairdii, assembly GCF_049852395.1. NCBI lineage: Eukaryota > Metazoa > Chordata > Mammalia > Rodentia > Cricetidae > Peromyscus > Peromyscus maniculatus. The sequence goes on along the minus strand of NC_134866.1, from coordinate 5,912,983 downwards.
ATTTGATGCACAGACATGGGGAAGGCCATGTGAGACATCCAGCAGAGATCTAGGACTAAGGCATGGCCTAGGTGACTATGGGGAGGGCAGAGCTGATGAGAAGAGTGGAAGCGCTTGTTTGTCACTTTGTGGAGAACAGTGGGAGTTCCACCCAGCCTCCCTGAGCCACAGTTTTGCTTTGCACACCTTTAGTTCCTCAGAGAGCCACTGTCTCTCCAATTGTGTAGGGCAGGGGGTATGTCACAAGTGTTTGTGACCCTCAGTGCAGGGTCACACTCAGCACAGCCTCAAGGCAGTTTCATGCTTTGCCTATTTCCAAAACTCAACCCAAGGAGTGAGAGAGCTTCCTGTCTGTCTGCATGGACAAAATCAGGGGTCACAGGGCTGAGTGGCCAAGCAAGATGTGACTCTGTCATCTTTGGGTTCCAGATACCCCAACAAAATGTCATCAGCCTCACTGTGGGATTATGGAGACTGCCCTGTTTTATCCTAGGAATGCACCTCACTTGGAACACAGACTTGACATGCAGCATGCTGCAGTTTAAACTAGAGGAAACATGGGCTTCTTCCATTTCTTAATGAGACCCTTCATTGCTTAAATTACACTCATAAACTAGATTTTTAAAACAGAAAGTGTTACTGTAGATTTTGTACAAGAGATTTGATATTTTTTCTTTACTTTTCTTAGATTATTTGTTTTATGTGTATGCGTGCCTATATATATGTACGTGTACTATGTGTGTGCCTATATATGTGTGTACTATGTGTGTGCCTATATATATATATGTATGTGTACTATGTGTGTGCCTATATATATATGTATGTGTACTATGTGTGTGCCTATATATATGTATGTGTACTATGTGTGTGCCTATATATATGTGTATGTGTGCTATGTGTGTGCCTCTATATATGTATGTGTACTATGTGTGTGCCTATATATATGTATGTGTACTATGTGTGTGCCTATATATATATGTATGTGTACTATGTGTGTGCCTCTATATATGTATGTGTACTATGTGTGTGCCTCTATATATGTATGTGTACTATGGGAGTGCCTCTATATATGTATGTGTACTATGTGTGTGCCTATATATGTATGTGTACTATGTGTGTGCCTATATATATATGTATGTGTACTATGTGTATGCCTATATATGTATGTGTACTATGTGTGTGCCTATATATATATATATATGTATGTGTACTATGTGTGTGCCTATATATATGTATGTGTACTACATGTGTGCCTATATATATATGTATGTGTACTATGTGTGTGCCCATATATATGTATGTGTACTATGTGTGTGCCTGATGTTCATAGAAGCCAGAAGCCACTGCATCCCCTGTAGTCAGAGGTATGGATGACTCTGAACTACCACATACATGTTGGAAACTAAACCTGGATCCCCTATAAGAGCAAAAGTATCCTTAACTCCTGAGCCAACTTTCTAGCCTGGTCTATGGTTTTCTTAAGCTTATATAACTAGAGTGATCTTTAGGCTGCTAATTTGCTCAGAAAGCAAACACATCTCTATTGCTATAAGAAAAGGTGGTCATGGGCAAAGGAGACCACACAACAATGAAAGTAGCTTTCAAAATGCCCACACTTCCATGTAATAAGCAAGCTAGGAAGTAGGCACTCCAGGGCCATGGATGCCACAGCCCTTAGAGACCTCTAAGTAGAGGTGACTTTTGTAATGTATTTGTGGTTTGGAAAGGGTGCAGAAGCACAGCTTTTCCTATCCCAGAAGACTCTTCTGTAGCGAATCACCCCTGTGATGGTTCTAGATTGAGGCTGGGCTTCTGGCCCACCATGGTACTTCCCATGTGCCTCATGCAGATGTGTGATTCACAGTCAGAGGCCATAAAAGTGACCACAAAGAATCACTCCACTCCTGTAGGAAGCAATGGCTTTTCCAGGTGTCTAGATATAGAGAGTATGTATCATTACATTAAGGAGAAAAGAGGAATAGCTTCCTATAAAGACTCCTGAGCACAGTTGTGCCAGTGGCTGACCATAATATTGAACACTTACTTACTTACTTTAATTCTATTAAAGAGTAATGAATCAACTGTCAATTAGCAATCAATTGACCACAATCACAGAGTGGGATTGAATGCTGGCTATTCCCATGGCTATTAAAAATTGGGGAGTGGTGGGATCCAATTTGGTTCTAGCATCTTAAAATACTCTGTGATGGGAGGTGATCTGAGTGGTGATTATTAAAAAGAGACTTTAGACATAGCATCAATGGCATGACATGGAGAAGCAGGTAATTCACAGAAGGGTTGCTATTTCCTAAAGAATGACCGCCTGGGGTTGTTGTATAAGGAAGCTTGGTTCTTTTCTCTGTGATTTATTGGGTAACCTGGGAAGCGTAGGGGTATGGCTGCTCCATGGGTGAAGGCAGCAAGCTGGTCAGTAGTGAGAAACAAGCAACAGACAGATGATCAAGTCACAGGAGAAGCAGGGAAGGAATGAACTCCCAAAGCAGACAGGGCGTTACAAGGGCAAGCCAGAGAATGCAGAATGGAGAAATGCAGACACCGAGAGGCTGAGGTGGCAGAAAAAGGCTCACACAGGGTTTGGGGGGCCCGACTAGCTGAGCCCAGGGGGGCTGCTACACTGCTAGCTCCCAGGAAACATGCAGCTCATACTGCTTAGGTGTTAGTGGACAGTTCCAGATGTGGCATGCCAGCCAATGAAACAGACTCTGTCCAACTGTACAATTGTTAATAGCTCCGTAGCAGGGAGACTGGAAGGCAGACTGAAAGTCATTAAGTCTATAGGTATTTGTCACAGACTTCATGTGCTTTTTTAGTAATGCACCCATGCTAAGGTTCAGTGGCTTTTAATCCAAATCATCCATTTGTTTTCACAGTACCAATATCATAGACTTTAAAACAGATATTGGGGACAGAGCTGCCTGGCTTCTGATGTCTAACAGTCACTAATGGCTGACTTTGTGCACAGGCATCAGCATGGTAATCCTTAAACTCCAGTATTCACAGCCTCTCCTGGGAGACAAGGAGCAGGCAGAGCCCTAAGAATGAGCAATAGTTTCATTTGTACCACAAAATACAATTTTTAGCAGAGAACCATGTTTTGAGGAATGGCTGAAAATGAAGCAAAGGTACCATACCAACTCTCGGAAGAAGTGTGCCATTCACTGTGGCAGACCCATGCATGGGTAATTCTGTACAGTTCCAGCTGTTTGCAAACTACTTGCAGCTTGAGATTTAACAGAAAATTAATTGGTTCATATCCCTGGTGCTCTGAAGTTTACCCTGGTCATCAAAACCACCATTTCCTTCGTATCTGGCCCACACCTTGGGTGCCTTTTCTCTTAAGTGATTAGATGATCCTGCCTTTCAATCATTTTCTTTTTAATACAGACATGGCCCCAGCACAGATCTGCACCTCAGGGGATGACAGAAAGAACATCTTACCTGTCTACCCAGAACGAGCAGTGTGATGAAGAATATAGAGAGGGACACGGAGCCCATGGTCTTCAGGTCTTTCCAAATGCCTGGTCTATTGAAAAGAACAAACCAACAGGCAGACAGACGGATGGACAGACAGATCACAACACAGTGACACAACATGCACACAAGACTTAGAATCCCAGTACTGACAAACTCCAGAGCCCCCACTGCATTTCCAGATTCCGTCCCAGCCAAACACATTTCAAATATATCACAAAACCCAATTTGCATAAAAACAACAAAAAATTGAAGTCCACAATATTGAGGACATAGTAAAGGAAAATATGTGCAAATTAATACAGACTTTTACTTTGCACTGAACTGTAACAGATACTGCAGGAGGGACTTGAAGAATACTAATCTACTCTGTTAATGCTTGTGGGATTGAGATTGATAATTGGATACATGTTTTCTTTAATGTTTCCATTATTGCTCTCAGAACGAGAGAGTGTGCTGGAAATTGTTGACTGTGTGAGGTATAAAAATGAAATAAGGAAATTAGTTTCTTCAAGGCCCTCCGGCTTGCAACTGACAGGTGCAGTTTCATATAACATTCTAGCTGATGCATATTCTTAATAAGTTTGTGTAATTCTGCATCACAGAGATAGGAATCCTATTCATTGCCAATCTGCCCTCAAATCCAGGTAAACACTGGCAATTTGTGGTTAGCTGGGCTGGGCCTTCCCTGCTCACGACAGCAGTCAAGGCAGTGACTCCCGGCACATCTGCGTTAATGCAAGGAGACATCTATTGCAGTTCTTGGCAGTGCTCTGCATTTTCTAGCAAGCAGCTTTCCCACATTCAAGTATAAGGAAGACCTGAAAAATAATGGGTAATTTGCGCAGACACTGTCACACAACATGGTGATGGGCAATTGCTTTCCTCACTTGCTTGGTGAGTTTCCAGTTTTGCCATTGACGGTTCAGGGGCAAGTGAGATACCAACAAGATCTGAAGTAGCTCGGTGGGCTCTGAAGAAAGGGGGCCAGGACTGGGACTGTGAGCTGGGGGACTTTGGAGCAGCCCTTGTGAATATCATCCTCATCTATCAGAGGGGACACAAATGCCAACCTCATGGGCCCTTCTGGATCCATCAGTTATACACCTGGACACAGACTGACCCACAGCAGCCTTTGTAAATGGCATTGGTGATTTCAGCATTAAGTGTACTGTGACAAGAGAAGGAAATGTGTAGAAAACTAGAGGAAAGGGAGGCAGCAAATTCCACAGGCAGAATGTTACGTGAGAAAAGGAAGGGAGAGCAGATTTCTGCAAGAATCACTCATTCCCAGAGGTTGAGGCTCTGGGCATCTCAGAACTCTCCAGAAGGACAGTGTGTGCATTTGTGCTCTTCCCTCTGGATCACACCTACTGTGGCTGTTAAGGCCCTGAGCTCATTTGCCACGAGGAGGTCCCTATTTCTCCAAGAATTATGGGGAGGGCGCAGGGCAGCTTTCCTATTTTGCTGGAGCTGATTTTACCACCCGGAGTCCTTCTTGGCCTCAGGCAAATGTGTCTAATGACACAGTTTAAATGGCTGGGGGAAGCAGATAGCTAATAACAATGTTGATGTCAGGGAATTTTAAACTCATTTTTCTTTTCCTCCACATTAACCACACAGACACCATGATGGCTGGTTAGGAAGGGTGGCCTAGCACAGCTTCACCCTGGAAGGTACAGGCTGGGCTTTGCACGCTCGCTCATGTTACCCAGCTTTGCAGGCCAGGGGACAGAGGCAGAAATGACAGTTCCTCACTTCCAGCTACCACTCCTTCAGCACCAACCGAAGAGTAAAATGCTAAGCACGTAGGTCAGAGTTTAGTGGTAGGTTTGTCAGCGACACAAAATGGACTCAATTCCCTTTTGATTTCCAGTTAAGAGACAAGAGGTCAGGCAGGGTCTTCTTATGAATTCAGAGCCTGGCCAGGATTCCATTTAATGCATAGAAAGTGTACATGAGCGAGCCATTGGTATGTCGTTCTGGGGATGCCTCACGCTAAGGCCTCATGAGTGAGGTGTCAGGGGAAGGAGTTGACACCAGAGTTCCACCTGTCTTTCAGTTCGTCTAGATGACTTAAGACAGCAGTGAACTGGTGGCGGGCTCTTGGGAAAGCAGCAAAGGAAAGTCTTCCTCATGAGTCCTGGAGATTACAAATCATAGACCTCAGCAAATCTTACAAAAAGTGCGACACAGAGAGCCTGGAGAACACTGGGTGCCAGGAAGTGGACGCCATTGTCTGTCGTGAAACTCCCTGTCCACCAGGAAGGACTGCATTTTCTCAAAATGTTCTCTCAAAAATACCTTTTACCAAGAAAGCAGAATGAACTGTCCACTGTTGGCTGCCTCTCCTCACCAGAAGACATTTGCAGACAAATGATGCTGGGAGCCTTGAAATCTGAAAGCTGGATTCACACATGAGGATCCATTCTTGGGCTACTCTACTGTTCAAGATCATGTGGTGGACGGGGTGGGCAGGAAGGGCATCCATAAAGTCCCGGATACATTCCTGAGTCTAGCCCACTGTTCTGATCACTGCATCAGCTTCCTACTGCAGCAGCAACAAAGGTACTGTCACCAAGTAGCTCCAAACCATAGAAATGTTTTGTTTCATAGTTCTTGGAGGCTGGGAGTCTGAGGCCCAGCTGAGTCTAGAGCCGGTCTCCTCTGAAACCCAGAGCTTCCTGGTGTCTTTCCAGCTTCTGAGGGCTTGCTGGCTACCTCTGACACTTTCTGGCTTGCTTCCATGTGTATCATCCAGGGTCCGCCTTCACCATCACTGGACAGCCTCCAGTGCCTCTGTCTCTTCACAAGGTCAAAGTCTTAGAGGACTGCAGTCATTCTACGCAAAAGACCCACCTTCCTCATATTTAATCTCATCTTAATTTAATTTTATCTTCAACTATCTTATTTTCTCATAAGCTCACAGTGTAAAGTCCTGGGAATTAAAATGTCAATGTATCTTTTATCTTTTTTTGAAGGGGGGAGTATCATAATTTGAATCGTTGAATGGGTTTAGACATGTATATAAAATGATAATTCTCACTCTTTCAACTCATTGCTTTGCTCTGTTCCACAAATCTCTCTCTCTCTCTCTCTCTCTCTCTCTCTCCCTCTCCCCCTCCCCCTCCCCCTCCCCCTCCTCACACACACACCATCATGATTAAGCCTTTTTGATCTCTATTGGTGGGGTGGTGGGGTGTCAGATGGTAACATCACTGAGTTTCGAAGCCAGCAGATGCAGCCAGTGTAACTGTAAACGCTTCTGACAGTGATTTCTAGCAGGACGGTGACGTATGCTCTCTCTCTATGCAGAGGTTGGACTCTGGGGACTTGGGCCCCACACATGCCTGTAGTCACACACTAATGTGCAGCTGGCTTGTAACCATCCCAACCTCCAGGATTCAGGAATCCAAATGAAAGATACCCTGATGAATGGGGTGAGAGAGATGGAGGAATCACTCAGTGCGCCAGTCTCTATCCTGTAGGCGAACTGCTCTCATGAGGTACACAGGACATTTTCATTATTCTGGGGAGAAAAAGTAACCTGGGAATATGGACACAAGCATGATCTCATGAATGCAGAAGATGCTCCCTAGATGTTGGGGGAAAGAGCCCTTGCTGAAGGTCTCCCAGATCTTGCAGTGAAAACAGAGGTTAGGGTTAAAGGGAATATTAAGGGTTAACATGACAGGATCTGGAAGCTGAATAAGGGGGCTTATTGCTAGGTGTGAGAGAAGAGAATGAGATGGATAAGGGGAGGGACACAGCTTTGGGGCTGTGGCCACAAGTTTGCTATCCACCTCCACCGGAAGCCCTTGAGTGACATAGATAAGACACTGTCTTTATAGTCTTGCTTCTAATGTAACTGATTGTAACAGACCAAATTGTAAAGCTGGTTTGAGCTAGAAGCTTCTGGATATGCAGCCACACCATAGACAAGGATCTAAAAATGGGGGAACCAAGAAAGACTGTGGCTACCTCTGGGTGGCTGCGTTAACTCTCTGACATGATACAGCTATGAGTTAATCAAGTATGTACGAGAACAGAGAGAGATTAGTACAACTGACATCCACTTTAGACACCTGTGAGGCTGGTTGGCAGCGACACTGGCCAAGGGACTAGCAGCTAGTTGACAGTCAAGGTCGACCACGAACAAAACACAAATCAGAGATGGGTAGACAGGGGCTCCAATCACCCCTAACTGGTGAACAAGTGCATGATCATTTCCCTGGTGGTCTAGGGGTTACAAGCTAGGGGTTATTGGACCCTCCTTTCCTATGATGCCCAGTAAACTAAGCAGCCTTAATGGAGTTCACATTAGCCTTTGTCCAGGTTCTATCCATGGCCCTCTAACCCCATACAAAGTAGTTCAGTGGCTTTTCCTTTCTCAGAAACCCTTCCATTCTGGGAAGTTCCTTTCACTTCTCCTTCATTTCTCATTTTTTCTATTATTCTACTTAATAAAGTTTGCTTCCACTTCGCAATTCCCACAGGAGTCCCTGTCTTTAATTTTCATTTCGGTGAGACATGAACTCAGCCACTATCTCAGGTTGGCCTTTGTAGTCTTTGTGTGTTTGGCACTTTAGGACCCTGGGTCAAGCACAGTCACTAAAAACCTACTCAACATCATCACCTCTAAAAGCTTCATAGTTCGGGGACTGGAGAGCTGGCTTGGCAGCTGAGAGCATGTACTGCTCTCCCAGGGGACCTGGGCACAGTTCCTGGCACCCACACAGCAGCTCACAATTGTCTGGAACTCTAATTCCAGACGATCTGTCTGACACTTTCTTCTGGCCTTCATGGGCACCAGGCACACACACACACACACACACACACACACACACACACACACACACACACGTAGGAAAACTACTCATACACATAAAAATAAAAAATCATCTTTAAAAACTTGATCTATTTCTTAGATGACACATCTATTTTTTAAATACCTCCAAGGATCTCAGTTCCTGCTGCGCTGTGAACTACAGACTAGCTATGATAACATATTCTCAGGTTACTAATGTCTGGATAACCCCTAGGGTTCTGAGCTGGAGCCTACAACTCACAAAGAAGAGGCCAGTGGGCTAAGGGTGTAGCTCAGTGGTAGAGAGCTTAGTAACTGCAAGGTCCTACATTTCTGTCCAGCAACACACACAGACACAGATGACACACATCCACATATGTACACACACACACATACACACACACTTGCATGTATACATATACATGTAATATACACACATGCATGTATACACATGTAGACATACTCACACATGCATATATATACACACAGACACACACACACACAAGCAGCACCAGTAAAGAGATAACACCTCTGCCCACAAAGCACTCACCTACCCACTCAGCACTCCTGGCTCTCAGCTGACTTACTGTTGGGCATTTAGTTCATTGGCTCTCTCTTTACTACACCACTGCGTCAGGACATACCTACCTGGCTTTGGCAACAAAAGGCTTTTGACTCGGCAGGAAGCTTTAATGCCTAATTAGACAAAAGGTAAAAGTTTGGACAGCCGACGTCGTGAGGGTGAATCCACTCACGGCCCCATACTCAGCACAGGCCACGAAGCAAGTGACAGGGTCAGAAGCCAACATCACCCAGGGCCAAATATCAAACAAGCAGCTCAGAAGACATGCCGGGCTCATGTTAAGGTAGCCCTGTGCCCTGTTAGAGCACCTTCATGCCAGTTCTTCACAGTGCCCTGCCAGTTCTCTCTGTGAGGTGCGGTACTGGCTACATATGACCATGACTGCCCTCTTTGGAGTATCCTCCTCACCCGGAGCCACCCAGTGACTCCACAAAGGTGTGCCAATGGCTAGTATGAGGCATGATGACAACCGTCTGGCTAGGGCTACTGTATACCCTATAAATGGTGCCCAGTAATAGTCCTGATGTTTTCCAGGGATAGGTGGGGTCATCTAATGCCTACTGCCTCTCAGTGATGCTTGCTGGTTTGGTCTCTCCACTGGGATCCTGGAGAGGGAGCTGATGTTGAGGTTGGGAAGGTGAACCTACACAGCCATGTCTAGAGAGCAGTCCAAACTTCCAGAAGATGCTAAGCTCCAGATGTGTCTGCTGCTTATGCACTCATGCGCTGTGCTACCCACAAAGCACTTGTTTTACCTCACTACAGTTCTGTCACAGTGCCTTAGTCTACAGACTCCTTCTTTGCTCCTGCATTGGAACTCCTCACTCTCCATGCCTCTCCAGAAATAAAGGCACATATCTGGCCTTCCAGTAGGGTCACCTAATGGCTACTGTCCATGAAATGATAATTCCTGTCTCTGGAGACTTGTCAATTCTTCAAGAGAAGATGTTCATAAAAAAATCGGACAGCACTTTGGAGATTCTGCAGTCAGCCTGCATCAGGAGAAGTCATGAGGCAAAAGCACTTCCATCGGCTCTCAGTGCCCTCAACGTCATCTTCAAGAACACCCAGAGGCCCAACAGCATTGGCCAAGAACTGTGGGAGAAGGTGCCCTGCGTTCTTGTCTAGGAACTGGTGTGGACATGGTCTCACAGACCATATGTAGGCCTGTTGAATAAACTCAGAACAACTCATTCTGCACCTTCCAAATGGATCCTTCCCATGAAATGACACAGAAGAAGCACACGTCACAGGCCCTGGGATGCTGCCGACCTGCCACGGATGGACTATCAACAGCACGCTCACCCCATGCAGTCTTATTTTCCTCCTGAAAACCTCACCACATTCATGAATTGGTAATGACACCTTTGATGTCATCTTATGAATTATTCAATGAATAATTTCTAGTGTGGATTCCTTCCTTTGCTGGCCCTCTTGGAAAGGGAGAACTCAGAAGAAGAGGGGGAAAACACCATCCATTTGTACAGCCTTGTACAGACCTCCTCTTTATACTTTATCATCATGATCAGTGTCAAGTTTGGCTTAGAAAAGGCCCCTTACCAGACAATGATGAACCATGCTGGTCAGCCTCACTGTGCTCACTGCATCCATTTGTTGACACTATCTTTGAACAGAGATGGCCTTTCTTCAACCTTTCTTTTGAATGACCTGGCCTCAAAGGAGTTGTAGAGGCAGGAAGTAGCTGAGGGGAAGATTTCATTATTGCCAGTGTTTGGGGCCTTTATATTGCTTGGAACACATCCTGATTGTATTTATTTACTGTGTTATTTATTCAGAACCAAGAAGATGCCAGGCACAGTTGTAGGCACAACAGTACTCCTGGGTCTGTTTTACTAGATTTGAGAGAATTAAACTCCTCAAGACACTCTCTCTCTCTCTCTCTCTCTCTCTCTCTCTCTCTCTCTCTGTGTGTGTGATTCTGTGTGGTGTATGTGTGTGTGTGACAGAGAGACAGAGACATACACACACATACACACAGAAAGAGAGAGAGAGAGAGAGAGAGAGAGAGAGAGAGAGAGAGAGAGAGAGAGAGAGAGAGAGAAAGAGAGAGAGAGAGAGAGATCACCAACAAATCAAACAGGTCATGTTCAATTTGTTGAGGATATAAATGGTCAATATTTATTTCCAGGATAGGAACAAGACAGAAGATACCTGGCATACCTCAGGAGAGAGAGCTAGAACTGGGAGGCAGGCCCCCTGAGAACATTCAAGAACAGTGAAGTGCAAGCCCAGAAGCCTCCTTGGAGAGGAAGGATGCTGATTTATGACAGCCAAGATTTGATATCAAGCCAATATGGGCAAGGAAATCTGGAATGAGGTGGGGATGAGGACACAATGCCTAAAATGGGCAAGGCAAGGGACATGACCAGATGGACTTTGGCAGCATCCGGGCTCCAGCAGAATGCCTATGCTCCCTGGTCATCTCTAAGCCAGTTACCTCCTGGAAGGGCACTTCAGGTTCTGGGATTTGCAGACACTCACTCTCCAGGCACCAGGACTGGACAGTATGCTTTCAAACACATCACACTTTCACATCAGCATTAATAAAATAGGCAAAGTGTGGAGAAATCTTTATCACCCAGACCAGGCTTTAGAAGCACAGGAAAATGTCTAAGTACATTAGAGATGCTAAGCTACTCTTAGGGCCTGACATTTGGGGTTCCCTTTGGCCTGTGATAGAGGAGACTTGCTGGAGGTGGTGCACTCTTCTGTCCCTGTTGATAACACTCCTCCTTCAGCACAGGAATGATTTGGGGGGTGAAAGAGTCCACCGGTCCTACAGGTCTCTGTTGGAGAAGGGCAGAGCCCTCTGGAGGAGATTCTGAACTGTGGCAGATGCAGCCCCTGCAAAGGATGCTGGATTCCACCAGTCATCACTGTAGGTGTGAGGTCATTGGAATTCCCAAGCAAGAGTGCGAGGTTTTGGACAAAGCAAAGATACCCAACAAGTACCTAGCAACCACTTTGCTGCTGCTGGGGCCTCTTTGAGATTGTGTCTCTTCATGGGCTTATTCCCAGGAACAATAACATCCCCATCCAAAGCTTTATAATCTGATTTCTCCTTTTGCTTCAAATGTGTAACATATCTCAGCACTTTAAATTTAATAAAGGGAAATTTAATAGGTCCATCAGTGGTATGCAAAAATCAGCAATGCTACATTTATTTAGGAAAGTGATGAAGGTTTGTTGGATTTAGTAGAGAGATAATAAAGCATGCTTGGCTGGGGATTTTAAGAATTTATAGGAGAATTAACTTCTGGTTTCATCTCATCTTGGCTAAGGAATAATAATAACATTCCCTTAATACAGTTATGCATTTCTGCAGCTTCATGCCCTCAGCTTGATTACAGATGATCAGGTTTCCCAGCATGGAGGATGGTGAAAATTAAATTAGGTGACGAGAACTGTTGCTGTCATGTTTCTGAAAGTGTTCGTGTTGATGAGAAATGTTCAGTGAGGTGGCCATCTTGTGCACCTGGAGAAGTGGCCACATATTATCAGCACAAACCATCTTTCTGGGGCAACATGTCTATGTACATATTTGACAACCTTTTATATGAAAAACTGGAAAGGGGAGAAAGGGCTGGAGCAACAGGTCAGTGATAGAAGACTTGCTTGGAATGTACAAGGCTCTGGTTTAGACACTCCAGCACTGCAAAAAAAAACCCAACCAAACAAAAAATCAAAATAAAAAAAGAACAAAAATAGAGGAGTGATATAAAGGAAATGCCAAAGAATTCATAGAAAATTCCTGATATGTATAAAAAACCAGCACTTGACAGGAAACATTTTGCTATTGAGATGTGAAATGGATAATATGATAATTAAAATATTCTCTTTCAAGTACAGATCAAATATTCTTTAGAAGCTTCTGGAAGTAATCTGATAACAGAAAACTGCCCAAACGTGACTGTCAACCAACAGATGCTTTTGTGTGATAACTGTGATAAGATCCTTTGGATGGGATGCTTTTCTGCATCTTGTCCTGAGGCTAGGAAAGTCAACAAGATTCTATTTGTCTTGGAAGTCCGATTTTTCACAGTGCAAAAAAGTTTCTAAGTTTGACCTTTTCCCTTTATGCAGTGGTATTTAGGAAAACTCTACAAAGAATCTTCACACCATGACTTGTGAAAGTCACTACTTTTTCTTTAGTACTTTTTCTTCTGAACTGAATGACATTTTGCCTTCAAATCTCTCTCCTGGGGAGCTCTGGTGATTTCTGGGCGCGTGTTTGGCTGTTGTCGGCTCCTCTGGAAAGACTGTGACTGGTATGCAGAGGGATGGGGGATGCAGAAATGCCACTGTAAACCCTCCACTATATATTGGACAACTCTGCAGCGGAGAACTGCTCAGGGCAAAACATTAACCCCCAGACTGCTGCTAGCACACAGTCTGCTTTAAGATGGGCATGGTGCTCCATATCTGTCATGCTGTGCTAGCCACTGAAATGGCTGAAGTGTGACCATTACTTTATCTCAGGAGCTCAAGTCCAGCCTGGGCAACACAGGGAGCCCTGAGAGGGGTAGGGTGGGGAGGTTTCATATACAAACTCTTTTTCTAAACTATGCCAGATTCTCTACACGAATTTCTCAATACATATTCTATGTTATGAATAATGAAAACACACCTCATATCCCTGAACCTTCATTCCAAAGAAACTCACTGTGATTATTGACAGCGGTAGCTTTGATAATTTTCACTGAACATACGATCATAAGATCAACATCGCCACAAGGGAGCTAAGGAAAAACAGACAGAGTGGGTCCACTCACCTCTGAAACAGGACCTGGCTGTATGCATCCAGGACATGGGCATGCGTGTGGAGAAGAATGGTGTTGTAGCCCACTAGTGCTAGCATCATGATCAACATTTTTAACTCGTAGTTCACCCTCAGGAAGACGGAGCAGGAGATCAAGCCCAGAATGCAGCTGTAGATGAAGTACTGGGGTAGGAAAACAGGACAAGCATTTAGGATCACTAAGAAACCCTGACCAGGTAAATCAAACAGGTTTGGTCAACATGAAAGCTGCCTCAGGAGGCAGGCACACTTCTCCACCCTCTGATGGTTCATGCCTGAGTGTGTTTTTCATGAGATTCTGAAATAACCTGGCATAACAAAAGGAAATAATAATAATTAAAAAAAAACTACATAGGCCAAACACTTTGGGAAAAGTCAAAACTACCAAAACTGAAGATGTGTTATACACAAATGCTATTTATTTTTGAAAATGAAAATAGTGTGACACTGTGTACATTTATGGAATTTTTAGAAATGATATTAGGCAGAATCTTTCTTGGGCTTGTCAGCTTGTTAATTCATGAAAGGATTTAAGTCACTAGAGATAACTCCATTAAAAACACCAGACTGCCGGATATTTTATTAAAAGAGAACTTATATGTCACAGTGGACCCTCTTTTGATCAGGATTTAGGTTGAGCACTTTGACCAAGGTGAGCCATGGGGACACTTGGAACTGGACAAGTACCATAAGGATGCTGGTACACTGCATCTCAGACCACAGGAAGCTGTAGGCCCGCCCACTTCCCCTCTCCTCTGTCCATCATAGGCCGGTGTTGGAGAGCTCTGAATTCAGCCCTGTTTCCATCACTCATTATCAGCTCAGTGACTGTCAATGTCTCAGCATCTTCATTTTACAATGAGGGTCATGATCCCATTCTTAGAGATCACAGCAAAGAACAGATGGAGAAGCTCAGAGTCCGGCAGCTAAGACAGACTTGCCGAAGAGGGTCAGCTGCCATTTCTGAATGCTTTCTGTTGCCGCATCATGGCGATTTTAAGAACAAGGAGCTGGATTTCTATTCTGGCATTCCCAGGACAGAAAGAGCATGGAAGAAAGGGCAAGCACCTCAGTTCAGTGCCTTGGACTGGTTCATAAGGCATCCAGTTGGGTTTTTATCACAGTGATGCGCCACTCATGAACTCATGCCTCACGCTAAGCCATTCCCCTTGGGCTAAATGTTCTCACGGGAGAAGAAAAGTTGGAAAGAGACGTTGTAGTGGCCACAGAGCAACACTCCCGTTTACAGGGGTACTCAGTTGAGGAGAGGCATTGTGCAGGCCTGAGTGCAAACCCTTTACTGAGGAGAATTGCATCTCTGGCACATTACTGTTTTCAAAGGAGCCAGCAACTGCAATGGGATGACACAACTGGGTCACTCTAGCGGAAGCTACAGTTTTCCTTGTGTGGATGCCTGGCAGCCACTCCCACGGAGGGTGGCAGCATCTTAGGAGATAATGAGTAATTATCTGTAATCATAAACTGTTCCCCAAAGATTACTCCATGTTGGTTCTCCACTGCTCTGACCCACCACAGAAAACAGAAAGAGACAAAGGGCCATGATGAGATGATTCAGGCCGGTGTGGCCAAGTGAAGTAAAAGAAATGTGGACACTTAAGTACTGCAGCCTCCCTCTCTCATGGTGGGTTTCTCAGAATCATCCCTGGTGACATCCTGAGTAAGTAGTTAAGTAAAGCGTAGGTGGCTTCTGAGGACTCAATGCGTTTGCACTGTCTTTCCCAGGTTAGCTCCTGGGTGGGCCAACATCTCTGTAGTGAGGACCAGGAGACTTGATCAGAAGGTTGATAGTAATTTGATAGAATTAATTAGGTCCATTAGAATCTAACAGAATGTGGGCTTACACTTAGTGTGTGTTTGTTTGTGTGTTCTTTTTAATTGGCTCTTTTTAGATTTGGGAATCCACCACTGTATGTTTTCAAAAGTATTAAAGCATAATAGATTGGAAATTAAATAAAGCAAACAAAATGAAAATACTGGTCTTTACAAAAAGAGTGCATGAGGAACTGACTTGCAGCCTAGTGGGTCCTTGCTCAGGGGACACAGGACCCCAGCTGCTCTTCAGAGCTATGAGGCTGCCCCAAGAGCTGAACACGGTAGGGCATCCAGCTGGGCCTCTGTCCTGTCTGATTCCACAGCAGCTCACTTCAGCAAGGAAGGAAGTCCTACACCTTCCCTTTGCCACTCAAAGAAGTGATGGAAATAATGCTAACCACCTCAGAGAACTCATATGCAGACTACATACATCCCGAGTTCAGAACAGAGCCTGGCCAAGCAAAGATATGTAACATTTATGGTTTTGGTATAGGGATATTACAATTTTGTCATTGTTTGTAAAAACTTGGAGTCTTCACAAGTTGTAATTTTTAAAAGAGGGTTTATTGCGATCTTATGAACGTTATCAGCTATCAGCATATGATGTTAAAGCTAGAAGTATACAAAACAACACACATAAAAATTCAAGCGTCTAATGGTTCCTAGCATCCACAGTTAGCCAATACTAACAATCAACTCTGTGTGTTTATATGCTCCCTATGTATTTACTACAGATATTATTAAAAATTATGTTCATCTCTCTTGGGATGGTTTTAAGTAATACTTTTTAGCAATTTACTATGAATGTATGTTACTGTATATTTTTAAAACATCTTATTTAAAGGCTGAGTTTAATTTTATTATGTGGTTGTAACAAAATAAAATTTTAAGAATTGTATTTTTCTACTTTTAGTTTATTTTTCTTTCTTATTATGTAAACACTTAGACCAAAACCTTTGTGGGTAAACTGTTCAATCTTTAAAATTAATTCACAAACGTAGGCTTTCAGTGTAAAGAGTTCATGTGTTTTTATATTTAAAACAGAAAATATTTTAACAAAAGAATTTGTTAATACTGTAATTTTTATAACTATTATAGTTACTATTAGGAAGAGTTATGTCATGACCAGTAGAAAGTGGGACCTTCTTCCCAAGACTGTCCCCATTCATTTTCAGTCTTAGATGTCCTGTCCTATGGGGTTAGAGATGGTCATGAATACCCACAAAAATTCCCTCAATGTTTCATTGGGTGGATCTGCTAAGCCATGGCGTTTCCTGGATCTTCAGGGCCTCTTGAGCTCCCAAGTTCATCATGTAGTTTGTATATAGGTGGGACATGCCCATGTGGGTCTCCTTGACCAGAATCTGCTTTCTGAGGACTGATGATTGGCATGAAAGGCTAAGTAGAGGTCCTATCTGAGACCGAGGATCTTGCATTGCCTAGGCTGACATCACAGGCAAACAGCAAAGCATCACTGGGTGTGATTTTCTTACCGGGAGGAAAAACAATTTTCGTGCATGGAGAAGAGCTGCCTGGTTTTCCGGGACAGAGAAGTTTGCATTTGATGTATTGGCAGTTGGAAGGGTTGTCTCGTCAGAGTCACTCAGGAAAAACTGGAAAGAAAAATGGTGGGTTTTTTCAGTGAATTATTACAGATTGGATGGAATAAGTAGAAGGTGGAAGTAGCATTTATTAATGACCGTGTTTCTTATGTGCAGTCAGTGGATGGTCTAGTGTCTCTATGCTGCCAGTGATTACAACTCTCAATTCCTCCTTCTTGACATTTTGGGGTGTTCTATGCAATAAATAAATAACTATTACAACACCACACCTTCAATACAGAAACTCCAAGGCTTCAAGATTGCTGTTGATGAAAACAGAAGCAACTGAACCAAATGTTAAGTTGGAATGCATGCAGCACAGGAAGACTTGCTAAGATGACATCATCACATACACAGATATTCGACCCTCACTCACAAAATGAGAGACAAAAAACTGTCTTCAGTCTCTTTGCTATCTTCGTTCAAACATTCAATGAATGAAAAATGACTAAAAAAAGACAATCGCTTACAGCCACATTTGCATATAGCCATATTTGCCTACAACCATATTTGCATTCAGCCATATTTACCTACAACTACATTTGCATGCAGCCACATTTGCATGCAGCCACATTTGCATACATTATTTGTGAGCATTTGGCCTCACAAATGATGGGTAAGGGGCTACAAACTTGAAGGGATGGATATTCTTATGACTCTTGGAAAGACAGTTGGGATTACCAGTGAGCATCCAGATCAGCATCTGGAAGCCAAGGGCTGACTTCTTTGACAGGCAGGACAAAACCAACCCCTCTTTCTCTCCTAGACAAGCTGTAGCCCAGACTGCTACAGTAACCACTGATCAGTTTTCTGCCATGTGACTCTGGTAAGGTAAACTAGAAAATCATGACTCTCACAAGCTTCTCTTTCCAGAAAGAAATCTATAAATCTAGGTTGTGTGCTCATTATAGGGATAAGTAATAGCATTCAAGGTTGATATAGAAATCTTTCCTGTACTTTTTCCCTGGTTGCTGTGTTTGTGTTTACAAGTTTATATTCTTTGAAGGTATAGTTCTTGTCAGTTCTCTAGATTAGTTCACTCAAGTAGGTAAGATGTATATTTATTATAATTTGAGTGGTATGCCTCCCCCCACAACAATGGTGCTAGACATAGTATTTTTAATTATATCGTAAATAAAATATATATTTAAAAGTCAGTGAAGCGTAGATGTCTTTGTCTGCTGCTAAATAATTTGTATCAAGACCCAAACCTCTAGCTGACATATAGCTTTGCTAATTCTTTGGAAAAATTATAACAGGAAGAAAACTGAATGTAGGAATTATGTGGCATACACTTTGCTCTAAAACATTGCATACTTTGACTCAACCAATCCTAAGTACAATTAATTTAAACACTAAAGAGTGCAGAAAGGATAAAAAAGGAGCCTTTCTGGCTTGGCAAGATACTGCCATGTATAGTTACAGGAACCCAGGATTTTAAAATAATTAACAAAAACTTGATTATGTCACCATGGAGACCAAGAATAAGAAAGATGAGGTTCTATGTTGTGTGGGTAGCAGCAGTCTTATGAAGCCCATGTCCTTGCCAGGATGCTATACTTAAGTACAATGCTATGAATTTGAAAATCAGTAGAAAGCATGGGGGCTTTGGAGCTGGCTCAGCAGTTAAGAGCACTAGCTGCTCTTGCAGAGGACCTGGGCTTTGTTTTCAGAAACATACAACTGTCCATAACTCCAGTTCCAGGGAATCTGATGCCCTCTTCTGGCCTCAGTGAGCACTGCATGCATGTGGTACACATATACACACGTAGACACTCATACACATAAAATAAAAATATATCTTTAAAAAAATCACTAGAAAACGCCAATCACTGTGTGCAAGAAAGCTTCCTGACTACACTTTTGTTAACTTCCTAGTATTTACACATCTCCACAGCAAGATGTTTTCCTGGTCCTCTTTCCCATTTTTCCGTGTGAAGCCACCTCACTTCTCTTCAGAGAATGAATTTCCAGTACCATGATTATTTAGGGCACTCCTTGTTGGAGCCATTTTAATTTCTAAAGTCTTGGTGACAACTGTAAAATTTATATTGCCTTGAAAAAGATAGTCTCATTGAGTGTTAATAATATCATGAATATTGGACTTTTCTTCCAAATTTTATACTTCCCAGCAATTTCATCTCAATCAGAAGCATGTTTTCCAAGTACCGTGAACTGTGAACACAGGATTTGACATGGGGATTTGTGCCTGGTGATGTCGTTAGAAGTCTGGGTTGTTTGCTGCTTGACTTCAGTTAACTCTTGCCTGTGTGAGTCACAAGTTTATTCTTGATTTATTCATAACAGATCTCCTGAAAGTTTCTCAGAAATGTGGGTTAGCACCTGATGACATCACCACAGGGTCAGCGTCAACGGTGGCAGGCTATCCAGCTTTCTGTTAAAAATGGTTTCTTTTATTTTTTGAGATTATAATATAATCACATTATTTACCCCTTCCCTTTCTTCTCCCCAAGCACCCCTCCTTCCTATATTTCAAAATTCATGGCCTCTTTTTTCATTAATTATCTATTGTTTTTACATGGGACTCTAAACAGCCAGCTGGAAACTCAGGCAGAACAAAACAAGGTCGATTGTAATTTAATGCCGAAACCTTATATTTGAAAAAGTATAGTAAAGTAATATTTCCTCCAATTTTTACTGAGATTTAGCATCACATAGATGAATATGGAATACTTAAGATCCTGGTGATATCTCTGAGGTCATTTCATATACAACTCATCTGGACATTCTCAGAGCTATTGAAATGCAGGCTTGGAAAAGCCATGTGTGAAGTGAAATCTGGGCAAAGCTCCCACATACCCTACCCATTTCCACAGTCAGTGGCGCAGGGAGGCTACCCACAGCCTCTAGCTCTCGAAGATTGCCCTGACTACATTTGTCCCATCTTAGGTATACAGGACAATGGCAGTGGAGCATAGAGAAGTTTTGGAAAGGGGCTGCTGGCTGTTGGCTGGGAAGACGGGGCACACTGAAGTTCATCCGTCACAGAAGGGCCATGGCATCAGTAAGAAAACAAGAGTTGTGAACACAGCATGCTCTGTGAGACAAGACAGATACAAAAGGACATTCCTGTGGGATTTCACTCACTAGAGCATCTACCACAAACAAATCTGTAAGGACTGGAAGGGAAAATGTGAGCAGGGGCTGGAGAGGCAGGAACAGACAGCAGCAACAACTCCCTTACTTTGCAAGTGTAATTAATGCCATGGGATTGTACAAGGCAAAGGGGTTATAACTGGACATTTTAAAGGGGTTAAATTGGATTTTATGTGACATTTTATTCAATAATAAATACATCTTTAAGAGATTTATTTTTTATTTTACACTTGTGAGTTGGTTTTTTTTTTTTTTGCCTATGTGTATATACATGTATCACATGTATGCCTGGTGCCTGCAGGAGGCAGGAGATGTGTCAGATGTCCTGGAGATGGAGTTATGATGATTGTGAATTGCCATGTGAGTTCAAAGAGTTGAAACTAGGTCCTCTGCAAGAGCAGCATATACTCTTAACAAATGAGCCATCACTCCATCCCTGACAATAAATATTTTAAAAAGGGAATAGAAGAAAAAGGTCTCTGATACACACGCAGGAGACATGGAAGGAGTCAGAGGGAGGAGAGGGAAGGGGGAAGTGATATAATTACAGTTTAATTAAAAATGGAAAAAGAAAAGACACCTTTGCTTTGTCCCAAAGCTGACTATACCTGAGGAGCTGACTATGACTTTTTAACAAATGAAAATTTCTGGCAGGAAACCACTTTGATTTTCCCCAGTGACTCCAGCAAGCGTACACACACACACACACACACACACACACACACACACACACACACACACCACCCTCCCTCTCGACAAACACAAGAGCTACAGTTCTTGTTATGATATGTGAGCCCATTCCTGGGTCAGCCTCCTTGGGCTAAATGCAGAGAAGCAGACACACAGCTTGGGAGGGAGGGTTCAACTTTTTTGTCCAGTGTGTTCCCAAGGCACTGTGTTGTGTAGGAAGCTCAGCAGGATGGACATCTGGGAGGAGGGTCAGGAAGGAAGACACAGACACAATGGCATGAGCAGGTAACAGTATGGAGGGAGAATGGTTTTTGCCTGTATCCCAGTGGAAGGGTAGCATCTTCCCCAAGTGACAGCAAGGACAAGGGAGCCCATTTCCAATGACCACACCCTCTGGGATCTGTTGTATTCTGTCCACTCTGCTCCAAGGAGCCCAGGGCTACCTGAGCACCACCTGCTGAGGAGAGCCAGGAGGCTGGGTCTAGGGGTTAGTGTGCATGGAAAGCATGTCTCTATGAATCCAGGTGCAATCACAGGCAAGGCCCATAGCACAGGTCCTGTGATTAATCAAAACTCATGGGAAAGTTCTACACCTACAAAGGAAAAGCTGCTGCCTTTCAGTACACAATGTCAGCTTTTATACCACTTTATGATCTTGCTATGACATAACCACAAGAAACCCTGCATGTGAAAGAGCCAATAGAGGGCCAATAAACATGATGTCCATCCCACCTGGGAGAAAGCAGTAGTACTGTCCCCCCTCTCTGTGATGGACAGGAGAGGGAAGGAAGCTATTCAGCTCCAGCCTTATTTTCCCAAAGATTGCCTGGCTTGGGTATAGGATTGTATTTCTTTCTTTTCTTATAATCCTTCTTCTCCATCAGCTTTGCGTGTGTCTCCTAATACTATCCCTACCTGACAGTATGCTCCTTTGTGGTGTTATATTGTGTACCCTAATAAAATTTGCCAGAAGATCAGAGGACAGAAAAAGCTACTAGATAAAACACAGAAGCCAAGGAGTGGTGGCACTCACCTTTAGTCATAGCACAGAGATCTGTCTGGATCTCTGTGAGTTCAAAGCCATCCTAGACTACGTAAGATTGACTCAGTCTAGAAAAGAAGCAGAGCTAGGCAGTGGTGGCACACACCTTTAATCCCAGTACTTGAGATCTCATGCCTTTGCTTGGGAAGCACACATGCCTTTAATCCCAGGAAGTGATGGTTGGGTGGAGAAAGGTCTATAAGGCATGAGGAGACAGGAACTAGAAGGCCTTTCAGTCTGAGGAGTCCTAGAGGTAAGACGTGGCAGTGGCTTGTTCCGTTGTCTCTCTGATCTTCAGGAAAATTTTATTAGGGTGCACAATATATCACCACACTTCTTTCTTGTTAAGAGAGAAGAAAAACACTGCAAGATGCATTTCTGGTACTGAAGACAGATTTGTTCTCTCTAAATGGATCATAGTCATGGTGGAGAAATGTTTCTCCCCCCAAATGCTCAACTTGTCAAACATGTCTACTTGGTGATTAAACTGCCTGTCAATCATTATCAGTTACCTGCTTGGGACACAGGTAGTTTCCAGATCAAATGTTTCCCAGTTACATTCTCTTACAAAACAGTAGTTGATAAATCTTGGTTGAGTAAGGTCAAACTGGATTTTACAAAAAGAAATGGTTTGCTTTATAAAGTGTTGTGTACTTATCTCATTATTAATTACCTATACATGCATTCATTAAGAACTAATAAATGGCTACTCCTTATGAAGAATACTCCAATGAAGACCTCATCAAAGAGATATCAGTTCCACGTTAATTGTGGTATCAATCACAACCACCACCTTGAGAAAGAACCTTGACTTGTTATTATTGATGGATGAATAAAAAAATGCAGCATGTAAAACAAAGATTTTACATAGTCTTAGGGAATCCTGTCATGGACAAATCTGGAGGACACTATGCTAAATGAAACAAGTCAACTACAGATAGAAAACTACTTCATAGCCGGGCGGTGGTAGTGCACACCTTTAATCCCAGCACTCGGGAGGCAGGTGGATCTCTGTGAGTTTGATGCCAGCCTGGTCTACAAAGCATGTTCCAGGAAAGGTACAAAGCTACACAGAAAAACCCTGTCTTGAAAAACAAACAAACAAACAAAGCAGAAAAAGAAAGAAAGAAAGAAAAAGGAAGAAAGAAAGAAAGAAAGAAAGAAAGGAAGGAAGGAAGGAAGGAAGGAAGGAAGGAAGAAAGAAAGAAAGAAAGAAAGAAAGAAAGAAAGAAAGAAAGAAAGAAAGAAAGAAAGAAAGTGAACTACTTCATGATCTTACTTGGGTGTGACCTGAAACAGACAGAATAGTGGTTACCAAGGGCAAGAAGGCCTGGAAATGGTTGAAGGATAAAAATCACAGTTGTATAGGATATTTAAATCTGGAATTCCAATTCATGGTAGGAGAACATAGTATTGTGTATACTGAAATTTGCTAAGAATAGAATCTAGTCTATATACAACACACACACACACACACATACACACTCACACTCATACTCACTTGCATGCAGTAAGCAGAGAGGTGATGGACACCCTAAACTGTTTACTCATAGTAATTATTTTACTGTATATCTGCACACCAAAATATGTTCCACACTTCAATATTTATGTAATAAAAGAACTTACATCTTTTTCTTTGCTGCTTTAAGACAGTGTCTTGTGTAGCCAAGGATGACCTTGAGCTTCTGATCCTCCTGTCTCCATACCACACTAGAGGTGTTTATCATCATGCTTGGATCATGCAGTTTTGGGGATTGACTCCAGGGCCTTCTGAATGCTAGGTACGCACTCTAGCTTGAAATTCACTATTGAGTGTGTGGACAGCCTATTGTTGAGTTTCTATAGCTGATATGTGGTGCTGTTGGCCAATGAAGGTCAGCTTTGTGAAAATGTGTCAACTCACTGATTCTCTAACCACACAGGCAAGCACAGATGCAGGGTGAGGAGGACCTCACCTTCTTAGGGTAACTGAGCACACCCCTGCGACCATACAAACAACCCAGAACTACAGCCCCAGCAGCCTGCTGTCTTCCCTGGGCTGTTCCTCTGTCCATGCCTCCATCGTAGACTTTGCTTCTGATGTAGCTGCTCTTACAGATTTATTCCACCGAGATGCTTTGAGCTCGCTACAGTATGCTCTCCCAGGGTGTCTGATGCTGGTCAGTAGGACTGAAGCATAGATACAGGCTCCAAGTGGAACCCGAGGAGCCGATTTTATGAATCACAGCTACTCCTGCAGTTCCCAGGCAGTGACCCTTGATTGCCTCTCTGCCATTTGCCCTCAGAAGTCTTCTGGGTGGAGGAAGGGGAAGACAAGCAGGCAGAGCTGGTTTAGTGGGGCTCCAAGATCATTTCTAGGCATCTAAAAACAGCTAGTGAAGTCATGTCACCCTTGCATCTGGATACTGTCCTGTCTAGACTCCAGCTGTGGTAGCCGCCTGGAATTTCCAGGGCTCTGGGAGTAACTATGATCTTTATGTCATGGGGTGCTAATATCAGCATTCAAGGTGTTTATTTGCTTCCTTGTCTTTCACTACTCGGCAACTTTCTGCCCTTAGGTTCAAAGGCCATCTATTTCAATCTTTCCCCCATTTTCTCTTTTATCTCAATTCCTTTCTGGGGTAAACTCCACTCTTGTATTAAAAACTCAGGTCCACCCCACCTCCTTCTGATCCTCTCCATGCTCTACTCTCTCCCAGTGTGTCTCCCCACCTGCTCCTGACCACCCACGCTGTCCTGCCCTCCCCACTGTATTTTAGGACGATTTGCTGATTGCTCTACCCAGCTGGCAGCCTCCCACTTTCCACTGTGAGCTCCTCAGAGCCAGAGCACGCCCTGGCTTCTCAGCATCTAACAAGGCTTGAGGCATACTTAGACATTTATATACATCATTTTTGTTGTTGTTTTGAATGAATACTTTCTACCTTGTGGGGGCATTAAATCATTTATTATTAATACCTTATGTCTAATCTGTCACCATATCCTTAATCTATTCTTCTGGGGAGAAAGAACTGTTCCAGGTATTGCCATTTTTTTCCCCAGCCACTAGAAATGTCTGCAATATATACTGGGCAAAGTACCTTCTGATGATGATTATCCTGGCTAGTTTTTAAGATAAATTGAAACAAGCTAGAGTCATCAGAGAGGAGGGCGCCTCAATAGAAAGAAATGTCTCCATAAGATTGGGCAATGTATGTATGTATGCATTTTCTTAATTAGTGATTTATTGATGGAGGAGGGCCCAGCCCATTGTGGGTGGTGCCATCCGTGGGTTAGCGGTCCTGGATTCTGTAAGAAAGCAGGCTGAACAAGCAGTGAAAAGCAAGCCAGTAAGCGGCACCCCTCCACAGCCGCTAAATCAGCTCCCACCTCCAGGTTCCTGGTCTGTTTGAGTTCCTTCTCTGGCTTCCTTCTGTGATGAACTGTGATGTGGAAATGTAAGCAAAATACACCCTTTCATTCCCAAGATGGGTTTGGTCATGGTGTTTGATTGCAGCAACAGTAACCCTAACTCTGATGATGATGATGATGATGATGATGATGATGATGATGATGGTGTCAGGGTACTAATAAAGATGCACCCCAAGCACAATGATGGCCCAAGTGTTCTTTTGGAGGTAAAACAAGTAACGATAATATGGAAATGAAAAGAGTGACCATTGGTTCCATGGCTCCATAACCAGGGTACTAACTCAGGCTTGGTGAGAACATGGGCTTACATTTGGTTCTCAGACCCACTATGACAGAGGTCTTAGTACTCAACTCTGAGGCGTGGAGCTGGAACCTGTGATGTGTAATGAGAATCTATCCTGCCATCACAGTCTAGGAAGAACTGGGGTTTGCAGTCAGGCCTCAGC